>NC_063337.1:35621679-35636331 GCF_021869965.1 Rhincodon typus | reverse complement strand
CTGTTATTTTTATTATTTTAGGAGAAATATCAAGTTGCCACAAAAATGAGAGGTTATCCAAGCAGCCTTCACCAATTCTAATGATTCTAGACAATCACAACATGGCTGTAAGTTGCTTGTTCATGACATTTTTGAATTTTTTTAATAGTTACAGATCATCTTTGTACAAATATTTAATTTGGGCAGACATCCTACTATGAACCATTTTAGAGAATTTAGTTGCATTAAAGACAGGTATATAAATGTAAGATTTTTCTGTGGCTTAGCAACTGTTTGCTGATTTCCATGAATCACTTTATTATTTTTTTTTTTAAATTTGCTTGTAGGTCCTGCTGAAATGATTGGACCTAAACTGCACTTTATTTCTGTAATTCCTAATGAACCACATTGTGGATACATCATTCAAGATCAACAAATTCCTTTTTTAAGTTGAATAATTTGGCATGCTGATTATTTTATTACACTGTACTCAGTTTTCTCTTTTTGATACTAAAGTAGATTAAGGTTATTTCACTCATGGCTTTATTTTTAATAAAATGACAATTAAAGTAACATGTTAATTTCTAGCTCATCAGTGGGCCAAAACTTGCTACTTTTGAAGATATTAGGAACTAACTAGAGCATTTGTACACCTAAGGGCAAAAGTGACATATTAAAATGAACCTAGCGATGGTACTGTTGTGCCTTTAGTACTGAGATGAATGTTATTCTTCATTTTAGTAGGTGAATATGCAACTGTTAAATATAATCTCTCCAAAAGTTGAACATTTATTGTGCTTCGAATGGAAAAATGAATTGTGAAGAACAAATTGTTTACAATCTATTTACTGTAGTCTTTAAAATGGCAATAGTTTTTGGTAAGATGTAATCCTGCCTTTTACCATTACAGGAAGGGCAAAATAAATGCATTCCTCTATTCCAAGTCACTAAAGCTAAAATGAATTCCTTGCTCTGCTGTAGTTTTTTTTTAAAAGAAGTACTTTAAACCAAAGTAACACTAGTGAAAATAGAATAATGCAGCATTATGCTAAAGTCAGCTTTTGCACAATGTCACTTGTAAATGTTGATATTTTTATGACCATTTAAAGTTAGTGCTGAAATACTTCCACAAATCAGTGTGCATTTTATCCTGGTTGACTCCAGTTGTAAGGGGTCAGTATAAACAAATAAATTCAAATATGTACTGTAACTTTATTTTGGTTTTTAAAGTCCTTAAATGTCACTAAGTACAATGTAAAACAATTGAATGTAGGCCTCAGTTTATTGATGCTCCCCAAACGTGAGTTGAATTGGTGCCTTCAATGTACTCATTGACAATCTGTGATTAATTCCTTTTTTTTAAACTAATATGGTACAATGCAATAGTCATGGAATGTGAGCAGTTCAAAGTGAACTGTTTGTTGACTGCATATTGTATAGAACACAATGTCTGGAAGATGTTTTCAAGCAAGTAGAGAGACCTCCATACAACCAGATCGTCCTCACAGCAGATCAGTGTGTGTGTGTGCGTGCGTGCGTTCCAATTTATTTGTAAAGTGATAACCAAAGAGGTGCACGTCAGTTGTTTGTTTTAATTTCATTGCACTTGAGCACAAAGCAACATATTCATCCATGTACATTTTTTTTGTTTTAATTATGAACTCACTTCAAATGTTAGTAGCTGTGAATTTGTCACTAACACTTGCTGAATCAGTGTAGAAAATCATCTTCAGTGAGCTACAAGAGGATGCTATGAAACAAAAGACTGCTGTTAGTCCTCTGTGCCACACGGAATTGTCCCATTATGTGAAAGGAACTGCACAGTGCCACTCTATATTACATGAACAATATTCCAATATTGTATAATGCAATTGTAATTTTAATGACTTCTTCATCAGAATATTTTCAATGCAAATTTGCCACTACCTTTTTTCATTCTATGGTATCATTATAGCAAGCCACATTTTTTTTTTCCCCCCAGATGTTTAGTTTGTACTAACTCTAGATGTCACCATCTGCCCTATATTACAAAATAAATTATGCAACTATGGTACACATTTCAATAATTGCTAACATAGTGTATGACCAGTTATTCTGCTCTCTAACATTTAATTATTTTTGATACACTTCAACTCTCTGGTATTTTGTGGCACATAGTTTGATGTCACAGAATAAAGAGGATGTACTTGTCACCATTAGACTTGTCAACCACACAATTTGGTGGGAAACAAACTCATTTTGTTTACTGTGTCACTATTGCATGTAAATTGAATCCCTGTTTCTTCAAGTGATCTACTTGTTCAGATTATGTTTGCTGTTAGCATTTTCCAGATGTTGAAACTGATATTACACCCCTCCTCTTCTCTTCTGCTGCGCGTGCCCCCCCCTCCAATAATTGAAGTGATCACCTGAAATTTTGACATTTCTGGGCAGTCAGCAAGAAATAGTAACTTCCATGTATTCTAATTGTATTTTAGTTCAATTTATATTGGATGTTTTAAAACAATAGTCTAAATGTAAAGGAATTATTTCTAATATTTAATCAATTGATAATGTTTGTACAAAGCTTTGAAAATGTGTAGCTGGAAGCTTATGCATAAAATAAGTATTAAAAGAAATGTCTTTCCATTTCATGTTTTAACCTTTTTCATTTGAAAACTCATCCAAACTGTAAATGACTTTCCAGAATTTGCTGTTTATTGCTTTTCAGGTTTTACACTGTAGATAGGCTGTTCTAATAAAACTATATTTTGTATGAATTTCAAATCACAGCTTAGCTATGTGATGAAATGAGGTACTGAGTTTTCAGTATTTTTGACTTTTTTTTTGTTTTTCTGATGTTAGTCAGGGAGTGGTTGAAACTTACTTAAATTGTAACATGCTGCAGTCACATCTCTTCTTAAATGGAATTATTCATTTTAATGACCACCTGATCAAGAATGGTAACAGTAGAGAGGTGCCTTTCTGTCCTGCCTTGGCGCCTCTCCCCTCTTTCTAAGCTACAGGGAATCCTGGAAGAAAAGCAGAGGGGAAAAAAAAATTGACAAATGACCAATAGTCCATTGGTATAACAAACAAATCTTGGATCATGAGACTGCATTAACTAAGAGGGAATGTCTTGTTATATTTTAGCTTTATAATCAACCTGTTTGGTTTTTTTTAATGACACATCTCTGGAGCAAGTGACTCTTGAACAAGGCCTCCTTCCTGAAAGAGACAGATACTACCCCAGTGCCATAAGTTATTTCTGCTCTGTTTTAAACCCTCTTGTGCCCTTCTGCTGCTCATGACTCTGAATTTCATTCCATAAAATTCCCCTGAAACCTTTCAGGCAGTTTTACTAAATTAAAAGCCCTATATAAACTAAGTATTGATTTTGCTGCTTAAAAGGCTCATGGTTTGGATCAGCTAGTGTTGTTTTTATTATTTAAATTACTTCCATCAAATTTTCATAGAATTAGGAACAGATTTCCAGATTTAAGGGTATATCCCCATACTCAATTCCCTGGAACTACAACTGACTCAGATTCTTGATTATTTTATAACAAACATTAGGCTCTTGATAACTCTTTTCCTATGTTTGGCAGAAACAGAGTTGAGTAAACACTGCACATGCTCTGTTCAGTGTTTCATTTAGATTGATTTTGATTGTGTCAAATTTAGTCCATGGGTCTGGAGTGTCTAACTGCAAATGAAGTAGATATTAGGGTCCAAAATTTAACTTTTATGAAGTCTCAGCCAGTGCCCTTGACCAAAAGGTGTAAAATTCTTGCTGCTGGTGTTGGTAAGCGAATCGACTGCAGGGAGGATGACTGACTGTAGTACTGTGGTTCACAGTACAACTTTGGGGTGGAGGGGGGAGTATGCTGTAGTAATAGGGGACAGCATAGTTAGGTTTGCTGCAGCAAACCTGAGTCCTGAAGGCTGTGGCTGTGCTGGCAATCTGGTGCCAATGTACAAGCCATCTCTTTTCTAATCTCAAACCAATGTCCTCCATCTTTATAAAAGAGCACTTTACCGATGTACGAATAAAGTGTTTTCCAAAATGGGTTTGAGGGGGGAAAGAATCTGAAGGGGAAGGTTAGTAGATTAGCAGTGACAGATTTTTAAACTGACATTTTATAATGCTCAAAAATTTATTGTGGTCAACAAAAAAAGCTGAGAAGGATGAGCTACCTATGGATACTCTCTTTGACTGCCTTTTGTACACCTTTTTAAGGTTTTTTTTTTTTTTTTTTTTTTTTTTTGATTTGGTTAACAAAGTACCAAAAACTAGTGGCAACTAAAGAAGACTGGAAATGTTTTAGGAACCAGTAGTGGATGACTTTAGATTCAATTTTCTCCAATGTAATTAACTTAAGTTAATTGGCATGAAATACAAAAACAGGTGCAGCTATAGACATACAAAAACAGATTAGCTAAAGTGAGTACGTGACCATGGGAGGATGCAATGGAGGAATTGCTAATGGGGAGCAGTGGAATAGCAAATGATTTTAGCAAGTATTTGGCATTGATCCTCAGCGTGGAGGACATTGTTAACATCCAAAAGGTATCAGATGAGCAAGATACTAATGAGGAAAGGCCTCTAGTGTGAGGGACAATATATCTGACAAATTAATGGCACTAAAGGCAGATAGGCCATTAGGACTTGATGACCTGCATCTAAGGGTTCTAAAGGAAGTGGCTGCAGAGATAGTAGAGGCATTGATCAAAATATTCCAGATCTTTCTGGATTCCAGGCATGTTCCAGCAGTTGTCTAAGGTGATGTGGAAGGGGAGGGTAACAGAAAGCCAGAACTTTTATTCTGGTGAACCAAACACCTGTCAATTGGGAAAAATGCTAGAGTCCAACAAGGAAGAAATAGTGCGACACTTCAAAAAAAAAGTTAATGCAATTAAACAGAGTCAACGTGGTTTGTGAAAGAGAAATCATCTTTAACAAATTTGTTAAGAGGAGCATATAACAAGCAGTGTTAATAAAGGGAGAACTGCTAGTGTGTTTGGATTTCTAGGACACGTTCGCAAGCTTTCCAGAAGCTGCCGCATACTTTTTTTTTTAAAATGTTCAACACGGTGGCTTCAACTGCTTTCTGCATGAGAGAATTCCATTGGGTCTTCACTGAGTTTAAAAAAAAAAAAAATTCTCATCTTAACCTGTGATCCTGGTTCTGGAATGCCTAATTATTGGGAATATCCTCCCTGCATTTATTGTCTAGTCCTGTTAGGCTTGTATATGCTTCTGAGATTACCCCTTCGTTCTTCTAAACTCTAGTGAATTTAGTCCTAACCCATCCACTCTCTCAATATCAATTCTGCTGCCCCAGGAGTTGGTCTGGTAAATCTTTGTTGCACTTCCTCCATAGCCAGAATATCCCTCACATAAGGAGGCCAAAACTGCCCACAGTACTCCAGGTGTAATCTCATCAAGGCCATGTACAACTGCAGCAAGACATCCCTGCTCCTGTACTCAAATCCTCCCACCATGAAGGCCAACATACCATTTGCTGCCTTCACTACCTGCTGCACCTGCATGTTTACTTACAGCGACTGATGTACAAGGATGCCCGGGTCTTATTGCACCTTCCCATTTTCCCAATCTATGACTACTCAAATAATCATGTTCCTTCCTGTTTTTGCTACCAAAGTTTAAAGTATTTTATGTTCCATGTACATGCCCATTCATTCAACTTGTTCAAATCACATTGAAGCATTTCCGCTTCCTCTGCACAGCTCACACCCCACCCCACCCAGCTTTGTGTCATCTATGAACTTAGTGATTTTACATTTAGTTCCCCTCACTGAAATCATTCATATAGATTGTGAATAGTTAGGGTCTCTGCAGTATCCCACAATGCTTGCCACTCAAAACAATGACCTGTTTATTCCTACACTCTGCTTCCTGTCTGCCAATCAGTTCCTATCCATATCAGTACAGTACCCCATCTATCCCATACACTTTTCCTAAAATATGCTGGACAGCAATATCCGATTCCTTTCTCCCAGTGGATAGTTGAGAGAAGTAGTTAAGGGATGAAACGTATATCAAAATAAACTTTAATTATGTTTTACTAACTACAATATTTGAAACCTAGTTCATCTGCAGCACGCCCAACCGTTTTACTCATAGTCTGATAACAAATGCAATTTTCTTTTATGAAGCTGACCTATTTCAGCATGAGTAATCCCAAAAGGTTAAAACAGTAAAACTTGGAAATGATGCATACTGGTCTGACTTATCTTGTATGCCTCAAAATGAAGATCTAGAATGACCAAAATGTTCATTTCCAATTAGAGAAGCATTTTGTTTTTCTGTTTATTGCCTTCGAATTTTATAACATAACAATGAAAGTGCTTTCCCCATTCTGAGACTAAGTAGTTTTTGCTGAATTAATTTTAAAATCCAAAAAGTTGTTTTTGTTTTGCATAAGTTATTGGCTGTCAGGATTGCTAATTGTTTTGGGAGTCCTTACATTGACCCCAGATTCCATCTTGTTTTATGATATCAGGTCAAACATTGAGCAAGGAAGTCTCCTGATTACACCATCTACAATCTCTCATAGTTCTATATCAGTACTCCTCCACGTTGAATACCATTTGGGGAAAAAGTAGCAAGGGCACAATGTTCTCTGGGTGGGAAATTTCAAAGCCCTTCAAAAAGGTACATAATATTTTAGACTTATGACCATAAAACAAGTGGAAGTAGGCCATTCAGCCCATTGAGTCTGCTCTATCACTGAATGGGATCATGACTAATCTGATAATCCTCAACTTTTTTTTTTGCCTGTAATTCTTGATTCGTTGACTGATTAAAAATCTACCTTCTTCAGCTTAGAGTATATTTTAATGACAGTGTCAACAGCCTTCTGCAGTAAATAATTCCACTCTGAAAAGAAATTTCTCCTCATCTGTCTTAAATGGGTGATACCTTACTCAGAGTTTATGCTCTCTGGTGTATCAGTTTCGTAGGGAAATAGCCACAGGGAACTCCTGCCTAGTCTTCTTATCTACCTACTCCTCTTATTTTAGTCCTCAACGATGATGAGGATTGTATATAGACCTGGTGGTCATTTATTCTCTCCCTGCCTGTGGAGTTTTACCTGCACTGTGGTCTCCTCACATTAGGTGCTATCCATGATATTCTCAGCCTCAGGGATGCTCCACAGTGTCCCCATCAATTGCTATAGCTCTGAAATTTGAGCTTCTAGGAGCTGCAGCTGGAGACACCCCTTGCACATGTTCTGTTCCCAGGCAATGGAACTGAACCCAACTTCTCACAGAGAGCAGGAGGAGCACACCACGGCCTTGAACTCTCCCTCCATGCCTTAGAATGCCCTTAAAATCAGATCATATTAATTTCTTTAGGGCCCTTCTTCTCCAGATCTCAGCACTATTGCCCTTACTAGCTTAAAAACCCAAATAAGGACCTTACAAACTATAAACAATTAAAAAAAAACTCACCTAATGAGCTGTTTCCTCTTGCCCACATCACTTTTTGAATCATAGAATCCCTAAACTGCAGAAAGAGGCCATTCATACCATCAAGTCTGTCCCGACTCTTCGAACAGCATCTCACCCAGACCCAGCACCCCCTACCCTATTCTGCATAACCCTGCATTTACCATGACTAATCCACCTAACCTACACAACTCAGGACACCACGGGGTAATTCAGCATAGCCAATCCACCTAGCCTGCACATATTTGGACTGTGGGAGGAAACCCATGCAGATATGGGGAGAATGGGTAAACTTCACACAGTCACCCAAGGCTGGAATCAAATCCAAGTCCTAAATTTGTGAGGCAGTAGTGCTAACTACTGTGCCACCATGACGTCCCTTAGAAAACAAGTCTGGGCTCAGGAAGGTTCTCACTGCTGCTCCAATTTGGACTTTGCCCCTTAGGCTTTCATCAGGAAACTTTGCAGCCACCGCTCACCTCCAGGCTTGCTCTGCTCTGTTCCACCCTGATGCAATGCTAACTGCAGGACACTCTACTCCCTCGGAAGATCCGAAATTTGTCGTGATTTGAAAGCAGAGCTCTGATCCAGACTTTCTCCTCTCCCACTGATCAGATCCAGAGTTTAACTGTTTATAACAGGTTGATCTCCGTGCTGTCTGGTCATAACTGCAAAGCAATGACCTCTAATGGAAAATGTGTGGTCAGTGGTCAATGGTCAAATTGATACTTTATGTTGGGAATCAAGCATGAAGAATAACAACTGCTTATGTCTATGGACCATTGACCCAGTGCTGGGAAATGAAAGCGGGAAAAACATGAAGTGACAAGATTCTTAATATGATCAGGTGGGAAATTTTGACAGAACGATTCTCCCGCAATATAAAAATTCAGTACTGCCTGGCATAGGAATAACTGTGCAATAGGAAAGTTCAGCCACAGAACTCTCCCATTGATCACGAATAATGAATCTGCTCTACTCGCAAAAGCCCAATTTCAAATGTACTTTACAAAAGACTACATGATGTCTGACTATCTGAGCCTAGAACAAGTGTATGCAGAACAGTAAAGAATTCTAATCCTGTTGCTGAATGCTCGTGTACAGAACACCATTCTGTCAAGGATCATACATGCATATGTTAAACAGAAACCAGAGTGTTTTTACTTTCAGAATGATGATGTACTCAAGCTTATTCATTCACAAGATGTGGGCATCCCTGATAAGGCCAGCATTTATTGCTCAGCTCTAGGTGCCCTTGGGAAAGTGACAATGAGCTGCTGCAGTCCAACCTGATAAGCTGTGTGAAATCAAATATTGTGAAATGCTAACTGACCTAACAAATAAATCCTAAACATCAGGACTTCCAACTAAAACCATACAGGAAAAGCCATTGTAAAAGCCTGTTCAATGATATTGGCTCTGTGAACATAAATATTCTAACATACCTTGCTGGACTAGGCTACCATCCTCCTGCAGCCAATTCACCAGAAGATGATTTACACAAAGTAGGCATTAAGTGATTTGTTTGCAAAAATACTTTTCAAATTGCATTGAACTCATAATTTTCATCAATACTTGCTGGGTACCAAAAGCAACAACGTTTAGTATTGTTCATTCTTTCAGTGCTGTTTTGTCAATTTAAAGTGGGCTCAACTTCCTGCTCGAGCCTTATGAAACTTGATTCTTACAAGTGTGATATACAATAAATCATTTAGTTGCTTCCACTTTCTATATAGCTATATCAATATTTTGTCTCTGCTGCTGCTATTTGTGGCTGCATTGTTGCATTTGTACTAATAGCAGCCATGTCATTTTCAGTGAAGATGGGGTAGTTTATAAATACTGCTCAAACAAGCACAAAGTCAGTGGAACAGCCTTTCCTCCCATTGGCACCAAGCCCAAATCTTAATAATATTAATTAACCTTCATGAAAACCAGTAGTGCCTTCAACCTATGATTTTACAAGGCTGCACAAAGCCCTCCACAACTTGGCACGACCTGGACCTACCCTGACTTTCCCTAATTGGGATACTACTCAGTGGTGGTTCAATATGATATTTCATGGATGATATCCCATACCACCCATACACCAATATGAGAGATTGTTGGTTTCCTTTTGCCAATAACTTCTCAACCTCTCTACATCAGCACTCCACACGCCCAACACCATTGAGAGACTATTCCACATGGCTGTTTCTACTGAGAGACATCTCCATAATATTTTATAATATTTAACTACAGAGAGGCCGGCAAATCTCATTCAAATACAAATCCCAATTGGAAAATTAAACAAGGTTTAAAATGGACAGAAATATGACATTTTTCTGTTCAGTTACACTCTCTTTATACTCACTTGTGTAAAGATCAGTGAACTGACCCTAATATTTAATTTCTTCTAAACAATTTATTAAGCACAACAAGTAAATGCTGATATTGTTTATTTTGTTCTGAATGTCAATCAATTGCTTATAAAGATGTTATACTTCCATCCTATCCCTAAAGTACATGCGCCATTCAGCCAAGATCCATTATTAATCCACCATGTTTTATAAACAAAAAGAACTACAAATCAGGATTTTCGTCCTGTTAAGCAGGCCTGCTGAATATTAGTGCATGCATGTGTGTGTACACCGTACAGAAACACATAACCGTACACGAGAAAGGACCTTGGTAGAGTTAGCATCTGCCCCTGAGTCACAAGTTTCAGGAGAAGAATAAAAATGAAAGATAATTAATGAAGCATAAAAATGTTTACTGTCTGTTAATTTTGCTCTTTTTATTACTTTTTTTTAATAACCCTTTATTGATCTTTAGAGTTTCCTAATTTTCCAGCCTGCCACTAGTGTTTGCAATATAAAATGCTTTAGTTTTTGCCTTTATGTTAACTTTAACTTCCTTGCTTAGACAAGCTCCGATTCTCCAGGGAAAATAGTCTCAGCCTTTCCATCCTCTCCCTTTAGCTCAAACCATCCAATCCCGGCAACAACCTTGTAAATCTTTTCTGTACCCTTTCAAGTTTAAAAACATGCTTCCTACAGCAGGGAGACTGGAATTGAATGCAGTGTTCTAGAAGTGGCCTCACCAATATCCTGTACAGCCACACATGACATCCCAACTCCTGTACTCAATACACTGACCAATGAAGGCAAGCATGCCAAACGCTTTCTTTACCGCCCTGTCTATCTGCAAATCCACTTTCATGGAACTGCACCTGCACCCCTAGGTCTCTTTGTTCATAATTCTCCTCAGGGCCCTACCATCAACTGTGTAAGTCCTGCCCTGATTTGCCTCACTAAAATGCAACATCTTACACTTATCTAAATTAAACTCCATTGCTGCTCCTCGGCCCATTGGCCCATCTGATCAAGGTCCCATTGTATTCTGAGGTAACCTTCTTCACTGTCCAAAACACCAGCAATTCTGATGTCATCAGCAAACTTACTAAACATATCTCCTATATTCATGTCAAAATCATTTATATAAATGACAAAAAGCAGTGAACCCAGCATACCACTGGTCACAGGCCTCCAGTCTTAAAAGAACACTCCATCACTACCCTCCGTCTCCTACTTTTAAGCCAATTTTGTATCCAACTGGCTAGCTACCCTGGATTCCGTGTGATCTAACCTTGCTAACCAGTCTATCATGAGGAACCTTATCTCCTTGCTGAAGTCCATATAGACAATGTCTACCCCTCTGCCTTCTACAATCTTCTTTGTCACTTCCTCAAAAAACTCAATAAAGTTTGTGAGACACAACTTCCCACGCACAAAGCCATGTTGACTTTCCCTAATCAGTCCTTGCCTTTCCAAATGCATGTAAATCCTGTCTCTCAGATTCCCCTCCAACAACTTACCCACTACTGACTTCAGGCTCACTGGTCTACAGTTCCCTGGCTTTTCCTTACCACCTTTCTTAAATAATGGCACATTAGTCAACCTTAAGTATTCTGGCATCCCACTCGTGGCAATTGATGATACAAATATCTCAGCAAGGGCCCAGCAATCACTTCCCTAGCTTCTCACAAAGTTCTGGTCAGGTCCCAGGGATTTATCCACCTTCATGCATTTTAAGACATTCAGCACCTCCCCTTCTGTAATATGGACACTTTTCAAGATATCACTATTTTATTTAGCCAAGTTCTGTAGCTTTCATGTCCTTCTCCTCAGTAAATACCTACACGAAATACTTGTTTAGTATCTCACTCATTTCTTGTGGTTCCACACATAGACGGCCTTGCTGATCTTTAACGGGCCCTATTCTCTCCTTAGTTACTCATTTGCCTTTAATGTATTTGTAGAATCTCTTTGGATTCTCCTTAACCCTATTTGCCAAAGTGAACTCATGTGCCCTTTTTGACCTCCTGATTTCCCTCTTAAGTATACTTCTACTGCCCTTATACCCCTCTAGGGGTTTACACGATCCCAGCTGTCTATACCTGACATATGCCTGCTTTTTCTTGACCAGAACATCAATTTCTCTAGTCTGTCAACATTCCCTACACCTACCAGCCCTGCCCTATGCACCAACACAAACATACTATCTCTGAATTCTCATTATCTCATTTTGAAGGCCTCTGACTTTCGAATCATGTCTTAACCTGCGCTTAGCCTCTCTAAATTAACTTTTGAAAGTTCCTGCCTTATACTGTCAAAATTCCCCTTACTCCAATTTAGAACTTTAACTTTTAGATTAGGCCTATCTTTTTCCATAACTATCCTAAAGTTAATAGAATTATGCTCACTGTACCCAAGTGCTCTCCCACTGACACCTCAGTCATTTGCCCTGCCTTATTTCCTAAGAGTAGATCCAAGTTTTTCTCCTTCTCTAGTAGATGTATCCACATATTGAATAAGAAAATTTTCTTCTACACACTTAACAAATTCCTTTCTATTCAGGCCCTTAACACTATGGCAGTCCCAGTTTATGTTTGGAAAGTTAAAAAATCCCCTACCATTACAACTCTGTTATTCTTACAGATATCTGAGATCTCCTTATATATTTGCTTCTGAATTTCCCAATGACTATTCGGGGTTTTAAATACAATCCCAATAAGGTGATTACCCTTTTCTTATTTCTCAGTTCCACCCATATAATTTCACTGGACATACTCCCTGCAATATCTTCCCTATATAACGTTATCCTTAACCAAAAATGCCACTCGCCCTCCTCTCTTGTCCCTTTTCTGTCCTTCCTATAGCATCTATACCCTGATACATTAAATTGCCAGTCCTGCCCCTGCCTTTGCCACATCTCTGTAATTGTTATAATATCCCAGTCTCATGTTCACAACCATGCCCAGAGTTCATCTGCCTTACCTGTCAGGCCTCTAGCATTGAAATGAATGCAGTTTACTTTGTCAGTCTTACCTTGTTCGCTGCCTTGTTCTTGCCTGCCTTGACGAGTTAACTCCCACCTCTTCTCCACTGTACCAGCCTCAGACTTATTTCTTTTCTCACTATATCTTTGGGTCCCATCCCTACACCCCCTCCCCGCGCCTGCTGCTGCAACCAATCCATGCGATCCGATAGGATTCGCATCCAAACACACTTCCTGCAAACATAATGTCCAGGAACATTGAAATTCTCCCTGATGTCCCAGATATAACAGGAAGAGCACATCACTTTACTAAAAGCCATCTCTGCTCCTTAAATAATCTACAGACCCAGAGTATACCGAAAAAGACAAACATAACACATTTTTTCAAAAAACCCAGAGTGGGCGCTGTTTAACTGCTAAAAAACACTGCTCTAGGTTTACTTAATACCTAAATTTTATATTAAAAATTTAATCATGAAACAGATCTCAATAAAATATTTAAAAATTACTGTCACCCTACTCACTAAATATAGACTTACAAAAAAAATAAGATTTATAAGTTTTATAAGTCTTAAAATCAAACACTTAGCCCACCAATCTCTGAAATAGACACTGATAACTCCCAGTTGCAGTGTGCAATTCCAATAAGCAGGCCTTCCAAGACAGGCTATGAAACTGCATGGTTTTGTTTTTCTTTGACCATCTCCTGACATGTTTGTAATTTCACAGTCAGTCAGCTGTGAAAGTGCGCTGCTTATTCCTCCATGTGGTTCTCCTGAAACTTCATCTCCTGCTCTCTCTCTCTTTTCTCCTGTTTAAAGTATAGTTGTTTTTGATCTTTTTATTTAAAGTTACAAAAACAAGTCAAAACTTATAGAAACAGTAATAAAGTGATGAAATCAGCTCCAGCACCGATAAAACCTCAAAAAAGGAGTAACATTTACTGCCACAATCATACCTTTTTTACAAGCCCCTGGTATTTCCTCACTTGTGCTGTGCCTTACTGTGGAACTACTATCATTAACTTGATTGAGTTTTTGAAGAAGTGACGAAGAGGATTGATGAAGTTAGAGCGGTGGATTTTGTATGGAATTCAGTAAGGCATTTCACAAGGTTCTGCATGGTAGACTGGTTAACAAGGTTAGTTCACATGGAATACAGGGTGAACTAGCCATTTGGATACAAAATTGCTTCAAAGGTAGGAGACAGAGGGCAGGGGCAGGGGGTTCTTTATCAGGCCGGAGGCCTGTGACCAGCGGTGTGCCACAAGGATCGGTGCTGGGTCCACTGCTTTTTGTCATTTATATAAATGATTTAGATGTGATTATAGGAGGAATGTTTAGTACATTTGCAGATGACACCAAAATTGTTGGTGTAGTGGACAGCGAAGAAGGTTACCTCAGAGTATATTGGGGCCTAGTTCAGATAAGCCAATGGACTGAGGAGTGGCAGATGGCATTTAATTTAGATAAATGTGAAATGCTGCATTTTGGAAAGGCAAATCAGGGCAGGATGTATACACTTAATGGTAAGGTCCTGTGGTGTGTTTCCAAACAAAGCAGGGTAGATTGATCTTAGTACGATAATAGGTTGGCACAGCATCATGGGCCGAAGGGTCTGTACTGTGCTGTACTGTTCTATGTTCAATGTTCTGTGTTCTATGTAAAGAGATTTGGAGTGCAGGTTCATAGTTCCTTGAAAGTTGAGTCATAGGTAGACAGGATAGTGAAGAAGGCATTTGGTATGCTTGCCTTTATTGGTCAGTGCATTGAGTATATGAGTTGGGAGGTCATGTTGCAACTGTCCAGGACATCAGTTAGGCCACTGTTAGAATACTGCACAGAGACAACAAGGTGCAGGGCTGGATGAACACAGCAGGCCAAGCAGCATCATAGGAGC
>NC_063337.1:35620253-35621579 GCF_021869965.1 Rhincodon typus | reverse complement strand
GGAGCAGAGAGGCTGACGTTTCGGGCCTAGACCCTTCATCAGAAAAGGGGGAGGGGAAGGGGGTTCTGAAATAAATAGGGAGAGAGTGGGAGGCGGATAGAGGAGAGGATAGGTGGAGAAGAAACAAACAGGTCGAAGAGGCGGGGATGGGGCCAGGAAAGGTGAGTGTAGGTAGGGAGTTAGGAAGGGGATAGGTCAGTCCAGGGAGGACGGACAGGTCAAGGGGGCGGGATGAGGTTGGTCGGTAGGAGATGGAGGTGCGGCTTGAGGTGGGAGGAGGGGATAGGTGGGAGGAAGAACAGGTTAGGGAGGCAGGGACGAGCTGGACTGGTTTTGGGATGCGGTAGGGGGAGGGGAGATTTTGAAACTTGTGAAATCCACATTGATACCATTGGGCTGCAGGGTTCCCAAGCGGAATACGAGTTGCTGTTCCTGCAACCTTCGGGTGGCATCGTTGTGGCATGCAGGAGGCCCAGGATGGTTTTTTTTAGTTGATTTTCTGAAGATGTTGGTCAGGGCCATCTTTTCAGTTCACTCAGAGGAAGTCAGTGATACTTATTATCTGAATTTCCAATTGCTGATAATGGGAGGTTAGGCAGACAGCATTCAAATCTTCATGCTGTAGCATCAACAGCCAAAGTCCTCCTCACAGAAACCCAGTTCAAAACTCTGACCTTTTCCTGCCAAACTAACTGTTTCCCCACAAGGTTCTAGTTACCATTCAGCATCTGCCATCTATTTGAGCATAACGCCTCTCCTAGACTTGCTAGAAACAATACCCAGCTACTGACCTTGTTAATGGCTAAACATTTGCTTTCTGGTTACACATACTGCTCTCCCCCCACCCCCGATTTCGAACAGTCTCTCGAGCCTTTTGATCACAACCAACCTGCAATTGACTTCCAGGCCTGGCCTCGCAAACAACAGCTTGATGTGTTTTTTTTTTAAAAACCACAAGCTGCTGCTCACAGTCCAAAGGTCATCTTCAGCTGAGTTCTCAATTCACAGCTCCAGACCAAATTAATAAAAGAATAAAAGAAAAAAAAGTGTTGAAAAATCAGCAAGTGTTCTAACACAGCAAACTTGCTACAAGAAATATGGTTTTGAGAAATGAAGGACAAACTGGAGTTGTTGCTTGGTTTGCCGAGCTGACTGGTTTTCATGCAATCGTTTTGTCTTCCTTCTAGGTGACATTGTCAGTGCAGCGTAGCCTCCTTTGAAGCGCTGTTGTTCTGTCCCGTTCTGAATTTATATATTCTGCTCTGTCATGGTGGGCAGGCTTGTTTCTGGTTTTGTACCATAGTGGTATGTAGATGGGGTCTATTT
>NC_063337.1:35542360-35615253 GCF_021869965.1 Rhincodon typus | reverse complement strand
CTATGGAATTCCTTGCCCAGTGAAGTAGTTGACGCTACTTCAGTAAACGCTTTTAAAAAAAAGGTAGATTTTTTTTGAACAATAAAGGAATTAAGGGATACGGTGAGAACACGGGTAAGTGGATCTGAGTCCACGAAAGGATCAGCCATGATCTTATTGAATGGCGGAGCAGGCTCGAAGGGCCAGACGGCCTACTCCTGCTCCTAGTTCTTATGTTCTTATGTTCACCCAGGGAGATGGTATGGCTCATCTCCTTGGATCTTGTTGCCCTTCCCTCCCCCGCACCCACACCCCCATCCCTGTTAATATACAGCAAACTTTGGTTTAGCCAGCACTCTCGATAAACTGGCAAACATTATATACCTCAAATATGGCAAAGTTTACTGTACCATTCTGTTCAGTTATTATAGTTTGTAAATTTATTAACGTCAGTATAGATATACTTGTTGTTCAATGGAATGGCCATATGAAATATCAACAGTTCATTCAATTTCTTTTCAAATACCACAATCTACCATGATATCTGAGTAGTCAGTTGAGACTGTAAATGAGAAGGTTCTCTGCCATTAAGTTTTATTTAAGGCAAAGTTGCATCATTACTTGAGTGATTTATGCTGTAAATAAAGTTGAACAGTGAGGTGAATATCCCTTGCATTACATTTCTATTGCTTGGTGTGTGCTTTTACATTGATAATGTGGAATATTTGATCAAGTGGCCCAGTCCTAGTCCCGTAGGTGCCAGTTAATGAAAAATTTACTGTATCTTCTTTGGGGATTGGCCATCAATGCTATGTCAATCTCCTGTTTAACTCCTCTTAGCCAATGGCTGTGAGACACTTTCTCATGAGTCGGACGACTGTTGTCCCCTTGCCCACCTCCATTTCTGGGTTAGTTTTCATTACTTCTAAGACCAAACCTTCTTATTTTCAATACACTACATCTATAATGGAGTAGGGTGACACGTGAGTCAAGACCTTGATGATTCTTTTCATTATTATGACATGTCCTCTGTTTTCATCGAGAGATGTGCTTACATTTGCAGAAGGCAAATTACGAATGTGACACTGTTAAATGATGTCTAAGGCCATATAGGAAATACCAAATATAGAATGCAGACCTAACAAAGGTTTAAAGGGGCCCCATTTCTCAACAGACTTGATCCATGAGGATACTAGCTATTTTGAGAAATGTCTTAATTTAGATTTAGGGGAGGTAACTCCTGAGCTTTGTGGCTTGACAGATAATGGCTGATCTGATCATCTTTAACTCCACTTTCCTGACTTCCCCAAAGCCACGCATACCCTGGCCAGGCCCTTAAGAATCTTAATAAAAACCGAAAGAACTGTGGATACTGTGAATCAGGAACAGAAACAAAGTTGCTGGAAAATCTCAGCAGATCTGACAGCATCTGTGAAGAAAAAGAAACTCAGTTTTGAGGAAGGGTCACCAGACCCGAAACATTAACTCTTTTTTTCTTCACAGATGCTGCCAGACCTGCTGAGATTTTCCAGCAAATTTGTTTTTGCTCCATAAGAATCTTATACGTTTCCATAAGGTCTCCTGTCATTCTTCTAAATTCTAATGTATACAAGTCCAACCTATTGAACCTCTCCTCATAAGAAAATCTCAACCTACTTAGAGTAGCTTAGTTAACCTTCTCTGGACTGTCTCCAGTACCAGTACTTGGACAGGGGACCAGAACTGTTCACAGATTGCAAGTGCAGTCTGACTGGTGCCTTTAAGCCTGTTATGCACAGCAAAGCAATGCATATCATCTATCAGGGTAGAGGTAGATAGTGAGTGAATAGAATTGGAAAAAATGTGGTAGACAGAAGAGCCTGAAGGTTGTTCAGCAGAAGAGCAATAAGTCCTGGGACTGCCTGATATTTAGGAGCCCTGGGGTTTGGTGACCTGAGGGTGGGGCAATAGACATTTGTAGCACCGCGCTGACTGAAAGTTATTATCAGAAACACCTTTGCACATGTAGGTTTCCACATTCCCTTACCTGTTTGTCCTCATCCACGCAATGGTTCACATTTGGGAAGGTAGGAGTGCTGCGCATGTGCGGAGGAAAAGGCGTGCTCTGCTCGGCTTCTTGTTGACGGCTATGCAAAGTTAAGTTTTGTGTCCGGAAGACCACACGCGATATAGTTGTGGAGAATGGAAAGGGCAGAGGAGAGGCCTGACTATGTGCTAGTGTACGAGAAGGAGGAGGATGGGAATGGCCAGCTTCACATTGAGCAGAGATTGGACTTTCTCAGGGAGGTGAAAAAGACTGGACTTCTCCTGGATCCTGATGTGACTGACACAGCAGGGACTGAGGGACGAGGAAGCACAGAGATGGGAGACCAACAGAAGAGGCAGGAAGTCAAAACTCAGATCATTAAAATCTATGCACCGTTTGAGATCCTTAGCCATGCAGCGGAGAAAATGAGATTGAAGATGCCGTTGGCGGTAAGAAAATCAAACACTTTTTTCAAAGATTCAGCTTCTGGGTGATTCAGTCCCAAACAGATTCTGTTGCATCCACACACAAACCAGCACAGGTGTTCTCAGAAGGACATACACCATTTGATTAGAATTTATAATCTATTTACTTTTTGTTTAAACAAAAAGGTGTGTTGTTTATACGGACAGCGACCTTTATAGCGCGCATCATTGGACTTTAAACTCTTGCCACAAGGAACTTTATTTCTTGCAATGAAGTGTATATGCAAAGTACAATTTTAATTTTAGTAATATTCAGTCGCTGTGAAAGATCTTTCCCAGAAATATTGTGAGAAAGACATTTTCTAGGCACGTCATAAGGTTCATGCTATAAACTCATTTCATTCCGGATAAAACACTAACAAAGCATAAACACAGTTTTATTGTCCATAATATCTTGCTAAACCCGATTTATTCATCAGAGATTGCTTAGGAGTTACCTAGTCCACCTGACAGATGATAAACACTACAAACCATAACCTCTGCGGGGGGGGGGGGGGGGGAAATGTCTTTAACGACAAAAGAGAAATTAAGTAAAAATGTAAAAAGTAAATCTAAAGTTCACGATTTTGCTATTAATTGAATTTAACAACTCAGTTAATTAGTGAAGAATAATTATGAAGCTAACTTCTTTGAATGTGATGAAGTTTCACAAATAAGTATGTGTTATAGTCAAGCCATTTGACAGTGGAAGGCTGGGTCAATTTGTCTCCAGCCGACCATCACTTTCACCAATGCTAACTGGATACTTCCAAACAGCAGCAGTTTCCTCTTCCTGACTCAGGGAATGGTACACAAGTATTGCCCTGGGCAATGCTCTTGGCTCCATCCCTGCCTCCATTCCCCATCCACTGGTCCCAGGTGTGATGAAAGAGGGCATTTTTCATTCTTTTCTGAAGGAGAAAAACAAAAGGGGAAAAGGTGTCCTCTAACAGTGTTATGAAGCACTAAGATTGTCGTCCAGGTGTGTTGCGCTGTTCCAAAATAATTTTGAAAACTTCTGAAATAAAAAATGCTTAGAGCGTAGTTAAGATATTAACTGTTTGTACGTATATATGTGCTACTCAGAAGTTAAGAAGAGACAGTGGGGAAAATTTGGACGGTGGATTATTTCGGAAGATCAAAGTCTTCAGAACGGTAGGTGGCTTTCATGACCAGGATTCTGAGGGAGAGAAAAAAATGTTTTAACCATGCCTTAGGCGTCATTAGCGCGGAGCTGTTACAGAGCATAGCTTCGCCAGGTAGGATTTTCTGATGAAGGGTCTAGGCCCGAAACATCAGCCTCTCTGCTCCTATGATGCTGCTTGACCTGCTGTGTCCATCCAGCCCTGCACCTTGTTGTCTCGGATTCTCCAGCATCTGCAGTTCCTACTATCGCTGATAGGATTTTATATTTCTTGCTTTTCCGATGACATTTTTAAATTGCCTTTTGTAAGCTCTAGCTTTGTGAATATGTCCTGATTTTGCTCACAAGTGAAACTTTAATGTATTACCATATGTTGGTGAAAGTATCTCATATAAATTCAGCTCTGCACATACCAATGTAATCAAACGGAGATAAAATACCGGGGATGCTGGAAATCTGAGACAAACGCAAAATGCTGGAGGCGCTCAGCAGGTCTGGCAGCATCTGTGGAGAGAGGAACAAAGTTAACGTTTTGACTTCTTCAGAACCGGACACAAAACGTTAACTCCGTCTGTCTTTCTCCACAGATGCTGCCAGACCTGCTGAGTTTCTCCAATAATTTTTGCAATCTTCCCGGTGATCTTCATCATACTATGTTGCCCGCACTAACGATTCATTCAACACACCGTCATTCATCACGAGTAATTGCAGTCTCTATCATGCCAGCTGTAAAAGCAAGGAACGGTCTCCAACTCGAAGCAACTTTTCGAGCCGCTTTTCATAGCATTATCCCAGTAATTGATATGCATTCGTGGCTTTCTCACTCATAACTAAATCATTATCTCATTTCTTTTGTTTTGTTTTACAAATGAGATTAAAATTTTTATTCTCAGCAAAACCAATGCAATTTTTAATATTCTTAAAATTTCCGTTAATGATTAATACAGTACTAAAATGCATGTACACATAAAAATACTCTCCATGGAAATTGTCAAGTTTTCTTTCCATCATTGTGGGACCAGGGGTTTCTGGCAAAATGGCTGGTAGCACGTTAGAGGCAAAAGGTTGAGCCTTTTTGCTCTCAGGTGCCTCCTACATATCTCACAATGTCATAGGATCATACAGCACAAACAAGGCCCTTCCACTCATCCAGACTGAGCTATCCAGACTGAGTTGCTAAATCTCACTTTCCAGCACTTGGAACATAACCTTGAAAGTTATGATAGTTCAAGTGCTCATCCATGTACCTTTTTAAAGGTTGTGAGATGTCCCTGCTCAACTACCCTCCCATGCAGTGTATTCCAGATTCCCATCACTCTCTGAGTTGAAAACAAATTTTCTTCACTAGATCTCCTGCCCTTCACCTTTAAAATAGTGGCCCTTTGTTATTGACCCTTCAACTAAGGGGAACAACTGCTTCTTACACATCTAATCCATGCTCCTTATAATCTCAAACACTTCAGTCAGGTCCCCCCTCAGCCTTCTCTACTATAAAAAAAGAACTTGCAAATCCAGCCTCTCTTTTTAACGAACATGTTGCAACCCAGCCAACAGCCCAGTAATACTCCTTTGCACTCTTTCCAGTATCAGTTACAATTTGTAAATCATAGCTACCTGTTATTAAAAACCAGTGTTTAAAGTTTCAACAATGTTGAGTCTAACAGTTGGTTAAGGCTAAGGTAACCAGGCAACACTGGAACTCAAAAGCTTGTGGTAATGTAAATCATTGACTCTCTACTTGCTCTGCCCTCACCAACCCCATATCTGAGATTTTACCAGGCTCCTAGTAGCAGTTAGACATGTAACCATTACAAAACGAACTATTTTCAGGCAAGTCCGAGCTATTCAAAATGCAAATTCATTGTTGAAGGGTCTAGGCCCGAAACATCAGCCTTTCTGCTCCTATGATGTTGCTTGGCCTGCTGTGTTCATCCAGCTCTGCACCTTGTTGTCATTGTAATTTGAAAGGTTGCTTTATGTTTGCCTTTTCAGATTGATGACTTTCGAAGAAAATGTGTGTCAAATGTGCAAAATTATTTTGAGACAGACAACGAAGAAGACTATTACTGTGCACCTTATAGACATGACAAACAAGATCTGTTCAAAGGAATTGACCAAAAGGCCACATTTTTTCGTCCTGGCGTGAGATCTCTAATTGTAAATTGCATTCTTTGGTGTGATAAACATTGTTCTAATTTGAAATCATTTGTTTATATAACAATAAGTTGTTTTCTGCCTCACTTGTTCCAAATACATTCAGGAGTAATATTACTTATGTGTTTATAACATAACTCATTGAAAAATGCAGCTTCCAAACCATGCAACAAATGTATGAAATTTGATATTTTTAAACTTTGGGAATGAGTCTCAGATCTGGAATTTCCTGGTTTTGTGAGATGGGATTGGAGGTGAGGGTGCTACAAGAGGTTCTGGGAAAAACATGTTGGGGGAAATATGCTGGCATAATTCCCTGTGCAATCCTGCCTTCGATCTGCTTTCCCATGAATGGTCTAGGACTCCATAGAAGTCTGTCAATTAGTCCAGTTAAGGCTCCACTTGTGGCCCAGTTTGCACTGGTTCTGATAACTTACTGATGTCAGAACAGCTCCCTGGCATGTGCAGATGCTAACAACTTAATTAAGGAGACTTCCTGGTGGCTAACCTGGGGCTAACAAAGCTGAAGGCTCTACATCCAGCAATGGAACTGTCAGGATGAAAGACTGCTTCTCCTTCCATGAATGGATTACAGAGGGGTTTCCCTTCCAACCCAGTAATTGGCCCTTTCTAACTTATAATTCATTGCAGATGAGAATGCAATTTTGTTGAGATACTATCTGCCTGCCTTCGCAGTAGCCATCTCTTCCAATGAGCCTGTCAGCCTGAGGTCACTGCGGGACCTCTGAGTGGACCTGCAGCACAGGACCCTGCCCATCACCCTTAATAGAACAGATAGCATGAAAATGGCCAATTAGGAAGCTACCTTAAGGCAGTTTGTGCCAAAGGGCTTGTGGGTGACATTGGCGAGTTCAGGAATGTGATCTGAGTCTGACAGCAATGTCTTGGTGTATGTTGGATTCCTACTAGTTAATTGCAACAAGATAGGGATAGGTGCAAAATGAATCATTTCATTCAGAATACAGACACTAAAAACAATTTTTTTTAAAGATCAATTGAAATGCTGTTTGGTGGACAACTATGAACAGAAGCTGTTGTGCAAAGCCAGTTTTATACCCAGCTATAATATTCAGAATCTATTGACCATGTGTGTGGCACTGATTCCTAAAGTTCTTCAGTCTGCAATAGAAACCTTACCTTACAATCTTACTTCATTGTTATTTACACCATTTTTATTCATTAAAACCATTGCATAAGTGGAAATTATCACGAGTATATCCACTCTTCCTTTCACTCAGAATGAGCCCATCAATGTGAAGTGGAAACAAATAATAGATATGGATTTATATATCTGCTAAACTTGCAGAGGAGTCTGGATCCTTTGTTTTGATTGTTTTGCCGTTTGACTGCTGATGTTCAGTAATCTAGAGCAGTGGCAGCCTTGAGCTGAGATAGTGATCATAGAGTGTCCCAAGGCCCAGTGCTTCTACTTCCAGGAATGGAAAGAAAAATACAGCTTTGAACAAGTTTATCCCTTACACTTCATCTGTAGTAACTTCAGTACTTCATCTAGCTCATCCACTTAATGTTAATCTTTATTGTCTGCCACCTTCTTTTTACCACTAGTAAATCTGATTATTTACTTTCCTTCATTCAGTGATTGTTAGCTGTGATTGAATTTGCAGAATTGTTATTTCTGTACATTGAGATATTACTTGCGCACATTTCTTAGCATTTATCTGTTGTAAACCAATAAAGCCCGATGTGATACTGAGCGCACAGATCATATATGGGATATTGTTGATCAAAGTGAGTTTATAACACACACAGGATTGTGCATTTGCCTATTTAGGCAAACAGGAAGTGAGCCATTGCAAGTTCAGAGCTACCTGCTCCTTAACAATTACAATCATGTGACTGAAATATGTTGTTATGGTGTGGTTGGCAGATACACCATTATTTTATCTTTCTAGCAATGTGTTCATATCCCATCACTACTAATACCAAAAGAAATTTGGTAGTACAGACCTTGGGTATCGCCAATAAAAGTCACACTTGTCAAAGATTTTCATCTTGCACTCACCGGGACATTTTGCAAGAATATAAACTCAAGAGAAAAGAGAGGATAGTGCTGATTCATTGGCAAGTGAATTCAGATTGTTAAAAGCCTAGCTATTAAGACTATATTAATGCTGATCAACATTTATTAGCCAGGCTGTTTAAAATTTTAATCTATGCAGGTTGACCCTGATTGGTCAGCGCATAGCCATTTACTGGTTCATTCTTCAGGCAATCATTAATTTGTTGAGTTTAAACAGGCACATTAGTTTTGAAAGAACAGGGGCCTATACATTAATATATGTAGTTTTGAATACACACAAGCGTACCACACTGTAAGCCTGACTCTAGATGCTAAATTGGTTGTCAGCATAATTCCATGCACATTCAGGATTATCCAGCAAATGTTGTCCAACTGCAGAATCGCATCTAACATTAGACATTGTGCAGCAAGGATTGATTGGATACAATCAGCACCTTGTTTGTTGTAAACTAACATGGGGACATCCTGTTCAGTACAATGTGCCCGTCTTTGGGTTTTATGGTCTACATACTTGGCATCGCACCAGTATAGACCACATTACTCATTCGTCTTAATGGCAGAGTGTATTTTTGGATTGATGGCAGCTTCCTGATAGTGACAAGTACCACTTGTGTTGCTATGGGATATTTGTAGCATGGAACAGCTAGCTTCACTTGTTACTTACATTTTTGAGATACCTTACACTTCCAGGGTAATAAGAGGTGGACTGGACACTTTTCAAGACCAAGAGTGGCTGCCTTCCCTGAGTTTGCATGATATAGAGTGAGAAATGATCTGATTAGGGTAGCCATTACTATGCAGGATGGCTTTGATAAAACAAAATAATGCCCTATTTTAGCATTAAGTTTGCACATTAACCAAATGGCTCAGACCCAGTTTACAAGACTTCTGATAAAGGTCAATCTTGTAGCACATAGAACTGTAGGAATCCCCACATACAATCTGATCAGTGAAGGTTTGTTTGCGGTAGAATGTTGAGAGAACCCCGCCATCTCCCACCCCTTTGATTTCTCAATTGGAACATCAGGAGAGAGAGAGCTCATTGACTGTTCCACTTAAAACATGAATTTGAGCACAGGATGCAGCCAGTGAGACACATGAGGAATTTTTACGTGCAGCCAGGAACTCAAATGTAGCAAATGTATGCAATGTATTCAAATAAAGCAATATATTGGAAAACAAGTACAAAAGGTAGAAGATTAGATGTAATCCCATTAAAGACACATTTCTAATGGATCCCAACAAAGATATTTTTGAATACTGGACCTAGTGGGGATCCCATTGCAATATCATCTATTTGGGCATAAAAGACATTACCTTGGAAGGTTAGGGCAAGTCAAAAGTTTAAGCAACAGATGAAGTACCTTTTTCACATGGTTACAATGCAATAGTAACATGAGTGGTGTTCACCACCAACAGGATGCTGCTGTCAACCAATCAGCATCCTCACTTTCATTTTTCTCCTGCATGGACCTCTGAAGTTGGGATATGGCAGTGACATTTGGAACCAAAAGTCAATGCTGCAATTTGTGTCGACGTGTCAATCATCATGCGCAGGATATCAGACCTTAGAGGGTACTTTCATCAGTACTGTCCTCTCATGGAGTATAAATGTTGCTTTGCCCTTGAATTTGTATTCTTGCAAAATGTCCTGGTGAATCAAAACAAAAAGCTTCAACAAAATGTGTTTTTTATATCTGCAATACTATTAATAATATTATTTTCTAGATTGTCAATTCATCTGTAGCTTGGTACGGTCATTGGTTAATGAAGAAATTTTTGACTGGCTTAACTAATTAATAAGATCCAGATCAGCCATGACCAAATCAAATAGCAGAACAAATGTGAGAGACTGAACAGTCAACTCCTCTTTCTATATTCCTATGATAACATTGGCCTATATTTGTGTAGCACTTTATAGTGACAAAGGTAGAATTAGAAATAGATTTATGAGAATGATAGCAGAATGAGGGATTTTAGATAGATGAAAAGGTTAGAGGAATTGGGCTCATTCTCCTTGGAGCAGAGAAGATTATGAGGTGACCTTAATGAGGTGTTCAAAATTATGAACAATTCCGACAAGGTAAAGAAGAATATTCTATTTCCACTAGTTGGTATGCCAGTAACTAGGGCTCACAATTTCAAGATTGTCAGCAAGAGAGCTAGGAATGAGAAACTTATTTGCTCAGAGAGTATTAGGATTTGGAATGGACAGCCTGGGAGAGTGGTGGAGACGGATTCCATAGGAGATTTCAAAAGGGAGCTGTATATATATTTGTAAGTGATGAATTTAGAGTGCTACGGAAATAGGGCTGGAGAATGGGATGGGATGGGTAGCTCATCAAGAGCCGGTACAGATACAATGGATCAAATGGTCTCCTGTACTGTAAAATTCTATGATTCTAAAACATCCTGAGCTACCTCATAGAAGAATTAACAAAACTGACCCACCTAAAGAGTTATTAGAAAGATGACCAAATGCTTGGTTGCAAAAATAGGCTTTATGAAGTATCTTATTTGAGGAAAAAGGGGGAAAGTAGCGGAGATCTAGGGTGAGGACTCCATACCTTGGGCTTTAGGTAGTCTAATATTTGACCAGCAGTGGTAAGTGGGTTGAAGGACTGCTAGAAGTTACATAGATCAAGAGGGGTGAGGCCACGGAAGAATTTGAAAAGAAGGATGAGAATTTTAAAATCGAAGAGTTGCTTTACCCAGAGCCACTGTGGGTCAGCTGATGAGTGAACAGGGCATTGTGCAATTTAGGACAGGAGCAGCAGCATTTTAGATTACTTCAAATCTACAGAGAGCAGACTGTGGGAGGCCAGTTTGCAAAGTAATTGGAATAATCAAGTCTAACAGAAGTAGTAAAGGCATGAATGAGGATTTCAGCTGCAGATAATCTGAGGCAGGGACAAAGTTTGGAATTATTACAGATGCAGAAATTTGCAGTCTTAGTGTGATTGTGTAGGTTGGTGGTCAAAAGTTCATCTCAGAGGCAGATAGGACACCAAGGTTCTGCTTCAGACATTTGTCAAAAAAGGGGTGGTGTGAGTAATTAAGGAACACAGTTTTCCAATATATAACTAAGCTGCATGGATGCAAGGCCATGCATTGCCCTAAAAAAATATTGGGCAAGCCTTGGTGTCAGAGAAATAATGCCCATGCATTGTTATGCAAATACACTTAACAGAACTCCACAAGGAAAAATTAGACTATGCGCAATGACTAAATTTTAAAGAAAACATTGGTGTGGTATGAAGACCATGGCTTAAGTCTTGTCAATAATTACTGGGAGGAAATTCTTGCTGGCTCTGTGAATCAGAAATAGTGAGTGAATTAAGAGGTGGTAATGAGGTAAAACTGGATGTTGTCAGTATGAATATGGAAATGCAGTGTTTTGAATCATGTTGCCAAGGGACAGCATTCAGTTCGGAAATATAAGGGGACCAAGGAAAGCTTCTTGGTGGCATCAGATATAATGGTGCAAGAGCGAGAAGAGAAATATTTGCAGCTAATTCTCAGGCCATGACTGGATAGTTAAAATGGATAATGGTAGAGAGGTGTTGGAAGAGGCTGGTGTGGAGAACCAGGTCAAAGGCAGCAGAGAGGATGAGAAGGGATAGTTGCCCCTTGTCACAGTCACACAGCATATTATTTGTGACTTTCATTAGAGCTGCTTTGGTTCAGTAGCCAAGATAAAAACCTAATGGGAGTGATCCAAACATTGACTTCTGAGAAATGTGGGCAAAGATTTTGGAGGCAACAGCAATTTCAAGGATTTTGGACAGGAAAGGAGGTTTAGGGATGGATGATATTTGCAAAGATTTTAGGGTAACTGGCTGTTTTCTTTTGAGGAGTGAGGATGATAATGATGCCAGATTTGAAGGAGAATCAGTCATTGCCTGAAGAGAGAAAATAATTGACAATATCATCTAGCATGGAAACCAAGAAGGGAACTCAGGTACTAGTAGTTTAGTTGGAATAAGATCAATGGAGCAGGATGTGTGTCTCACAGATAACCTGAATTTATAAAGCACGTGGTGGGAAATAGAAAATAAAGAAAAATGTGAGTGTAACCCATGACAGTGGGGAACTTTAGAGGAAATTTCTACTTCTGCTTCTGCTTTGATTATATCAACATCACAGATTAATAGCTATATGCCTCTGATACTTTATAAAGGAGTGCTTCATAAACCAGGCATTCCTAATAAAATGGTAGTCCTGGAAATGGAAATAATCTAAAGATGAATCTTGAAAATTTCAAACGATGTGACCAGGACTATTTCCATCAAACCTCATTCCGTCATGGCATTGTCCTTGGGGGAAGAAAGATTGTTGATACACTGTCTTAGAAACAAATAAATGCCTACATTGTGTTTTGTCATTGGCAGTGGGCACCAGCCATGGTAAAATTCATTCAGAGATAGCAAGAACTGCAGATGCTGGAGTCAGAGTCAACACAGTGTGGAGCTGGAGGAACACAGCAGGTCAGGCAGTATCAGTGGAGCAGGAAAGTCTATATTTTGGGTCAGGACCCTTCTTCAGAACTGGGGAGGGGGAAGGGAAATAGAAAATAAATAGAGGGAGGAGGGGTGGGGCTGGGGGAAGGTAGGTGGGATGGTGATAGGTGGATGCAGGTAGGGGGTAGTGGGGATTGGTTGATGGGAAGTGGGGGCAGATAGGATGGGGGAGAAGATGGACAGATTGTGTTAGTTGTGGTAGGTCAAGGAAGTGCGAGGGAGGAGGGGTGGGGCTGGGGGAGGGGAGGTGGAATGGTGATATTTGCCATGTACCAGGAATGGGTGGTGATGCTAAATCAAAAATGCTGGTTTGTAAACGGCAAACTAGTTAATGCTGTACTTTACGAGGCAGAGCAGAGAGAGTTTTATTGCATCTTGAGGGAGTTAACATATTATAACACTGCTACAGTTACATTGCAAAACCGCAAACATATATGATTGTGCTCTTAGGAAACCACTAATTGTTTGTTTTAGCTAATCAAGCTAACAGAGCCAACATAATTCATTGTCATAAATTTTGTTACTTGCCTGTTAGCATATAGCTCTTAGAAATCTAAAAATGTGATTATAAAAGGTTGACATGTATGTGCATGTTAACAAACCTCATAGTAGTCAGTTGAAGCTTGTCACATAGGGGTATTGGACACTTCTGTTGGTGAGGCACCGGATAATGTGAATTTCACCATAATTTTTTGTCAATTCCACCAGTTCATTTCTTTTTTCTTACAGAGCACAAACCTTCATTTTTCTTCCAGGAGGACTAGAGGAATGAGGGATGACAGGGGGAGGGAGGTGAAATGCAGCAGATACGACTGACTAGACATTCTCACACATTGGCAATGAAATCAATGAAGTCAATGGAATCATCTCACTTGTACTTGGAGACAAGAGGAGATGAGTAAGAAGATGGGATTATCTTCACATTCTAGGATGATGTTGGAATAGTGATTAATTTTGGTCAGATAGGAGGACCTGCTACTGGTGTTTATAATCCAAACAGATCAGGCATTGACTGTTGCCTGTCATATCTGGTCAAATCTGCATCCCTTAGACTCAAGGAGGATGGGGGTTGTACTGGCGAAACAGGGTGCTAGAGATGAATGTTTTTAATGGGGACTAGGATATCAACAGTGGATGTGAGGGTGTGGTTGAGGTGATTGGGAACTGATAATGCTTTTGTTGTGAACAAAGTGCCACAAGCTACAAAATTGGAATTTTGTAAGTGCAACTATATCTGGAAAGTGATATTTTCAGGGACAGATGTCAAACAAAAGAATTCAGTATCAGAGGGGACTGTGGATGGAGAGTGATATAGGAGAGTGATCAGAAATAGCCTTACTTGATTGGCATGATGGCAGGAGCAAGGCTGGTGAGATAACACGGTCAAGAAGGGGCATGAATATGAATTCAGGAGCTTGGAGGAAAGGTAGGTAAAGGTGGTAAGGGAGTACAGTGGGAAGAAAATCTGGACTTGAAACGAAATTTTTAGTGTACAGAACAGTTGTTGCCACCATGTTGCTGCATTTCAGTTAGATGTGGACTGTGTCTCAGTGATATGTAGAACACTAGATAAACTCGATCTGCAGTGCTTTTGTCATATCTTTCAAGTTCAATGGGAAGATCAACAAACAAAGGTTGATGTCCTCTTTGAATCCAGCTCCGTAAGCATTCAGACAAAACTTCTTTAAAATCGACTATGATGACTGGATACTATCAGGGTGGTTGATAATTGCCTCTCCAACCAGGCCCTTTTTTTCTCAGCTCTCATGTAGCTAATGTTACAGAGTAGGGCAAAGAAATACATCTAAGATATTCTAAAGCTCTCCTTGCAGCATGAAGCATTAAAACTATATTCTGGTAGGAGCTTGGTATCAATCACTCATTATGACAATAACTTAATCCATTAAGTTGTATAATGAGATAACAAGGTGTAGAGCTGGATGAACACAGCAGGCCAAGCAGCATCAGAGGAGCAGGAAGGCTGACGTTTTGGGCCTAGACCCTTCTTCAGAAATGTATAATGCCTTAGGGTCCAATATCATAATGATGAGACAGAGTGGCAGTAGGGAAGGTATGTAAGGGAAGCAAATTCTGCAATCTGGGTGGCGCTAGCTTTGAGGACATCCTGTCCCATGCACCCAAAGGTAGGCTGGTCATGATTCAGCCTGTTCAGTTGCATGAAGACCGACTCGACTTTTGAAGAGTATGAGGTGGTTTGATTGAAACGTATAAAATCTTGAGAGATCTTGGCAGGGTGGAATGTAGAAAGAATGTTTCCTCTTGTCGGAGAATCTGGAACTGGGGGCATTGACTAAATGTTACTTAATACATAATTGATGTTCTGAGCATTGGAAAATATAACCATTAGTAATGTCTTAATGCAACAGGATTATGGTCCTTACAGGAAATATTACATAGTCATCCCGGCTCCTAGTGTATTTACTTCTCCACATTTCACTCAGTCTTAATGTCCTGTGATCATCAAAGATCCTTTCCCTCAACCTTCTGAGAATTCCTTCTAGTCGTAAAGAACACTATGATGATTACTTCTCCTGGCCACGGAGGAGTTAATCTTCCACTGTTCTTAAATTGCTGTGGGAGAAATATGGGGATGGAATCAAATTATTTAAGGGGCATAGTGATATTGTCACTCGACTAGTAATCCAGCAACATCGGGACATGGATTCAAATCCCACCATAGCAGATAATGAAATTTGAATTCATTTAATAAATTTGGATTAGAAGAAATAGTTTAATGGTAGCCATGAAATTATTGCTGATTGTTGTAGAAATCTACCTGGTTCACTAATATCCTTTAGGAAGGGAAAGTTTGGCATCATCACCTAATTTGGCCTACATGGCCCCAGATCCACAGCAATGTGGTTGACTCTTAAATCCCTCTGAACTGGCCTCGCAAGCCACTCAGAATTATTTAACAAGAGCAAAGTCTGATAAAACCAGACAGATCATATGGCATTGACCAAGACACTGAAAAGATAACTATTGTAAGCAATTCTGAGGGACAGGATTACTTTGCATTTGGAGAGATAGGGATTAATCAAGAACAGTCAGTGTGGTTTTGTTAAGGGGGAGTCAGGTCTGACCAACTTGATTGAATTTTTCAAAGATGTGACTGGGTGAGGGCAATGCTTTTGATGTAGTCTCCTTGGACTTCAGCAAGACTTTTAATAAGGTCCCATATGGCAGACTCATTGCAGAGGTAAGACCCATGGAATTCATGGAAATTCGGCAAATCGGATCAACAGTTGGCTGAGTGACAGGAAGCAAAGAGTGATGGTTGAAGGGTATTTTTCTGAGTGGGAGTCTGTGACTAATGAGGGCTCACAGGGGTCAGTGTTGGGGCCTTTGCTGTTAGTGGTTTATGTAAGTAATTTACAGTTGCATGTAGGAGGGTGATCAATAAGTTCACAGACAATACAAGAATTGAAGGGGTGGCAAATAGTGAGGAGGATAGCTTTAGACTACAAGAGGATATAGATGGGCTGCTCAGGTGGGCTGATCAGTGGCAAATAGAATTCAATCTGGATAAATGAATATGGGTAGGACAAAACAAGGCAAGGGAATACATGGTAAGTGGTAAGACTCTGGGAAGCCCTGAGGATCAGAGGGACTTTGGTGTGCATATCCACCAGTCCCATTATATTTCAGGGAAGGTGAATAATGTGGCTAAGAAGACTGTGGCATTCTGACCTTTATAAGTCAGGGCATATAGTTTAAGAACAGGGAGTTTATGCTAGGACTGTGTAAGACGTCAGATAGGCCACAGCTAGAGAATTGTGCAGTGTGGAATCCACATTATAGGAGGGATGTGATAGTCACTGGAGAGATTGCTAGGAGGTTTACCAGGATGCTGCCTGGGCTGGAGAGTTTCAGTTATGAAGAGGGATTAGACAGACTGGGGCTATTTTCCTTAGAGCAGAGGAGGTTGAGAGGGGACATGATTGAGTTGTATAAAATTGATGGAGCACGGATAGGATAGACAAGAAGAAGCTTTTCCCCTTGATCAATGACCAAGAGGCACAGATTTAATGTAAGGGACAGGATGTTTAGAGGAGACCTGAGGAAAAACAGTGTTGGGAATCTGGAATTGGAAAATGTGATTAGAATAGTCAGGCACTTGCTTTTGAGTGGTGGTGTCACAACAAGCTGAAGGGCCTTTTTCTGTGCTTAGATTTGTTTGACTTTAGCACTGTTGATGATGCAGAATTCTCCTCATTAACATTTGGGAGCTTGTACCACAATTGAGGGAGCTCTCCCACAGACCAGTCAAGCAATAACCTGACATAGTCATTCTAATGGAATCATATCTTACAGACGTTGTCTCAGGTACCATCATTATCATCCTTGGCTATGTTATAAAGTTGTACTGGCTGAAATAAATAAATTTAGACAAAACGTTTTCTGGATATGTTCACATACTATGAAATCAGATTTAGTTTCTTTTCACCAAGTACTTAGGTATTCTATCTTTGGAGGCATTGTGTGAATTACTCAATTAATCTCTTTAGATAAGGGAATACTACAACATAGAACTTCAGTCATAGATTTAACTTGAATCTCTTACTCATTACTATACTTTAATTGAAGCATGAAGGAAGATGTATAGTAGTATTGTCAACATTACTATTCTGCAATCTAATATTTCCATATCTCCATAACAAAAACACTGAGATGATTTATACACTGATGAAAACATTCTTTATGAAAAGTAATTAAATCATGTTCTGAGATAACAAGGTGTAGAGCTGGATGAACACAGCAGGCCAAGCAGCATCAGAGGAGCAGGAAAGCTGACATTTCGGGTCGAGACCCTTCTTCAGAAGAAGAAGGGTCTCGACCCGAAATGTCAGCTTTCATGCTCCTCTGATGCTGCTTGGCCTGCTGTGTTCATCCAGCTCTACACCTTGTAGTCTAAGATTCTCCAGCATTGGCAGTTCCTACTATCTGTAAATCACATTCTGTTTGTTTTAGGTTCATCACATTCTGAATCATATCCAAACACCCATTGAAAAACAAAACGAGAAAGGTAACTTTAGAGAATCATCAATTTGCAGCTTCAGTATTTCTGTTCTGGAAGTATTTTTTTGCCTTATATATGTATTATTACAATTTGTGCTCCAGAGGTTATCACTATTTTGATGCTTTGCAATACTTGAATGATGTTTTAAAATTTTATGTTTAATAAGTTTTTCCTATCCTGTTTGCTGCACCTGTTATCATATCCTTATAATTGTTGTTAATAATTTCAGGAGAACCTAATCAAGGAACAGAAATGTGTTTACTTTTGCAAAGTTCTAAAGAGAAAGGTATGTCATTCTGACAAGTTAGAAATGTACTGTCCCAACTCGTTAAACTAACTTTCTTTGTTTTGTTTGAAGGACGCAGTCCTCTGATGGAGCCTCTGGCAGGTGGTGAGAGCACCATTACAAGGGAAAAACCTTTCATCCTCATCGATTTGTCTGCTGCAGATACATCTGTCCATGAGAGTATTTATAATAGTGACCATTGCACAGTCCTCATGGAGACAAAATCATAATTTCATACTGAGGACACCTTGTATTGAGTTGGGTAACATTACTATCGTGCTAAATGATTAGGTTCAGACCGATTTGGCAGCTCAAAACTGGACATTCATGAGTTGCAGCGAGTCATCAGCTACAGTAGTGGTGATACCACCACAATCTATACCTCATGGCTCGCACATCCCCCTCAACCAAGCTGGGTAGCAACTTTGGCTCAATGAAGGGTATAGTAGAAGGGTGGTGCTAACCTTGTGAAGCTAAAATACAGGATTACATGTGTGTAAGCAGCAGAGACAAGATGTTACAGTTTGAGCTAATGGATCCAATGCAATGGATCAGATCTAAGCCCTGCAGTCCTGCTGCATCCAGTTGTGAATGGTGGTGAAAAAGTAAGCAACCAACAGGAGAAGGGGCTCAGTAGACATTCCCATTCTCCAAGAATGAGGGTAGTCATTACATCAGTGCAAAAGACAACGATGAAGCATTTGCATCCATCTTCAGCCAAGTGATTGATCCCATCTCAGTCTGTTCCTGTGATTTGATTTATTGTCACGTGTGCAGTGAGAAACTTTGTTTGCAAGCGGTACAGGCAGATTATAGTAAGCAAGGACATACAGATCATAGGGTGTAAAGAACTTGGACAGAGTGAGGCATGCAGGTTACACTGCACAGGACGTGTGCAAAGCAAGATCAACATTAACGAGATCAACATTGTTAGAGGTCAGAGTCCATTCATCAGTCTAATAACAGCAGGGAAGAAGCTGTTCTTGAACCTGTTGGTGCGTGTGTTCAAGCTTCTGTATCTTCTGCCTGACTGAAGAGGTTGTAGGAGAGCATTACTGGGGTGGGAGGTGTCTTTGATGGTGTTGGCAGCCTTTCTGTGGCACTGAGAGGTGTAAATGGAGTCTATGGATAGAGGATTCTCTGATAGTCTGGGCTGTGCACACCACCTTCTCTAGTTTCTTACAGTCCTGGGCAGAGCAGTTGCTGTATCAGGCCATTATTCACCCAGATAGTATGCTTTCTGTGGTGCATCTGTAAATGGTATGGTGAGAGTCTTTATGGACATGACAGATTTCCTAAGCCACCTGAGGAAGAAGAAGCATTGTTGTGCCTTCTTGACCATCGCATCTATGTGGTAATTCCAGGATAGGCTGTCGATTATCGTCACTCCTAGGAACTTGACGCTGTCAGCTCTCTCAACCTCTGCTCCGTTGATGTAGATGAGGGCATGGTGGGCACCATTCCAAAATCCAGTTATCAGCCAGTTCATTTCACTCCTTATGGTATCTAGAAATGGCTGAGCACACCGAATGCACTGGCCCAGACAAACTCCCAGCTGTAATACTGAAAATTTGTGACCTGTACCTATAGTCAACCTATTCCAGTACAGGTACAACATTAGCATCTACCCCAAAAAAGTACAAGTTACCCAGGCATGTTCCGTCTACAAAATACAGAAAGCTTAATCTGACCAATTACCACTCCATCAGTCTACTGTCAACTGTCAGCAAAGTAATGGATGGTATTACATACAGTGATATCAACCCTGGCATCAAACCTCCCCCGCACCCCCCCAACTCCGTAAAGCTGAAGTCATTTGGGATTAGGGGAGACATCTTCACATGCCAAAGTCACATCAAGCATGAGGAAGATAGATGTGGATTGTTGGAGGCCATTCATCTCACCCTGAGGACATCTCTTCAGAATTTCCTCAGGGGACTTCCAGCCATCTTCATAGATGATCTTCCTTCATCATAAGGTCAAATATAAAGACCTTCATGGATGATTGCACAATATTCATGACTTCTCCAATACTAACTGTGTCCATATGTAGCAAGACCTGGACAACATCTAGGGTTGGGCTGATACATAATAATAATATTCACACTATATAGGTGCCAGACAATGACCATCTCCAACAGGAGAGAATCTAACCATTGCCCTTTGACATTTAATGGCACAACCATCGCTCAATCATCATGATTAACATTGTGGGGCTTACCATTGAGGAAAAATTATCTAATCCAGCCATATTAATACTGTGGCTCCAAAAGCAGGTCAGTCTGATATGGGCACTGGACTCAAAACGTTACCTCTGCTTCCTTCCCACAAATGCTGCCAGATCTGTTGAGTTTCTCTATCAACTTGTATTTTTGTTAATTGAAGCCTGTATTGTTCTATTTAAAAGGGGATTTACACTGAATTTCAGCAATTGCAGCTTTGCTTTTTCCTACTAAATCAATGATTAAGTTAGTAAGTGATTAAGCTTGTCAATAATAACAATAATAGAGACAGAGAAATGGAAACAACATTTTGTCAACCCTGTCAGTGTTTCAATGACTTGCAGTGGAGTAGTGCTTGTTGAGGACAGCCCTACGAGGTGTCTCAGAGGTATTTACGTACAGTATCCCAGGATTTAGAATATAGTTGATTGCCTGGTGCTTATAAAGAGAGATTGAAATTTTGTACTGTGTACCACAAAAAGTCTTTCCTAAAGAAATATTTGTGATAATGTCATCTGCATAATCCACTTTATTTGGAGAAGAAAGTTTTTTTTTTAATTGTCATTCATTGAATTTAGTTTATACATGGCTTAAAGAGCTGTGTGGCTGTCAGAGGTTTCAATTCATGGGCATCTGGCACCATTAATGGAGAAACAGGGAGTTGTTCATTTAGAATAGGCTCTACTTAAACAGGGCTGGCACCAGTGTACTAATGAATTTAATACCTTGACTGATAGATGGAGCTTTAAAATAATAAATAAAAGGGTTCACATAAGAATAAATTTATAAATCTGAAAAGAGAAGTCAAGGTAGAGCCGTGATTTGAATAAAATCAAACAAACTATGACATGAAGGGACAGGAAGTTTAGCAAAAGTAATTTACCAATAGCATCTAAGGCTACATCATGAAGTAAAGCATTAAAATTAAAGGTGCTGTACCTGAATGCACAAAATATAACAATTGAATTAATGACTCAGATCGAGATTGTTACAGAGATAGTAGGAACTGCCGATGCTGGAGAATCTGAGATAACAAGGAGTAGAGCTGGATGAACACAGTAGGCCAAGCAGCATCAGAGGAGCAGGAAAGCTGACGTTTCGGGTCGAGACCCTTCTTCAGAAATGGGGGAGGGGAAGGGGATTCTGAAATAAATAGGGAGAGAGGGGCAGGCGGATAGAAGATGGGTAAAGGAGAAGATAGGTGGAGAGGAGACAGACAGGTCAAAGAGGCGGGGATGGAGCCAGTAAAGGTGAATGTAGGTGGGGAGTTAGGGAGGTGAAAGGTCAGTCCAGGGAGGACAGACAGGTCAAGGAGGCAGGATGAGGTTACTGGGTAGGAGATGGGGGTGGGACTTGAGGTGGGAGGAATGGTTAGGGAGGCAGGGACGAGCTGGGTTGGTTTTGGGATGCGGTCGTGGGAGGGGAGATTTTGAAGCTTGTGAAGTCCACATTGATACCCTTGGGCTGCAGGGTTCCCAAGCGAAATATGAGATACTGTTCCTGCAGCTTTCGGGTGGCATCATTGTGGCAATGCAGGACACCCAGGATGGACATGTCATCCAAGGAGTGGGAGGGAGAGTTGAAATGGTTCGTGACTGGGAGGTGTAGTTGTTTCTTGCGAACCGAGCGTAGGTGTTCTGCAAAGCGGTCCCCAAGCCTCCGCTTGGTTTCCCCAATGTAGAGGAGGCCACAACGGGAAGAGCAGATGCAGCATACCACATTAGCAGATGTGCAGGTGAACATCTGTTTGATGTGGAAGGTCTTCTTAGGGCCTGGGATGGGGGTGAGGGGGGAGGTGTAGGGGCAGGTGTAGCACTTGCTTTGGTTGCAGGGAAAAGTGCCGGGTGTGGTGGGGCTGGAGGGGAGTGTGGAGTGGACAAGGGAGTCACGCAGAGAGTGGTCCGTCCGGAAAGCAGATAAGGGTGGGGAGGGAAAAATGTCTTTGGTAGTGGTGTCAGATTGCAGATGGCGGAAGTGTCGGAGGATGATGCGTTGGATTCGGAGGTTGGTGGGCTGGTACGTGAGGACAAGGGGGATTCTGTTTTGGTTGTTATTGCGGGGAGGGGGTGTGAGGGATGAGTTGCGGGAAATGCGAGAGACACGGTCGAGGGATTTTTCGACCACTGTGGAGGGGAAGTTGTGGTCCTTGAAAAACGAGGACATCTGGGATGTCCGGGAGTGGAATGCCTCATCTTGGGAGCAGATGCGGCGGAGGTGAAGGAATTGGGAATAGGGGATGGCCTTTTTGCAGGAAGGTGGGTGAGAGGAGGTGTATTCTAGGTAGCTTGGGAGTCGGTGGGCTCGAAATGGATATCGGTTTCCAGGTGGATGCCAGAGATGGAGACAGAGAGGTCCAGGAAGGAGAGAGAGGTGTCAGAGATGGTCCAGGTGAACTTAAGGTTGGGGTGGAAGGTGTTAATGAAGTGGATGAACTGTTGGGAGCACGAGGCGGTGCCGATACAGTCATCAATGTAATGGAGGAAGAGGTGGGGGATAGGGCCAGTGTAGCTTTGGAAGACGGATTGTTCCACATATCCTACAAAGAGGCAGGCATAGCTTGGGCCCATGCGGGTACCCATGGCCACCCCCTTTGTCTGTAGGAAGTGGGAGGAATTGAAGGAGAAGTTGTTAAAGGTGAGGACGAGTTCAGCTAAGTGGATAAGGGTGTCAGTGGAGGGGGACTGGTCGGGCCTGCGGGACAGGAAGAAGCGGAGGGCCTTTAAGCCATCTGCATGGGGAATGCAAGTGTACAGGGACGTCCATGGTAAAGATGAGGTGTTGGGGACCAGGGAATTGGAAGTTTTGGAGGAGATGGAGGGCGTGGGTGGTGTCATGGATGTAGGTGGGGAGTTCCTGGACCAAGGGGGAGAAAATGGAGTCGAGCTAAGTGGAGATGAGTTCAGTGGGGCAGGAGCAGGCAGAGACAATGGGTCGACCAGGTCAGTCAGGTTTGTGGATTTTGGGAAGGAGATAGAAATGGGCGGTGCAGGGTTGGGGAACGATGAGGTTAGAGGCTATGGGTGGGAGGTCACCTGAAGTGATGAGGCTGTGGATGGTCTGGGAGATGATGGTTTGGTGGGCGGGGGTGGGATCATGATCAAGGGGGCGGTAGGAGGAGGTGTCGGAGAGTTGGCGTCTGGCCTCAGTGATGTAGAGGTCAGTGCGCCATACTACAACTGCGCCTCCCTTGTCCACGGGCTTTATGGTGAGTTTTGGATTGGAGCGGAGGGCTGCACGTTCTGCGGGTGAGAGGTTGGAGTGGGTGAGAGGGGTGGAGAGGTTCAGGCGATTGATGTCTTGATGGCAGTTAGAGATGAAGAGGTCGAGGGAGGGTAGGAGGCCTTGGGGTGGTGTGCAGGAGCAGGGGGTGTGTTGGAGGCGGGAGAAGGGGTCAGTAGAGGGAGCGTTCGGCTCACGATTAAAGAAGTAAGCGCGGAGGCAGAGGCGGCAGAAGAACTGTTCAACGTCCAAACATGAGTTGTATTCGTCGATGTTTGGGTGGAGGGGGACAAAGGTGAGTCCTTTACTGAGGACTGACCGTTCATCCTCAGTAAGGGGGAGGTCTGGGGGGATGGTGGAGACTCGGCAGGGCAACTTCCCCTCCACAGTGGTCGAAAATGCCCTCGACCGTGTCTCTCGCACTTCCAGCAACTCATCCCTCACACCCCCTACCTGCAATAACAACCAAAACAGAATCCCCCTTGTCTTCACGTACCAGCCCACCAACCTCCGAATCCAACGCATCATCCTCCGACACTTCCGCCATCTGCAATCCGACCCCACCAAAGACATTTTTCCCTCCCCACCCTTATCGGCTTTCCGGATGGACCACTCTCTCCGTGACTCCCTTGTCCACTCCACACTCCCCTCCAGCCCCACCACACCCGGCACTTTTCCCTGCAACCACAGGAAGTGCTACACCTGCCCCTACACCTCCTCCCTCATCCCCATCCCAGGCCCCAAGAAGACTTTCCACATCAAGCAGATGTTCACCTGCACAACTGCTAATGTGGTATAGTGTATCCGCTGTTCCTGTTGTGGCCTCCTCTACATCAGGGAAACCAAGCGAAGGCTTGGGGACCGCTTTGCAGAACACCTACGCTCGGTTCACAATAAACAACTGCACCTCCCAGTCACGAACCATTTCAACTCTCCCTCCCACTCCTTGGACGATATGTCCATCCTGGGCCTCCTGCATTGCCACAACGATGCCACCCGAAAGGAACAGCATCTCATATTTCGCTTGGGAACCCTGCAGCCCAAGGTTTTCAATATGGACTTCACAAGCTTCAAAATCTCCCCTCCCCCTACCGCATCCCAAAACCAACCCAGCTCGTCCCCGTCTCCCTAACCATTCCTCCCACCTCAAGCCCCACCCCCATCTCCTACCCACTAACCTCATCCCGCCTCATTGACCTGTCAGTCCTCCCTGGACCGACCTATCCCCTCCCTAACTCCCCACCTACATTCACCTTTACTGGTTCCATCCCCGCCTCTTTGACCTGTCTGTCTCCTCTCCACCTATCTTCTCCTTTACCCATCTTCTATCCGCCACCCCCTCTCTTCCTATTTATTTCAGAAACCCCTTCCCCTCCCCCATTTCTGAAGAAGGGTCTCGAGCCGAAACGTCAGTTTTCCTGCTCCTCTGATGCTGCTTGGCCTACTGTATTCATCCAGCTCTATACCTTGTTATCTCAGATAGAGATTGATGTGTTTGACCTTGTAGCTATAAATGACATATAGGTGTAAAGTGACAAAAGTTGTGAACTAAATATTCCAAGTTTAGCTTATAGAAGAGTTAGACACATTGAAAAGGAAGTGGTATGGCTCTAGTAATAAATGACAAGGTGAAGACAATAGTGAGAAATTACCTTAATACAGAAAGTCAGGATGTTGAATGAGTATAGGTGGTACGAAGAAATAACGATGGTCAAGAAATATAAAAACAGATTTAAAGGACATTCACAGGTACATAAAAAAGGCAGACTTTGGTAAAATAAAAACAAAACAGAAATTGCTGGGGAAGATCAGCAAGTCTTACAGCATCTGTGGAGAGAAAACAGAGTTGATGTTTAAAGTCCTGTGACTCTTCTTTTGAGATGGAAACATTAACTCTATTTCTCTTTCCACAGATCTTGCCATGTCTGCTGAGTTTCTTTAGTAATTTCTGTTTCTTATTTCAGATTTCTACCATCCATAATATTTTGTTTTTATTAGTGGTTAGTAAGAATGGATCCCTTGGTGATGGGAAGAGGAAAATTTTAAATGGGAAATAACAATGGCAAAGGTGTTAATTAATCATTTTCTGTCCGACTTCACAGTAGAAGATGCAAGAATATGCCAGAAATTATGGGGTCCCTAAGTCTCATAAAAGGGAGGAATTTAAAGTAATTAATAATATTAATAGTCATTTGGTACTATAGAACTTGAATTTTGCTGAAAGATACATTACGTTGAAGCTTTTTGCCTTGCACTTGTCAGGACTTGAAAGTAAATTTCTGTAATTTTTTTATTTCTGTCATACGTTTGCTCACTGTGGCTGATTAATTTCCTCTTTTAGCTGACTGTGGTCCTTCTCCTGTGCTTCTCTAGTTTCCAAGCAGACTTCCCCATTCTGCAGTTCAATGTCTAGATGTGCCTCCAAATCCATTACTTGCCAACCCATACTGCTCATGACCTTCACTTTGGGCTTTTTCCCACCCTCTGGGTTGTCTTGAGCTTTGCCATCACTAATATGCACTGCTTCCCTCTAGGTCAGAGGGTTTCATCTCACTGTTGCCACCATGTAATAGTGTGAAATCTACACTGTTGTGAATGAACAGGGGAGTTTTTGAACATAATTGGATGCAGAAGATAGTTAGAGAGAACGTTTTATCTGCAGCCCTACAGATCCAAGCCATAGTTCCATGTGATCTGACGTCATTTTGAAATAGTTTCTTTCACACCTGCTCAGTAGCTATATTTAAGTCAAGATAATGTTCTCTTTCCTCATGTTCATCAACATTCTTCTATATGCTGGATCTTTGAAGTCCTCAACTGAGTCTTCTGCAGAAGAGCTGGTCTTTGATATCATTCTCCAGTGATATGACCCCAGAATTGCCCTTTTTCCTCCATCTTACTGATGTCCAATCATGTCCTGGTACAGATAGAATGCACATGCAAACGCCAATTCTTTGTCATTATCTAATGAGCACACAATGTCAGTGTTGGAGCTTGTGGCTGTGAGTGTCAGAGCAAGTGACAATGTTTCATCATCAATGATATGGTTTCCTTGCCCTTCTTCTTGGTATCACTGTTGCTGGGAAACTGACAGTTCTTGGATGGCTGAAAGCAAAAATTCAGAAGGGAAAGCCGGGATCAGAGAAAGAGCAGGTTTGGACAGGGTGACACTATAAGCAACTTGTACATCCAATATTGTAGAAAGGGGATAAGGTAGTAATTAAGAGGGAGCCTAAGACAGAAACATACTGTTATCTGGGATGACCAAAAATCCTTCCCACTTTTACCACCTGCCAGTAGTGTACATTGGAAGAATTTGCAGTTGATACTCAACCTGCGTGACACATTATGTGTGAACCTGTCTTCCACAGCCACCAAAGTCCTAGAATGGGGCTTAAACCCAGAGCTTCTGGCTCAGAGGCAGGCTAGCCACCCACTGTGCCTCATATCTCTTATAATTTTTGAATAATATTGAACTTAGTATTCAATATTTAGAGATTTACATTTGGACAATGTTTCTCATTTACATTTTATTATTATTAAAGCACATTGTTATTTTCTGACAAACAGATTATGAGAAAGAAGGTGGAGAGAAAGAAGATGGAGCCAAAGAAAGTGTTCCCACTTTACCATACTTGTTAATGAAGAAAGTATTTACATCAGCCTACATACTGCATGAAGGGCCCAAAACCATATGTGAAGAGAAAACACAGAGAAATTGTGGTAAGTAGAGTAAGCCTAATGACCAATGTGACTAATCACAGATAAATATTGGCGAGATTAGATATGAGATCAGATATTCAAGTAAATAGTAGATGCAAGATTCTGGTTTATGCCTTATCTACTATTTTTCCTTCCCTATCTCTCTCTTGTTTTTTAAGACACTCCTTAAAATCTACTTCTTTGATCACAAATTTGGTCAGCTGTGTGGAAATTTGCTTATTTGGCTTAGTGGCAAATTTTACCCATTAACACTTCTGTGAAGCACTTTAGTTAGGTGGTCTATTTTGTTAAAGGTACTATATAAATACAAGTTATCAGTTAATAATAGGTGCAAGGCTCCATATCGGCAACTTTAATCTTTGTTAACCATTACAAAATTCTGAACAAGGATCTCTAGATTCAGAACGTTAACTCTGTTTATGTCTCTACAGATGCTGCCAGACCAATTGAGTTTCTCCAGCACTTTTGTTTTTGTTACAAGATTCAGTATCTGGCTTAGCTCATATTTTGCACATCAGTCACAGTAAACACATAAGTGATGCACATCTACAGAACTTCAAATGGATTTTTTTTGGACGTCTTGAGTTTGAATTTGTCTTCAGTTCAAATATAAGAAACTTGTTTTAAGTTTAAGCTGCCTCCAATTTACTGGAATATGCTAATCTGTCTATTTCGAATGTTCTCACTGGTTACTAAATATGATACGATCACAGAACCACATGCTATCCTCTGTCTGAAAAAGTAGACATCAGTTTTTCGCCTCGTTCTGTAACACTGATCCCCGTGGGGTCGTTTCAAATTCCAAATATGTAGGTTTATATTAGTTGGGAGGCTAAAAACATTTAAGGTCTGAAGTAGAATTCCAACTCACCTCTAACACATCGAGTTCCAGTTTGAGTGGACATGGGATGAGGAGCAAGAGGCCCACCAATATTCAGGATTGGGTCAGTTGTTGAAACCTTTTAAGGAGGTTATATGCCTTCATCTTAACAGTGATTTAGCCTCAGAAAACCCAGCAGGCAAAAGGATGCAAAAAGGACTGGATCATTAATATTAATGCATTTAGTCATTCAGTACTGCAAAACTTGAGTATTGCTAAAAGAAAAGTTACATTGTGTTGAAGCTGAGTTGAAACCGACTGTGAGACTGCTTGCAAAATTCTAAACAACAATATCCAATGTTAGATGAGATACAATAATTTTGTTACATTTACTAAATAATTGTGAGTATACTAGGAATTATGCAGACAACTGGATTACAATTGTCAGTCTGGCTCATAATATGGCACATTTGCATGTGCTGGAAGCTACATCCATTAAAACACAGATCCCTCTTCTTTGCAAACAAAAGAAAAATACACATGCTGCACTTGTTGCAACTCAATAAAATAGGCATTCCCTCTCTGGTTCATTCGTCAGGGCTGTGCCTTGACCAATCAGAATCAACCTACTTGGTTTAAATTTAAACAAAGCTTGGCAGTTAAATGTCAGTCATCATTTAACTGATACATGCTGCATGGCCTTTACAAATCAGAATCCACTTGCCAACAATTAGCACTGTCTCCTCATACGTTATAAAGATGTTGTTCATCTTTGTATTCTTCTTAATTTTTCTAATGAATACAGTATGAAAAGTTCCCACAAAAATTGTATCTTTCTTGCACAGTATGTTCATTTGTAGCACTACTTGAGTCAGCTGTTTTATCTTCACCAAGCAAGCTTTACCTGTAAAGTGCCTACCTAGAATACTCCTCCTCCCACCCACCTTCCTGCAAAAATGCTATCCCCTATTCCCAATTCCTTTGCCTCCGCCGCATCTGCTCCCAGGATGAGGCATTCCACTCCCGTACATCTCAGTTGTCCTCGTTTTTCAAGGACCGTAACTTCCCCTCCTCGGTGGTCGAGAACGCCCTCAACCGTGTCTCCCACATCTCCCGCACCTCATCCCTCACACCCCGTCCACGCAATAAAAACCAAAAAAGAATCCCCCTCGTCCTCACGTACCACCCCACCAACCTCCGGATCCAACGCATCATCCTCCGACACTTCCGCCATCTGCAATCCGACCCCACCACCAAAGACATCTTTCCCTCCCCACCCTTATCTGCTTTCCGGAGGGACAACTCTCTCCGTGACTCCCTTGTCCGCTCCACACTCCCCTCCAGCTCCACCACACCCGGCACTTTTCCCTGCAACCGCAGGAAGTGCTACACCTGCCCCCATACCTCCTCCCTCACCCCCATCCCAGGCCCCAAGAAGACTTTCCACATCAAGCAGATGTTCACCTGCACATCTGCCAATGTGGTATACTGCATCCGCTGTACCCGGTGTGGCTTCCTCTACATCGGGGAAACCAAGCGGAGACTCGGGGACCGCTTTGCAGAACACCTACGCTCGATTCGCAACAAACAACTGCACCTCCCAGTCGCGAACCATTTCAACTCCCCCTCCCATTCCTCAGACGACATGTCCATCCTGGGCCTCCTGCAGTGCCACAACGATGCCACCCGAAGGTTGCAGGAACAGCAACTCATATTCCGCTTGGGAACCCTGCAGCCCAATGGTATCAATGTGGATTTCACAAGTTTCAAAATCTCCCCTCCCCCCACCGCATCCCAAAACCAGTCCAGCTCGTCCCTGCCTCCCTAACCTGTTCTTCCTCCCACCTATCCCCTCCTCCCACCTCAAGCCGCACCTCCATCTCCTACCGACCAACCTCATCCCGCCCCCTTGACCTGTCCGTCCTCCCTGGACTGACCTATCCCCTTCCTAACTCCCTACCTACACTCACCTTTCCTGGCTCCATCCCCGCCTCTTCGACCTGTTTGTTTCCTCTCCACCTATCCTCTCCTCTCTCCCTCTTCTATCCGCCTCCCACTCTCTCCCTATTTATTTCAAAACCCCCTTCCCCTCCCCCTTTTCTGATGAAGGGTCTAGGCCCGAAACGTCAGCCTCTCTGCTCCTATGATGCTGCTTGACCTGCTGTGTTCATCCAGCCCTGCACCTTGTTGTCTCAAGTGCCTGCAATCTGTCTGCTTACCCCAGTGCTGTCAGACACCTTTAATACTATGTCCATCCTGCAATCTTTCCCACAAACCATGGGTTTTATCCCCTGCCCACTAGTTTACTCTCCTGTAATCTGTCACTTCTGCTATTTTCTTGCTTTGAACATATAGCCCTGTAAACATCAGGGCCTTACTTTCATCTCCTACCTCTTCAGAGTTATTCTGAGAAACCTTGTGATTGCAATCCCATAACTCTTGTTAGAAGAGAGCATATTGGAAATCTTGTGATGATACAGCCAGGACAGCTCTGACACTCTCTATATTTGAATAATAAATTAGATGGCATAGTGCCTATTGTGGAACGAAACCCCAGGAATCAACACGCTCATGTAGAACCAAATCTAGAAACAAAACTAATGCTAGGGCGTAACTTCAAGTAGAAATGCCTATTATTATCATACATAATTGTATCTTTCCTCCTTAACAGAAGTCTTTCCGCAATCTGTATTCATGGGCTTATTTAATTGGCAGTAAAGGAGTCAAAATGGTTTTTGTTTCACAGCTTGTAATACTTGATTTACATTTACATTTCAAATATGTATTAAATGTAATAAGTCTTGTTAACTTTCTGCAGATCTACATAACAGTTGGAACGATCTTCTTAATCTATGGGCTAGAACCTACAGATTGCAGCCATTGTGGAAGATTAGGAACTACTTTGGAGAAAAAATTGCATTTTATTTTGCTGTGATGGAACATCTTTTACTACAGTTAGTTGTACCTGCGTCCATTGGTTTGGTTGTTTTCATCTTTGGCCTTTATCACAGGTACTGCAATTCACATGTTCATTTTCTAACAGCAATTTGTGATAATGGTCAAAAACACAGGTAGCATTAATGGAGCTTTATTTTGTGTCTTAAGCTCATACTACCCGACTCAGTGGTGACCCGTCCCAATGCCAAATCCCTAAGGACCATCTAGTAACCCCAACATGTATGTGGTGCTTGTGGCTGAGCTGGTGCTTGCAATAAGTGTTATTGATTGATGCTGCTTTGTCAGAAATGGCAGCGGTATATCTGTTTCTTCTATGAAAGAGACGAAAGAATCAATTACAAGAGGAAGACGACACTTGTCATTAGGCTATAGCATCCCCTAATAATAGCTATATGGTAGAACAGAGAAAAAAATTAGGAGAAAATGAGTGCATGTTAAAAAAAAGCAGTTTATTAATCATGGGTCACTTTAATTTTTCATGTAGATCGGAATAGTCCGATTCATAGAGGTAGCCACAAGGAAGACTTCATAGTGTATATCTGGGACAGTTTCCTATAACCATATGTTGTGGATCCAACCAGGAATCAGGCTATTTTAGACATGGTGATGGGTAAAAAGGCAGATTTAATAATAAATTCAGAGTAAAAGATGTCCTAAAAAAAACAGTGACAGTCTCTCATCTGCACACACTCATCCTCACCTTGGCATCACAAACCCTCTGTGATGCCTAAGCACTTGCTCAGGACATGTCCCCCACCTGCACCAACAGTAATAGCTGAGATAACAACTTTCATCTTTGTCAATACATGCATCTCTCTCATTCCATAAGGAAAACAGCCCACAAGAGGCCCGAAAGAGTCAAGTCAGGTGGTGGGCTGTTTGTCATTCAACTCCTTCCCCTTATGAGGAGAGGGCCCTGACTCTGATCACCCTAAGGACTGCCCAAAGCCCTAGTCTTGTTTTGGATGCTCCTTGGTTAACTGTGCTTGGACCTTTTGAGTGCAGTCTCTTTCCTTTTACTGAGGACTGCTGACAACCATGATAAGCTTCCAGGCTTTGTATCTTTGCTAAACAGCAGGGCAAGACAAGGAAAGGCAGGGAGGCTGTGATCACGCAGCTAGGCTCAGACTGAGTGAGCATAATGACAGCAAGCAATGAGCCCAAAGATGCAGCCTGGTCCGGTCCATGAGCTGGGTACATATCCCTGAGAGCACAGTGTCCTCACTGCAGCGTTACATTGAGAGGTATCAGTGCAGCCTGAAGCGCAGCATTGAAGCAAAGAAGCATCCTGTAATTGGATCGCAGATGTGCCATGAGGGTTGTTAGAGGCTGGCATTTGTCAGATGCCAACGTCTGTGGACGTGGGGTGCACGTGGCCAGTTCCCATGAAGCGTGGTCTGAGGTGCTGGTGCCCACTATCCAACATGGAGGAGTTCAGAGCTAGTGATAAACTAAATTCACCTGATGCCATTGCAAGAATTCTCGATGGCTAGCTCCTTTGATGAGATGTGAAGCTGAATATTAATGAGGTGAATTGTGGCATTAATAAGGCATTTAACAAGTTGTAATCCTCCTTAGTTGGCACCTCACCACTGCTAATGAGAAATTCACCATTCCACATGACGAATGCATTATATATCCAGTGAGATGCTCCCAGTGTCAAGATAGGGTTCTTATCCCATTCTACCACAAATCTATTATAGCTGTCATTGCTCAGACTCCTATAAAAGTCTGCTCTGTATATATAAACAGGTAGAAGGATCTTAAAACAATCATCAAACTGAAGTCTCTATCTGTTTCCCCAACTGTCTTTTATGAAGACTCACATCCAGATAAATCACACCCCGTGCTCAAATCCTTAACCTACAACATAACTGATCCATTTAAGAGGTGTTTATTCTATTGAAATAATGGCAGACACTCCCAAGTTCCAGTACCTGATTCATAGGACTGGATTTTCTGTGGAGTGGCGGTCACACTCAGATTGCCACTCTGCTCCCTTTTACTTGATGAAAGATCTTCACATTTCTGAGAGGAAATTCCAATCAGGGCTCTTTCAGAAATGCAGAGCCATACAGTACATCTGACAGGCTAGGTGGTTGACAGTGAACAAGAAGATCTTAGCTTGCAGAAGTATATAAACAGATTAGTCAGGTGGGCAGATCAGTGGTAGACTGATCAGTGAAAGGTGATGCACTTTGGAAATGTAACAAGACAAAGGAGTACTCAGTAAATGGCAGAGCACCTTGGGTGACACAGTGGCTCAATGGTTAGCACTGCTGCCTCACAGTGCCAGGGACCCGGGTTCGATTCCACCCTCGGGCGACTGTCTGTGTGGAGTTTGCACATCCTTCTCGTGTCTGTGTGTGGGTTTCCACCAGATGCTCCAGTTTCCTCCCACAGTCCAAAGATGTGCAGGTTAGGTGGATTGGTTATGCTAAATTGCCCATAGTGACCAGGGATGTGTAGATTAGGTGCATTATCCATGGGAAATACAGGGATAGGATGGGGGAATGGGTCTAGGTGGGATGCTCTTCGGAGGGTCAAAGTTGTCTTGTTGGGCTGAATGGCCTGTTTCCACACTGACGGGATTCTATAATTCACTAGAAAGCTCAGAGGAACAGAGGGATCTAGGAGTGCTTGTCCACAAATCCCTGAAGGTGGCAGGATAGATAAAGGCATATGGGACACTTGTCTTTACCAGTTGAGACATAGATTATCAGAACAGAAAGGTTATGTTGGAGCTGTACAGAGCTTGGGTGAGGCCACAGCTTGGGTACTGTGTGGAGTTCTCGTCACTAAACTATAGAATGGATGTGATTGCACTGGAGGGGGTGGAGAGGAGATTCACCAGGATGTTGCCTCGGATTGAACAGCTTAGCTGTGATGAGAGGCTGGATAAGCCTGGGCTGTTTTCTTGGAGTAGAGAAGATTGAGGGGGTCCTGATAGAGGTGTATAAGATTATGAGGGTCGTGGACAGGGTGAACAAAGAGCTGCTGTTCCCCATCGTTGAAGTGTTAGTAATAAGGAACCAAACTTTTCAGATGGAAAACAGAAGGTTTAGAGGGGATTTGAGAATTTTTTTATTCACCCAGTGGGTGGAATGCACTGCCCAGGAGGGTAGTTGAGATGTGTAACCTCACAACTTTTAAAAAATACTTGGATGAGCAATTGAAATGTCAAAACATTCGAGGCTCCACCCCTGTGCTGGAAAGTGAGACCAGTGTAAATTTAGTGTAGTTTTGGCAGTACAGACTAAATAGGCTGAAGGGCCTCTTCTGTACTATTTGATTGTATGATTCTAGGTCCCTAGTGATGCGGAACAATCAGGGGAAAGCAAATTTCGCACTTGCTGCCTTCTGTAACTTAAATCTAACATCATAGGCAGCACTCCAACAGCTCCTGAGGTCAGATCAAGGTGCCAGGTGCTTAAGGGATTGTGTACCAGATGAGTAGGGCATCAGATGGGTAGAGTGGCAGGATGTAAGGGGAGAACGGGTCAGTTAAGCAGGGTTAAGAAAGGGTCATTTACGGCAGATGGAAGATATCGAATACAACACGGGTGGGCCAGTGTCTGGTCTTGTGGAAAAGAGGGTTTGCGTTGAGTCACAGGATTAGGGAGAATGATGGGTGAGTGTTTGGTGGGTGGGGTTTGGTACTATGTTCGATAGCTGTGGGACAGTGTTTTGTGTCCTATTTGGGGAAAGTGGTTGACATGTCAGATGGTGTGAGGAGGGAGGATGTTGGATTTTAGCTGCAATGGTGGGGTTTGGAGTGCCTTGGAGTCCTGGAGGAAGTGCAGTGGACAGGGGTGGGGAGTTAGGATGGCAAGAAGGTATAGGGTCCAGTCTTGGGGGGAAAGGAGGGTGTCAGGCTAGGATCTGTGTTTGTATGTATGGGGTTTGGGGGAGGTATGGTTCAGGGTGTGTGTGGTAAGTTGAGTAATTCCTCAGGAATTAGACTGGATTTTTAATTGTCTCACTTTTCCTGAGTAACTATTTACTTAAGTGCAGCAGAACCTTCTGAATTCTTCAACTTAAATGGATACTTTTGGAGGGTTCCAAAAACAGAGGATATGCATATTGGAATCTTCAATTTCCCAGACAATGCCTTAAATGTGCTATGTCGAGGGTTTTGCAGTGTCCCCATGTAGAACTCTCATCTACCCTGCAGAAACAGTTTTCTCACTATCAAAATGTCTAGGTTATAACGAGCAAATGTTACAGGCTTGCTGAACAGCACTAGTAGAGCCATACAGTCTGTTCTACATTCTGTGAAGTAATTGAAGTTCTAGGTTGTGTTACAGTTAATTAACTACATTACTTCTATAGCTGTAGCAGTGAGCAAAACATGCTCAGGTAAATATGATTACTATGTCATCACTTAAAACACAATGCTCAGTGTGAATGAATATTTCGCCAATGTTCACATGTTACTTATTTCTCTTTCCAGTGCATTATGTTACAATGCCCACAAAGACATGAACTCATTCTTATTTGGATATAATTGTAGCATCATCTGTTCAACTCCAAATATAGCCTCAGAAGTGGCAGATAAGGCATTGGATCCAATTAGGTAAATGCTTATTCAGGAATATATTCCAGATTATTTTTATACCCGACTATAAAATATTGTTTTAACATATAGTGTGAAAATATTTCTAATGAAATCTCATAAAACAAGATCATGCTCAGAGCTTATGAAAGTTCCAAAACAGGCTCAGCATAGCCTTGCATTATGTTAAATAATATCAGAAGAGGACTTGTGGTCAACACTTCCAGGAGAAATTTGGAGGCTGTCTCCAACAAAAAATGTGAGTTACGTTGCAAGTCATAATGTAAAAGAATGAATATAAATAAAATCACTGCCTTGGAGCATGGAGAAATCCTTGTTTTTGAAATAATTTCAGAGCCCAATAGGAATGAAACCACAATATCCCCCAGTTTGGATTTTTAAATGCTTCTCTTTAGAAACTAAATAGAGAATGACTTCATTTGTATTTTTCCAATCTCAAACTGTTAATTTTGTGATGAATTGCAAACATATTTATTGTGGACCATGTCCATAAGATACCATTCTTTTCTAATCTCATTTCACTTAAGACCTCAAAAGCAGAGAAATAGACATTGAGTTACATTTAGTTGAAAACAACTAGACTTCATAATTGAAACAACACATTCTTAATATTAACGTTTGAATCTCAAGCATTCACTTTTATGTTTAGAGAAATTAAATCGGTAGAATTGATTGCATAAGACATGTATTTACTTCCTGTTCTATGTTTTACAATGATGTAGACTTCTGAAAGTGTTTTTCCCCCCAAAAGTGTGTGCATAAGAAATAGGGAAGTGGTTTGAATACAATTAGTGCGTTGGAATATTTGTAATAAACATTTGCTCAGATGTTAGTTCATCTCCATTATTTTGTGAAAGTGAATGTTGTGTGTTTGCATTTTAAATCATTGTTTTAGTTGTACAATAAAGCTACCTTTGCATTTCTGTGATGTCTGAATATCAAATCAAATGCTAGTTTATATTGAATTCATGAAGTTTATATCATTCAAATATGTGAGGTCTGATTACATGCACTGTTATTTTGAATAGGTTTTGAGAAAAAATGGTACTTGATCAAATTTTGAATACATTTCAGGAACATGTTGAATATTCTGACCATTATATTATAAGCCAGAATATTGTAGAGTCTGAAGGAATAGGATAGAAGATGGGAGAAAGAGGTGATGGTACTGAAAAGTTGGGAAGGAAAGTGGAGAGAGGTAGCGTGCCCTTTGCCTTCCAATGCCATGGCATTTTGCTAGTGGCAGGTAAGCTGGTGGATGGCCCTCATGCCCAGAAGCCTGACTTAAGTGGCCAATTAGGGGCTGCTTCCTGCCACTGCTGGGATTTTACCAGCAACAGGTATGATCTTCTTTATCTGTTTGGAGCCTGCCAATTGAACCATAGTGGCCTCCCTATGGGGTTAGTGTACTCTGATCAAACGAGCTGTGGTCCATCAAGGAACTCCACCCCACAGAGAAATAGTGACCATGCAGCAATGCCCATCACGCTTTGCCAGAGTTTTACCTGGCTCTGATGACCCTGACTCCATTTACCTATATTTGAAAGTGTGTCTGTGTCATCTGCCAGTGTGTTAGTGAAAATTTAACTTGATCTCTGAGAGTAAAAGTTGAAATAACAGGAGAAAAATTTACAGTGATATTGCAAGCATCTGTTTTTTGTGTTATAAAATTTTGTTCTTTTACTTGGGAATCTTGCATATTAGACATTTAATTTGTCAGAGTCACTTTATTTTAACTGTCCACTGAAATGAAAATAAAATCAGTATTCACTTGTTTGGAGCAAAATTTAACAAAGTTACTTATGCCTCAACTGCTTCATGTGGTTAAACTGAGATTGTCTTACTCTTAATTAGGTTTTAATTGCAAACCTGAAGTTCTGTCTACATTCAAACTGAAATGGTATTCTGGAATTGGATTTTATCAATCAAATTATTCTCCCCACCTTTCCTGAAGGCACCTGGTTTAAAATGTCCCAGTAACATGTCCAAGTGGCTACTCAAAGCTGAGCCTAAACAATGAATGCCATTCAGCTATTTGACTGTGCTTACAATTATAAGTGCCATTTGCTATTCTATGAAGCACTTTATCCTTTATAACAAGGTCATTGCCTATTGTGCTTAGAATGACATTTTCTCTGATACAGAAACTGTAAAATGTATTACATATGAACATACTTCTAATATATGTCACAAGTAGCACATTCCCCTTAAGTAAAAATCTTAACTGTTTTCATCCTCAGAGTTATTTTTGAAGTCTTCTTCTCCCTTCTATATTTGCTCAACCTGATCCAAAATTGCAAAGGCACTAAGCTCTTTTAAATAAAAGAAGCCGAAATTAAATTCTACAGATATTTCTCCTGGAGTGTCGCAGGCTTATAGAGGTTTATAAAATCATGAGGGACATGGATAGGATGAATTGCCAAAGTCTTTTTCCCAGGGTAGGGGAGTCCAAAACTAGAGGGTATAGGTTTAAGGTGAGAGGAGAAAGATTTAAAAGGGACCTGAGGGCAACTTTTTGACCCAGAGTGTGGTGCATGTATGGAATGAGCTGCCAGAGGAAGTGGTGGAGGCTGGTACAATAACGACATTTAAAGGGCATCTGGATGGGTACATGAATAGGAAAAGTGTAGAGGGATATGGGCCAAATGCTGGCAAATGGGACTAAGGTATTTAGGATATCTGGTTGGCATGGATGAATTGGACCAAAGGGTCTGTTTCCTTGATGTACGATTGTATGACTCTATAAGAGTTATAAATTGCCATCATTTGGATTAATTTAGGTTTTCATTCATTAGAGCCATCCACTTGCAATTCTAACTTTTGAGCTCTATTACATTGTATTTTTCTTTTGAGATAGTTCAAATGTCTCTTAAAATAAAATTCACAGATGTGAAATGCAAAGGCCAGTTTTGACCCAGGGAATGTGTTCCTTAAGGTGCTGAGCATAAGCAAGAACATAAGAACATAAGAACTAGGAGCAGGAGTAGGCCGTCTGGCCCTTCGAGCCTGCTCCGCCATTCAATAAGATCATGGCTGATCCTTTCATGGACTCAGATCCACTTACCCGCGTTCTCACCGTATCCCTTAATTCCTTTATTGTTCAAAAAAAATCTACCTTTTTTTTAAAAGCGTTTACTGAAGTAGCGTCAACTACTTCAGGTGGCAGAAACAGCTGGAGGTTTAATATGATCAGTGGAGGTGATCCAAAACTTCCTCCATTTGGTTGGCACATGTCTTGTGATAGTCAATCAAATGAGAGGGAACAGACACTGAGGGTTTTACCATCTCACATTCCTGTTTGCTTGCCAGTCACATATCCATTGTCAATATGCTGAGGATTGCTATTGTCAGGAAACTGAACTGGACCAATTGTGTTAATGTGGCTACAAAAGCAGATCAGATGGTAGGAATCCTGCAGTGAGTAACTCACTTCCTGCGCTCCCCCAATCCTGTCCAATATCTGCAAGATACAAGCCAAGAGTTTGATATAAGAGTACCACTTGCCTGGATGAATGCAACTGCAGTAACTCTTGTTGCATCATCCAGGACAAAGCTTCCGCCTTCATTAGAACTACATCCACAAACATTAACTCCACCTAAAACATGTGTAGCAGCAGTTTGCACCATCTACAAGATGTACTGCAGAAGTTCAGTAAAGCCCCTTAGACAATACCTTCCAAACCTGTTACCCCTTTAATCTAGAAGGACAAGAGCAGCAGAATTGTGGAAACACCATCCACCTGCAAGTTTCTGTCCAAGCCACTCACCATTCTTAGGAAAATGCGTCACCATTCCTTTAGTGTCATTGTGTCAAAATCCTGGAACTCCCTCCGTAACAGCATTGTGGGTGTAAGTACACCAAATGGTCTGCAGCAGATTTAGAAAATATGTGTAATAAATGCTAGCCTTTCCAGCAAAGCCCACATTCCCTGACTGAATAATAAATAGATCAGATGGGGTAAAACTGTAATCCTAATGTGAGTTCCTTTTCTCCTCAGCAAATTTATTGAAGCAGAGATAGGTTGGGGCCGTTCTGCTGGTTATTTACGAGAAGCCAGTTGGCTGACTCCATGAAGAAGGATCACTGGACTCAAAACATTAACTTTGCTTCCTCTCCACAGATGCTGCCAGACCCACTGAGTCTCTCCAGGAATTTCTGTGTTTGTTCCAGATCTTCAGCATCCAAAGTTCTTTGATTTATTGTAGTATTAATGTTGTCTTCCCTTTACTTTGATAATTCCCCTGAATTGTCCTGATGAGTGTCAGGTTTTGACAAAATGTGTCATGCTTTTAGCAGCACTCAAGCATTCACATTATCATGTCCACTGTATACAGTAGAGAAAAAAAGTCTTCTCTCATATTTCTTTATTTCAGAGGTATCTGTGACAATGTTGCTCAAAGGAGAAGGAATATTGAACACATTCTGAATAAGACTTGTACCACTGAAGCCCACGATGATTGCATTTTTCAGTAAGTGTGGAATTCCTGATAGATCAGTTCAATAAAAAGCATTCCATGGATCATAATTTTAATGCTGTCAACATTAGTTTTACCAATTTTTCTCAATCATCTAAAAAGGGCGTTGATTTAACTGCATTAATGTCTTCTGCATTATGATCATACCTGCACCAACCGAGGTTACCATGAAAGTCCCACCTTCTCAACCTCACCCCTTGCTGGAGGTGGTGTAACTGTCAGGCTAAACTCACTACCAGCCGTCTCTCACTCTCTCTCTCTGTCTGTCTCATGAGAGAGCAGCCTTCAGGTCCTCTGCGACTATAGGGATTTTACCTTTACGCTTTTAATAATGCAGCCTTCATGCAATTAGCCTCTATCATAATTGGCCTGGGACACATTAAGTGTACGAAAAAGGCAAGAAGGACCAATGCGTTGTATTTTCTACCTCATTTTCACATGGTGCAGCTGATTCATACAATTAAACTCATCATCCTGTACCATTCTCAATCCAGAGCCAGGTAGTCTCATTGGCCAGACAGACAGTATAGGAGATGTTTGAAAGGCTCTTATTAAATTTTAAAAGAATTGGGATGTACACAGGACAGAAAGAAACTGTAAAAGTCAAATGAAAGTATAATTCATCACATTTTAACACAATATACTTCAAATTTCTGTCTTCAACATAACCCCAATCTTTTATAATTCACCATTCAATCTGCTTGTCCAGCAATTCACTTTTTTTTCGACAAAAGTCATTTTCATTATCATTGTCACAGCATTAACAACAGCATTAGCTTTGAAAATTGGATGAATTACACCTTCATTTGCTGTTTACAGTTTGCTTTTGTGTAATTCACATGTCCAAGATTTATAAATTTCTAAAAGGTTTCATAAACACCCTGCTGTTTTTGAGGCAAAAAAAATTGAAAAGAGCACTTGAAATTCCCCTCTAAAACCAGTAGGCTATGAAACAATTGACAGGAGCATATATTGCTATCCTTGTTCAGCAGTATACAGCAGTTGTCCATATTAAGTGAGCATCTTGTAGTTACTGACCTGTTATGCACTTCAAGAAAAGTTGGTTAGGCTTTAGAAGAACTCAAAAAACTGAAGAGCATCCCGAGTGAACATGCCACTCAGTTCTGCTGAATTGCCATCATTTGAATATTAGAGCAGAACCCTGAATCTGATGTTAGGACCCTATTACCCATGTTTAGGCATCAGGTGTCCTGTCAGAGATGCCTGAATACCAAGGATATTTTGTGACAGGCATTCTTCAGCCACCCATTCAAGTATACCTAATATTGATAGCTCCAGTCAATTGGTCATACTTAAATAAGGCCCAGATTTAAAGTGGCTGGACTGTACACTCCAGTGAATTTCTACTTATATCAGGTAGGTGTTAAAGATTACATCAGAAATTCCTCAAGACAGCAACTGGATTTGCTTAAACTCAGAATTGTTCCACCACTGCAAATAAAATAAATAACCTTTTTTATTCACTGCTTCAGGAACCTAAGGTCAATAGTGAAACAAGTAAAATGTACAGTTTATCTCGAATCAGGGATAAGTGGGACTGTGGAGTAATCGGATAAGCCATGATTTTATTGAATGGCGGAACAGGCTGGAGAGGCAGAATAGCTTACCACTATACTTAATTTGCATGGCATGTTGTTTTAATGTGCCAAATATTTTTGTTATACATTCTATAGTTTCTCACTTTTTCTGTTTTCTTCTCAGAGTCCCTTCAGATGATACTGTTGAAGTACTCAAGTCCTCCTTTGACAATGCTGCTACACCAATATTTGGGCTTATTATCTGCATTTGGGGTAAAGATCTTTTTAAAATTACAATAAAGTATAGTTGTGGGGAGAAAATATCCAGACCATACATCATACCTGCAGGAAGATAAAAATATTTGAAGTATTCTTTGTGCAATGCAGAAATTCCATCTGTAGGGAACAGTAAACTCCACTGAAACACACATTATTCTTAACTCGATGAACTACACAAAAGCATACAAAATAGGAGCAGAAGTAGATCATTTGACTGCTTGAGCCTGATCCATCATTCAATAAGGCCATGGCTGATCTGTTTGTGTTTCAAATTCCACATTCCTACCTATCTCTGATAACTCTTGATTCCCTTACCCATTAAGGATCTATCCATCTCTGTCTTAAATATATTCAATGGCAGAGAGTTCAAAATAACACCACACTGAGAGAAAATTTTCCCTCATTAGTGCCCTGAAAGGGCAATGCCTAATGTCAAAATAGAGTACCCTAACTCTGGATTGACCCACAAGAGGAACTTTCCTTTCCACATTTATCTTGACAAGACCATTCAGAATCTTATACACATCAGTCAAATCACCCCTCATGCTTCTGAACTGCAATGAAAATAAGCCCAGCCTGTCTAGCCTCTCCTCATAAGACAATCCATTCATTCTGGGTATTGATCTAGTAAAGTTCTACTGAATGTTCTACTAAGGAAACAAAAAACTCTGCACAGTGGTTGAGATGTGGTCTCGCCAATGCCCTATATAACCAAAGCATATCATCCTTACTTTTATGTTCAATTCGTCCTGTCATAAAAGATAGAATTCAATTAGCTTACATAATAGATTACATACCATAGACATTCTGTGCTATTCTTTATAGATATTTTCTAATCAACCTGCTAAGAGATATTATCACACAACTCTGGAGCAGGTGAAACTTGAAACCAGGCCTCCTGGCCCAGAGGTAGGCATGCTACCACTGCACAACAAGAACCCTTGGCTGTTCTATTATATTCTGACCAATTATCTGACCTGCCACTTGTCTTTGTAGTTAAGTTTGTTTCTTTCAGTTTAATGTTTTCCCTAACTTCTCTAGTTAACCACATGCCGGTGGGTCCTCCCTTTAGAATCTTTGTTTATAACAGGAATATACTCATGCTGAATTCTGTTTGTCACTGTGCCTCTTGTTGATCTATTATACTTCAACTATCTCAGATCTCCTGGCCACATAATTGCGTTTATTTAGGTTTAAAGTACCGGTCTTGGATCATTCCTTTCCCTTTCAAACTGAATGTAAAGTTCAATCGTGTCGTGCTACCTAGGGATATCCCTGAGATCGCTAATGAATCCTGTCACATCACACAATACAAAGTCTAATATAATCTGTGTCTGGTCAGTTCCAGAATGTGCTGTTCTGAGAAACTATCTGGAAAGCACTTTATGAGCTCCTCATCCAGACTACTACTGCCAATCTGTTTTTTTTCCAATTTGTGTCTAGATTAAAGTTGCCAATGATCATTGCCATCCCTTCATTACAAAGACCAAATAATTCGTCCCGCATGCTTTGTTCCAGATTACGGTCACTGTTAAAGGGATTGTAGATCTCTCCAACTAATGACTCTTTCCCTTACTATTCTTCATCTCCACCCAAGTCAACTCTATATCCTAATCTCCTGAACCTAGGTCATCCCTGAATATACACAAATGCCATCCTTAATATTAATGATGATCTTCCTCCACTCTACATAATTTCTTACTTTTCTTGAGCCTGCTCCTGTCACTGCTTTCAAGGGCACACTCTCTCCTGTTCATCTAGGTGATGCTGATTGCCTGTCTTGGGGTCCTTCTCTTGCCTGCTCCTGCCGAGGATACTGACTGCCTGTCCCCTGCTGTGGACTGAGCACCCTTGCCTTCCTCAGCATTATTGACAGTGGGGTTGTTACCCCACTCCACCTCCTGAATATTGTGCTTTGAGACATACAAATAAATATCCAGTACAGTTCATTAGAGTGGAGATTATGTAGGCTCCTCACTGCATCTTCTTATTCATTTCAGAGCTTTGTAAATTGTACATTGCTAGGCAATTACTTCAGGCTAACACTGAAAGACAATTTCATTTAGAAGTACTAGAAGACAATTTTACTGGAACAGAAATGCTGAATAAGTACTAGTATTTTGCTTACATGCTGCTTAAAAATTGCTCCAAAATAATATCGGGTCCAAACCTTCTGTAACTCATTTCAGAATCCTTGAAGTATGGCTCTAATGAAACATTACCTGTCCAGTGAGCTCAATCAGTCTCTCTTTACTGTTTCATGTGAACTTATCAGTATACAGAAGAGAACAAAACTTCCTAGGAAGCCCAAAATCCTTGTGTAGTTTTCTGTGATTCTAAAGGTAGATTTTCACTATAAAAAGAAAGAAATAGGTTCTCAGCATTGACAGGTGAGAATTAAACTTGTCGGGTGAATTCGAAACAACTGTTATTTTTTAAATGTATGCCCAAAAACTAATACTCCAGTCACCTGAGATATCTCCCTCAGATATCTATCTGTACTGTCTTTATTATTCCCTCCGTATCCGCTAGGCCATTGTTAGTTCACTTAATCCTAACCATAACTTATCACCTTCTGATAAATTGGTTAAAACAAAGGCGTCTGTGTACTTTAATGCTTCGATATCTGAAATGTCTTCTGGGAATTGTGACAATCTCAAAAATATTACTAAAACTTAAATTTAGGAATTTTGTGTAATTGAGTAATAAGACCTCTGAACTTCTCTCTTTCTGAGGAATCCATGCTCTTCAATCTCTGCTCATGTCTTAGCTTCCTTTGAACAAAGCAAAATTTTCTGCAATATGTCAAATTTCAAGATCTCTGTGGTAAAGTATAGAGCGAACAACATGAACATAGTGGCTGGAAGTTCTCCCCCTGACCCCCACCAAACCCAGGAGCAGGCTGAGAGGGGAATAAATGTATAATTGGGTGATGTAGCAGGATGGTACTGTGCACATCGACAACCCACCTCAGCTGCCAAATGGTCTCAGTGTCTAATTAATATCCTCTTTTGGTCCACTGTGTGTGCCCATGCATTTGACAAAGTTGCCAGGTAAAGCCAAATTGCCTGACTCTGAGCTTTTGGAATGGGGAGTTGGGTGTATCTCCTGCTCGGTGATCAGCACCCCGGTTCCCTCCACCACTACTGGCCTCCCAACGGTGGGCTCCACAGGCCTCCTCACTGGGATATGCCTAAACTTTATATACAGCCACCAGTGATGATCTTTGTGGTCGATTGGCTACAGTACCAGCAGTGGCCACCATCTGATTGGCTAACAGCTCTGAGAATTTGGCCATTCTTCCAAATTAAGGCTGAAGCCACGACTGAGCCACTTGTAATGGCAGGTCCAGACTTTCCATTCTTACAGAGGCAGGCTCACCCAGATTTTCACCACTGCCTCCACAGAAACAATTTGTTACTTCCAGCAAGGACTGTTAGTTTCAGTGAACTTGCATCAATAAATTCAGAGTTTACTCTGCTTTGATTCGAAGCCTATTTCCAAATCCCTGGTAATTTCTCTAATGATGGCTGAAAATGCAAAGCTCTACATTTAATCGTGTAATTTAATGGAACAGAAAATAGCCCTCCAGGGGCCCAATTTGGCTGTGTTTCCAGGATGCTGTTGTGTAATCTGTAACAAGCAAACAGGCAACTTGGTCCCAAGCATCTCTCAATACCATGCATGAAGTGTGCCTACTAGATTATACATGAGAGCGTTACAACTTGGTTATTGTCATGTTTTTGCCTATTACCTAATCTTGGCTTTTCACTGATAGCCAGATAGAGTTTAGCAAAATAAAGTAGAAAATGATAGACTTGAACATCTGTGTTTTACTGTTTAACAAACTGAATCCTGTACTCGGCAAAATTCTGTGGATGCTGGAAATCTGTTAGAAATACAGAGAATGTTGGAGTAACTGAACAGGCCTGGCAGCATCTGTGGAGAGAGAAACAGAAATAACATTTCAAGTCCAGTGTGACGCTTTTCATACCCGACACGAAATATATTAACTCTTTTTCTCTCTCCACAGATGTTGCCAGACCTGCTGAATTTCTCCAGCACTTTCTGTGTTTGTGCTAGTAGCCTGTACAATGTACATCACAGCACTGTTGTTTTAAAAATTCTAAGCTGGATGAGTAATGTCATGGTTTCGTTTCCAGGTACGGTATTTTTGGAAAGGTGGAAAAAGAAGAATGCAGAACTAATATACGAGTGGGATGTTGAAAATTATGAAAACGATGAAATAGTCAGGCCTCAATTTTATAGAACAGAACCAGTACGTCTTTTCATGTGTCTATATAGGTATTGGGAGCATATCTTCAGCAGTTTTGAGGCAGTTTTGTACAGTGGTTCAGAAAAAGGTCAGGATTCATTTGGTTATAACCACTGTTCTCTTTCATTTTCATTCTGGCTGCGTGGGTCTCCATGGTCTGTGTGCAGCAGCAATGTCCGCAATTAGAAGTCAGTGCTGCAATCAGTGTGCTGATGCTGAACATTATGTGTGGAACTTTGGAGTGCTTGCACCATAATGTAAATGGGATTTCACACTTCTAAGGGATGGATCCTTACCTACTTCCTCATAAGGCTCAGATGTGAGGTCAAAGCCAAAGACGCAAACTCTTACATAGGAAGGAGGCAGCCAGGATCACGATAAGGGCAATTTAGAAGGGAATGTTTTTTAAGTGGATTGATGATACCATGACTGGGAAAACCCATACTTCCCCACCACATATGTGGTGGTAAGCCATTGGTGTGCCCAGCAATCTGCAGCTTGCTGCTCAAGATGCACCTATAGCAAATTGACTGACAATTGACCCCATGGGTATTATTTGGCCTTCCACCAACCCCACATACATTAACAAAGTCTCTAGAGGCCTTCGTGCAGAATATATTCTGAATAATGGTTATGTCCTTTCAATTTTATCAGCGAAATGATTTTAGATGCTTAATACATTGACTCAAAGGCTGCATGAGGAATGACTTACTGCAAGCCAGAGAGTGAAATAATCAGCTGCACCAAGATGATAAAACTATTGGGGATGTGGAGAGGCCAAATGCATAACCAACGATTATGAATGTGGACCAAACAAAGGCATGTGGGACATCAGGTACTATTGACTAAAAATTAGTCACAAGCCACAGAGAGTGAGGGAATTTAAATAAAAATTTAAACTGTGGATTGCACAGAAATAAGTGCTTGATTTGTATTTAATTGTTTTCAATGGAATACAATCAGATAGATTCCATAAAGAGCAACTGGATTATTAGTCAGAGGCTGAAGACTAAAATCAACTCAAATAAATATCTGACACCAGAGTCATGTTTAAACTACAAGTGAATTGCAAAATTAGACATACAAGAAAATTACATCAGATATACAAAAAAATTCAAAATAAAAGGAGCAAAATGATCAACTTTTATGAGTACCATTAAAAACAAACACAAGAAATGTTGAATGCAATCAATAGGTTAGGCAACATCTGGAGGAGTTGATATTTAGTGTGACAATTTGCCAAAATTATCTCTGTTCTCTCTACTTACGTCTCCCATACTTCTTTTTTTTTCTTTCTTTTTATAATGTAATAGCAAGTTCCAATTGTTGTTATGTGTCTCTTATGAACTCTGCAATAATGACTGCCTTTGAGTAAAAGAAAAGAATCTAAACTGTTATTGAATAATGTAAGCATTGTTTATGATTTAAATACTATTCATCAATATTGTAGGATAGAATTGAAGCCTTTTGCCCAGGCTACAGACGACAACTGAAACTTGCACTTTCACTTTCAGTTGGGATTGTAATGGTAAGCAATTTATATGAAAGAGAATATCTAGTTTTGTTTTTTTTCGTCTTTCATTTCTCTTTTTAATTCTTTGCTGAACATGGATTTCGCTATCAAGGTCAGCATTTATTGCACATCCCTAATATCCATTGAGAAGATGTTGGTGAGTGGCCATCTTGAACCACTGCAGTCCTTGAGGCATAGGGACACCCGCAATGTTGTTAGGGAGCGTCAGGTTTTTGACCCAGGACAGCGGAAGAACAGTGACGTAAGTTCAAGTTGAGATGTTATGTGTTGGGAGGGAAACATGGAGGTGATGGGATTCCCATGTGCCTTTCCTTGTCCTTTTAGATGATAGAGGTTGCAGGCTGGAAACTTGTTGAAGAAGCCTTAATAAATTGCTGCACTGCATCTGGTAGATGGTACACAATGTTGGCAATTGTGCAGGTGATGGAGATAGTGAATGCTTGAGGTAGTGGATTGGGTATAGTTAAGTGGGTTCCTTTGGTCTGAATGGTATCAAAATTCTTGAGTGTTGTTGGACCTGCAATCGTCCAGACAAATGGATAATATTCTATCACACTCCTGACTTGTGGCATGTAGATGATGGACAGCCTGAGGAGGTAAGGTGTTTGCCACAGAATTTCCAGTCCAACCTTTTATTGTGTCTACAGCATCTAAGTGACTAGTCAAGTTAAGTTCCGGTAAATGGTGATACCCTCCAGGATGCAGAAGCAGGATTTAGAAGTGGTAATGGATTGAATGTCAACAGTACGTCATTAGATTATTTAAAAATATGTGATGATGGTCCTGGAGTTTTTTTTGTCGAGAGGCTATAAAGACAGAGGCTGTGAACTGCCTGCTGAAGATAGATGAAAGAAACAACATATAAGGCCTATTGGCTTTTTCCAAAAGTTGGAACAATGGGAGCAGCCTGAATAGGTGTGGCCAGCTCTCACAGACCAAGCTGTCTAGATTTTTTTAAGCACTAGTAGTCAGAAGCTGTTTGGGATCCCTGAAGTGTTGGAAGTTTCAGTGAATGATATTCCTAGCTGCAACTTTCTCTGAAATCTCTCTTGATGTTGTTTCCTCCTGGACTGGAGAACTGCATGTAAGAATCTGTGTCTGAATTCGCCTTTTTGCCAAGGGGTGTGTTTATGGGATATTACTATATTGGAAAAGTTAATTAGTAATAGCTACTGTATCGATTATTCAGTTAAGTTTTCCAATAGTTATTCTAAATTCTTATAGCATTTAAATAAATTGTTTTGCCTAATGTTAAGCAGTTTGACCAGTCACATCACATCTGGAACATGCACTTCACATGTACCTTTAAAATCAGAAAAAGTTAGAATCTGGGCTACTCTCTTAACACATTTTGAGGGGATCTGGTCTGGTCCATAACAAATAAGATATAGTTATTGGCTGGCATTTGTATGGTGTGAATGTTACTTGCTTTTTTTAAAATTCATTCTTATTTTATCATAAAAAGGTACATTTCTCCGTCTGTTTACGTTGCTGTAGTTAGTAATACTGAGGTACTTCTACATGATCAAAGACACCACTTTTATGGTGACACATTACGCCAAGTTCTTGTCTGTGTCTTTCAGTATTTGAGAAATTCAATATGATCTTCAAAGGTGCTTTCAGATTTGGTGACTGAGAAATCATGGTATGCCATCTGGCCATGCAGGCACAGCACCCATTTTTAAAACAATAAATGGCACTTCAATGCTATTTTGTCTGGCAGACAGGAAGGGCATTTTACTCTGGAAATATGCCACCGTCATGTTGGGGTAGGCAAAAAGGAACTGTTCAGGAACCTCAACTGACATATGATGTAGCCCCTGTGTGTATTCAGATGTTTAAACGATGTAATATCAGGTTGTCTTAATATCAGTAATATCAGTAATATCAGGTTGTCATAAATGCTATCTATATTCTTCCACTGAGCATACAAAATGTCACTGGAGATTAACAGGAACAGTTGGATTCCAGTAGAAAATATTAATTACGTTCCTTCTCACCCTGTTAACATTAGCATTTGTTAACATCATTTGATTGTTAGTGCTTACTGTCCCAATTCGGCTTTGTTAGATTTCTTTATATATAAATATATTGTGCTTCTGTATATCTGGGCTAAACACTATTGAACAAAACTGTTAAGAATATATGTGTTAATCATACCAAGTAGAAAATCTAATTTTCCTTTCTACATTACATACAGGTGGGCTGTGTATTCATCAGTGTCTTGGCAGTGGTAATCTATAAAACCTGGGTTAGATTTCGAGTGACGACATCTAATTCGCTTGAAAATCTCTTCTTAACTACTATTATTAGCTCATTATTCAATGCACTATCCATTTTAGCTCTGGGAAAGGTAAGTTCATTTGGTTATGTTTTATAACATAAAAACATAAGAACATAAGAACTAGGAGCAGGAGTAGTCCATCTGGCCCCTCGAGCCTGCCCCGCCATTTAATAAGATCATGGCTGATCTTTTTGAGACTCAGCTCCACTTACCCGCCCACTCACCATAACCCTTAATTCCTTTACTGTTCAAAAATTTATCTAACCTTGCCTTAAAAACATTCAGCGAGGTAGTTTCAACCGCTTCAATGGGCAGGGAATTGCACAGATTCACAACCCTTTGGGTGAAGAAGTCCCTCCTGACCTCAGTCCTACATCTGCTTCCCCTTATTTTGAGGCGATGCCCTCTAGTCCTGGTTTCACCTGCTAGCGGAAACAACCTCCCTGCCTCCACCTTATCTATTCCCTTTTGGTCTCCTTACTTGAGAAGAGATATACTAACACTGGAGGGGGTGCAGAAGAGATTCACTAGCGGAAACAACCTCCCTGCCTCCACCTTATCTATTCCCTTCATAATCTTACATGTTTCTATAAGATCTCTCCTCATTCTTCTGAATTCCAATGAGTATAATCCCAGTCTACTCAGTCTCTCCTCATAATCCAACCCTCTCAACTCTGGAATCAACCGAGTGAATCTCCTCTGCATCCCCTCCAGTGCTAGTATATCTCTTCTTAAGTAAGGAGACCAAAACTGCACACAGTACTCCAGGTGTGGCCTCACCAGGACCCTATACAGCTGCAGCATAGCCTCCCTGTTTTTAAACTCCATCCCTCTAGCAATGGCAGACAAAATTCCATTTGCCTTTTTAATTACCTGCTGCACCTGCAATCCTACTTCTAGCGATTCATGCACAAGGACACCCAAGTCCCTCTGCACAGCAGCGTGCTGCAATTTTTTACCATTTAAAACATAGTCCATTTTCCTGTTATTCCTACCAAAATGGATGACGTCACACTTATCAACATTGTACTCCATCTGCCAGATCTTTGCCCACTCACTTAAACTATCTATATCCCTCTGCAGACTTTCAGTGTCTTTTGCACACTTTGCTCTACCACTCACCTTAGTGTCATCTGCAAATTTTGACACACCACACTTAGTCCCTAACTCCAAATCATCTGTGTAAATTGTAAACAATTGAGGTCCCAACACTGATCCCTGAGGCACACCACTAGCCACTGACCGCCAATCAGAAAAACACCCATTTACCCCTACTTTTTGCTTTCTACTGGTCAACCAATCCTCTATCCATGCCAATACATTACCTGTAATACCGTGCAACTTTATCTTATGTAGCAGCCTTTGGTGTGGCACCTTGTCAAATGCCTTCTGGAAATCCAGATACACCACATCCACAGGTTCCCCATTGTCCACCATGCAAGTAATGTCCTCAAAGAATTCCACCAAATTAGTTAAACATGACCTACCCTTCATGAACCCATGCTGGGTGTTCCCAATGGGACAATTTATATCCAAATGTCTTGCTATTTCTTCCTTAATGATAGATTCAAGCATTTTCCCCACTACCAAAGTTAAGCTAACTGGTCTATAGTTACCTGCTTTTTGTCTACTTCCTTTTTTAAACAGTGGCGTCACATTGGCTGTTTTCCAATCTGCAGGAACCATCCCAGAGTCCAGTGAATTTTTGTAAATAATTACTAGTGCATTTGCTATTTCCCCCATCACCTCTTTTAGTACCCTGGGATGCATTTCATCAGGGCCAGGAGACTTGTCTACCTTTAGCCCAATTAGCTTGCCCAGCACTGCCTCTTTAGTGATAATGATAGTTTCTAGGTCCTCACCTGCTATAACCTTCTTGCCATTAGTTTTCGGCATGTTATTTGTGTCTTCCACTGTGAAGACCGACACGAAATAACTGTTTAATGTCTTGGCTATTTCCTCATTCCCAGTTATTAAATTGGCCTTCTCATCCTCTAAAGGACCAATGTTTACCTTCGCCACTCTTTTACGATTTACATATTTATAGAAACTTTTGCTGCCTGTTTTATATCCTGAGCTAGTTTACCCTCATAATCTATCTTACTTTTCTTTATAACTTTTTTTGTAGCTTTCTGTTGGCCTTTAATGATTTCCCAGTCTACTAGTTTCCCACCACTCTTTGCTTTTTTATATGTTTTTTTTTTCAATCTGATACTTTCCTTTATTTCCTTAGACATCCATGGCTGGCTCTCTCTTTTCCTACAGTTCTTCCTTATCACTGGAATATACTTCTGCTGAGCACTGTAAAAAATCGTTTTGAAAGTCCTCCACCATTCCTCAATTGACCCACCATAAAGTTTTTGCTCCCATTCTACCTTAGCTAACTCCTCCCTCATTCCTTCACAGTCTCCTTTGTTTAAGCACAGGACATAGGTACTGGATTTAACCTTCTCACGCTCCATCTGTATTTTAAATTTGACCATACTGTGATCGCTCCTTCCGAGAGGATCCCTAACTGTGAGATCATTAATTATTCCTGTCTCATTACGCAGGACTAGATCTAGGATAGCTTGCTCCCTCGTAGGTTCCATTACATATTGTTCAAGGAAATTATCGCGGATGCATTCTATGAACCCCTCCTCAAGGCTGCCATGACCGGCCTGAGAATGATCTCAACAGAAGTAACCTATTACTGATAATTAAGAGAATAGCGTGTAATAGCAAAACTAAGCATGGTATGAAAACACAAAGGTCTGTAACTGTGACAAATTACAGACATCTCTGTGCTGTCAGCTTCAAACCAGAATGGCTTCCAAGCTTGTTGTTTGAAGAATATACCATTGAATCGTAGAATGATTGCTGCACAAAAGGAGTCCATGTGTATCGATGGCTGTACCCTATAACATAGCAATCCCCACTCCCTTCCCTTTTACTATAAATTTGTAATTTTTTTTTCGGATAACAATCCAAATCCCTTTTGATAGCCATGAATGAATTTACCTGCATCATTGTTTCAAGCAGTGCACTCCTGATTCTAAACATTCACTGCATAAAGATGCTTATCCTTGAATCTCTGTTCGTTCTCTTGCCAATCCTTTAAAGTCAGTGTCCTCTAATTCTCAATTCTTCCACCAATGGGAACAATCTCTATCTATTTGCCCCAAAATCCACCTCATTCAAGTCTCAAAAATGTCTAAATTGTTACTTGTGACATCTTGAGGTTTTCAGAATGCTATCTGTGTCCTTTGAGGAATGAATTATAAAGACAAGCTGCAGTTTATTCAAACAGTTGCCAGAATATCTTTCTTCTACTGCAAACAATAGTCCTAGGAAGCACTGATAGTCAGAGAAAGCAAGATACCTTATTCTGTTCAAAATCATAGTGGAAGTATCAGCAGGCTGAGCAACCAATCAGATTAAATTATTCTTATAGACAGTAAAGCAGAAGTACAAAACGGAGATTATAATTCATTTTTGATAAGTTTACAGAAAGCCAAATAAAAATCGGAACATATACATAGTATTAGATGAAATATCACAAACAAATCTTTAAAATAAACTATTTTAAAATCATCCTTTTTTTATGCTATTCTGCCAGAAAGCCTCTCTACCCCTATAAAATTAGGCTTTCCACATGGAGGGGTTGCTCAGCAATAGTTGATACATGGTCCTCATTAAAATACATTTAGTTACACCTCTTTCAATAAGGCTTCAGTCATTTTTACAATGAGAACATTGAATAAAAAAGTTGATATTCACACTGAACTACAAATTCTATTCTGATTGCAAGTACAAAGAACATAACACTGTCTACGACCATACAAATATGCAAATTAGGAGTGGGGGTAGGCCAGACAATCCTCAAGCCTGCTTCACTATTCACTCAGATTGTACCTGATTTAATTACTGCACAATCCCACCTATCCATGACAACCTTTTACCCACTTGCTCATCGAGAATCTATCTACCCACTGCTTTAAAGACTCTGCTTCACCACTAGTGTAATGGAATCCAAATCATAACATCTGATTCCTCTGATGGAAGGACAGTAAACATAGGACACAGATTTAAAATAATTGGCAAATGATTCAGATATGACATGAATTAAAAGAATGTTCAGCAGCTTGTTATGATTTGGATTCCATGACACCAGTGGTGTTCAATCAGGGAACAGTGAGACTTCTTAAAATCATAGAATCCCTACAGTGTGGAAGCAGGCCATTTGGCCCACCAGGTCCAAACCAACCCTGCGAAGGGCATCCCACCCAGAACCACCTTCTACCCTCTCCCTGTAACCCAGCATTTCCCATGGTTAATCTACCTAACCTGCACATCTTCGGACTGTGGAAGGAAACTGGGGCACCCAGAGGAAACCCATGCAGACACGGGGAGAACATGCAAGCTCCACACAGAGTTACCCAAGGCTGGAATCAAACTCCGGTCTCTGGTGCTGTGAGGCAGCAGTGCTAGCCAATGAGCTGCCGTGCTGCCCCTTAACTTAACTAATTGGATAGTATCTTTTAAAGAGCCAGCACATCCACTAAAGGCCAAATGACCTCCTCTGTGTTGTATCATACTAAAATTCCAGTTAAGCAGAAATCATCTGGAAAAGCCACACAGAGTGGATAAAATATTTGGAAAGCAAAGCTCCACAACCAATTTGGTATATTTGTCCTTATTTTTGGTTCATAAAAATCAGCATGAGTTTAAAAGGTTGCCAGCAGGATGGTTTGCATTTCTAGTGATCATTTACAGAAATCATATGACCTCTGCCTGACTTGTAATCACTGAATCTTGAGAATAACGAGGTACATCTAGGCGCTAAATACGGGTAACATAAGGCAAATCTAAATTTCTTATAAGGAAATGTACAAGTAAATATTCAAATATGATGAAGTCATTATAGTTCATTTTAAAGCATGTATTTATTTGGAAATATTTCTGTTAAATAAAGTCTTTACCTAATTCTGTTGGATTATATATGTATTATGTATATAGAGTGTGGTAACTTGTGAATCTCACTATCCCAAAATTTCCCATATGGAATTTGAAAGGTCCCACTCTCTTAGGAAGTTGTCTAGCTCTGTTTTAAAAGATTGGAGACAATCTATAATTATTGCACATTTAATAACCTATTTCAGATGGTGATAACTCTAGAAATTAATTTCCTTAACCTGCTTTGATATTTTAATTGTAAAAAGCTCAAATTTAGCTTTGTATGTCGTAAAACAATGTATTCTGATATGGAAAATATATTACATAATTTGATTGTTATTTTAATTTTAGGGGTATCAGAAACTTGCAGTTATAATGACTAACTGGGGTAAGTAGTTATGCTTTAATATATTTATGTATTTCAAAGCTGGTCTATTACCAATGGCATGTGATGTTATCCACAAATTTAACCAATATTGTTCCAGATAGCCTATAGCATGTGATTTATGAATATTGTATATTTGGGCAGCCAAATGGAGCAAGCCCAAATCCAGAATACAGTGGAAAGTTTATTGGACAGTGTAAAAAAAACATCCCTATGAGGAAAAACTAGCGAAGCCTCTATTATAGCATTTGAAAACGGAGTTGAAAAATATTCAGAAAATTCTGGTTGTGTAACATTATTGTAACATCTGTGTACCTGTATGCTGGTACTCATAGTGTGATCTCAGTCTATACAGTAAGTCTTCATGTTATAGTTATGTTGCTGAGAATCGCAACATTAAGTGAAATAACTCTAAACAAACAGATTTTGTCACTAAAACCAATGTACAAGGTGAAGTTAGGTTCTGTAGGACAGTTCTTATTAGACAAGAAAATTAAAACATTATACCCTGTAAATTTAAATATTTTGCATTGCTAAATTCCCATATTGGTAAATTAATTTTTTTTCTAAAAATGTGTTTAGAAATATAAAAGAAAAGAAATATTATAACTTTCTAATTAACTACTACCCACTACCAAATGCACCTTTTTGCTGCCAACACTCCAACTTGTGATATCTGAGTCACCGTCTCACTGAAACTTGCGTTCCCTGACTCTCCCACCTGCCATTTCCCTCGCTTAAACCTGCAATCCATTCAACATCTAAATCCGGTTGAAAACCAGTGCTGCAAGGTCATGAGAGTACAAGCCTGGATTTTGCAAAAGTGCTGAGTCGGGACTATTACAGTCCATTTTGTTTGAGTACTCTTGCTTGCTGCTCCCCTCTCCTGAACACTCACAGTGACTAGGGGCCCTGTAGATAAATGGCAAGTGGCAGGAGGAGAAGTTTTGACTTTTATCTTCAAATCAAGTCACCTAAAGAATTCTAGATTCAAAATCCAATTTAATTTCAAACCTAAGACTCGGGCTCCAATTAAATATGAGACATTCCGGGTTTAAGAGTCTTTAGACAAAGTTCACCAATTAGTTAAGTTATCAAAACAAATACAACAGAAATGGCAGGTAAGCAGACGATGGACCCCCCAAGACTCCTGAATGGGATAGCAATCCTAAGTTAGCAAGGCTGCTGTCTCTGCTTCTTTCTGCACACCCAACTGTTGAAAAGAATAGATATTCACTAACAACTTATTAACCCTTTCCAAACAACAACCCCTTCGCATAATCAGAGATACCTTATTGATCTAGGCATGTTATGATCAGATTTTTCATTGACCAGGCGCTGCACACTCAGTGCCTGAACAATTCATAGTTTGTCTCGGATTGTTTATGTAGTTTATCCCCAATTTCTCATTCGTTTCTTTAAAAGTAATTGTGATCTACTGTCATCACTTCTCATTATTGATTAATTATTCTATTAAAATTCACAAGTGGCATTGTCCCAGGTCACTATATCTATACTTGTCATTTCGTTGAGTTAAACCTTACCACTGAGATAACAAAACATTTTACAGTAACCTTCTTTGTCCATTTGTTTACGATAGGGGTTGTATGTTGCTATGACATTGCGATTGACACTCACACTTACCTCAGATTTCCCTTAAACCTATATAACACAATACAAAGGATCACAAAATAGTCATAAAATATGAAAATTTTACTTTAATAAATTTTTAAAGTAAACAATACTTTAGTTAAAGATATAGGTGCAAAAGGCACGATTGAGATACATTTTCAAATATTTGGTCACTACAATCTTATAAAATTCTACATGATTATAAGTCATAAACATAAACACACATTGTTACAAAGTTAACTCATACAAAGAGTATATTTAACTAAATATAATTACTTCTCTTCTTAACTACTATATGTTAAAATAAAGATAAAGTCGAACATGGCTGCTATATTTTCTTATCTCCTCCTTTCCTGCAGTTTGGGAAGGCAATGCCCCGGTGGTATTGTTGCTAGACTATTAATCTCAAGATCCAGGTAATGTTTTGGGGACCCGGATTCAAATCATGCCATGCTAGATGATGGAATTTGAATTCAATTAAAAAATAATCTGGAATTCAGAGACTAATGACGACCACGAAACTATTGCTGGATGTCAGAAAAAAATCCATCTGGTTCACTAATGTCCTTTAGGGAATGAAACTATTGTCCTTAGCTGGCCTGGCCTGGCCTGGCCTATATGTGACTCTGGACTTAGCAATACAACTGAATCTTAACTATCCTCTGGGCAATTAGAGATAGGCAATAAATGCTGACCTAGCCAGTGAAACCCACTTCCTGTGACTGAATTTAAAAAAGGAAATCTCTTCTAGCCATTTTTCATTGATAACACCAGTGATTTCAGATAAGGATTGCATGAGTCAGGAGAATGTAAGCCCCTTCAATCTTGAATGTTAAAAGTTTTAGCACTGTAGCTCTGTGAAATCTGATGGTGTATTTCTTTGTCAAATGTCACTCGGCAGAGTAACATGATATGAAAGTAATAACGTCAATATCAGTTACAGTTAGGCAGAATTACATAATGTTAGATTAATTTTTTTTCTTTATTCATTCACAGGATGAGGGTGTCACTGGTCAGGCAGCATTTATTGCCCATCCCTAATTGCCCAGAGGGCATTTAAGAGTCAACCACATTGCTATGGGTCTGGAGTCACATGTAGGCCAGACCAGGTAAGGATGGTAGTTTCCTTCCCTCAAGGACGTTAGTGAACCAGATGGATTTTTCCAACAATGGTCATCATTAGACTCTTAATTCCAGGTATTATATTGAATTCAAATTTTACCATCTGCCAAGGCAGGATTTGAACCTAGGTCCCCAGAACATTATCTGGGTCTCTGGAGTTCGGTGATAAGACTACTGGGCCATCGTCTCCCCTCTGTGTGACTACAAGTAAACTGATTGTGACACAACTTGGTAGCATACTTGGTCTTAAAATCAAACGGAGGATGGTGGTTTGCATAGGACTAGCAGGTTTTGAGATGTGGCCCAAGAAATAATTAGGTTGGACAGCGTTCAAACGCTAGGGATGAGATTCCAGTTAGGAGCATTGGAAGTATACACAACAGACAATGTTATAGAATAAAGGTATGCCCATTCCTGGTTTCACAAGCTATTGTATGCATTTTTTTAAAAAATGGATTGTAACAATGCCAGCTTGGCACTTCTGCATCATTAGGACCCACACTTTCAGAACCCCAGCATTCCAGCTTCAGATCAAATCTGGATTTAAACCTTGGACACGAATGCAGGTTCAGAAGTGTGGTGGGCAGAAAAGGGTGGTTCTGCAGAAGGCTGATTGATGGGGAGGCAATGGCCTAGTGGTATTACCATTGGATTGTTAATCCAGAAATCCAGATAATGTTCTGGGGACCAGGATTTGAATCCTGCCACGGCAGATGGTGGAATTTGAATTCAATAAATATCTGGAATTGAGAGTCTAATGATGACCATGAATCTATTGTCGATTGTCGTGAAAAACCCATCTGGTTCACTAATGTCCTTTAGGGAAGGAAACTGCCATCCTTACCTGGTCTGGCCTACATGTGACTCCAGACCCACAGCAATGTGGTTGATTCTTAATTAGAGATGGGCAATAAATGCTGCCTAGCCAGCGATGCCCTCATCCCGTGAATGAATAAAGAAAAGAAAGAAAAAAAAGCAAGGATTTGTAAGAGGTTGAGTTGGGGAGCACAAGAGGTGATAGATGATTGGCAGAAAGACAGTGAGCCAGGGAGCAGGTGAGGGCACAAGTCAGAGGCTACATTAAGGAGTGAGATAAGGAGTAAAAATAGCTCCAATTGGGTCATGTACCAAACCTCAAATAGGAGGACAACAACTTTGAAATGAACCTCCTGACCTACGAACACAAGAATGTAAAAATAGGAGCAGCCCTTCGAACCTGCTCCTTGATCCATTTGAGATCATAACCAATCTTATACTCCAACACTATTTTCCTGCACAAGCATCATATCCTTTTGTTTTTTCATTATGCGGAAATCTATACATCTTAATCTTGAACATACTCAATGACTGAGCCTCCACAGTCCTCTGGGAGAGAGAATTCCAGACCCCTCAGTCAGGAAAAACATCCTTTCAGCATCTACCATGTCAATCCCTATATGAAATTTGTGTGGTTTGAATGAGATTACCACTCATTCTTTTAAATTCTAGAGACTAAAGGCCCAGTCTATTTGGTCTTTCCTCATAGGACAATCCTCGTATCCCAGGAATTAGTTAAGTGAAAACAACAAATGCTGGAGATGACAGTGGGTCAGACAGCATCAATGGAGAGAGAGTGAACTAATGTTTCAAGTCTAGATGACTCTTCATCAGATCTGATTCAAAAGTTTAGTATGGCTCCATCGCACCCTCTCTGTGTCAGGAGACCAAACTATTCAATTTCTTATTAAGGAGACCAAAATTGTGCATGATATTCCAGGTCTAGTCTCACTGAGTTTCTATACAGTAACAGAGAGACTTGACTACTTCTTACTTTAAATATATTTGTACTAAAGGTCAACATAATATTTACCTTCTTAATTGCTTATTGTACCTGCACATTAACTTTCAGTGACTCCTGAGCAAGGACACTGGAGTCCCTTTGAAGTTCAACATCACCCAGCTGCACACTATTTAAGAAGTATTCTGTATTCCTGTTTCTCCTGCCAAAGTTGGTAGCCTCACTTTTCTCCACATTGTATTCCACCTGCCACACCTTCGCCAAGTCACTTAGCCACTCCAAATCCCCTTGAAGCATTTTTGAATTCTCCCGACTCCCACTCACATCTAATTTAGTGTCACTTGCAAACTTCAAAATATTACATTTATTCCGACCATTATTTTCTAAGTATCCTATTAGCAAATCCCTTACAATAGATTGTATCATTTTCCCTATGACCAATATTAGATTAACAGGTCTGTAGATCCTCGTTTTCCCTCTTAAACTGTGGAATTACATTTGCAACCTCCCTTACTGCAGCGACCATTCCAGAGTCTATAGAATTTAGAAAGAGGTCCAACAGTGTGTCTACTAACTCTACAGGTACCTCTTTCAACACTCGGGTGAACAAGAAAACAGACCCATTAATTAAACAATGCCAGAGTGAATCAATGTTCAACATGGCAAAATTAAGCAGAGACGGAATATATATCACTAATACTAGCTTTTACCAGAAAATGATTTTAGTGTGTGGAAAAAGGAAAGAATTTTCATTAATGATTCAGGTTAACACTCATTCTGGGGATGTTCTAAAACAAATGTATCATTGTTGTTACTGATTTCATTCTTTTTTCCCTCTGTAGAAAACCACAGAACTCAGACTGAATACAATGACGCTCTGATTATCAAGTTATTTGCCTTTGAGTTTGCCAACAATTATTCACCTCTCTTTTATATTGCATTTCTCAGAACGGTGAGTAATGCATGCAACAGTTTATGAAAAAGTGACTGGTTGCTTTACAATTCAAAAATGCTCTTAATTTTTCTGATGATTTTAGAACAATGAACAATTTTTCACATTAATTGGTTTGCCTGGCTTGGAGGATAATTGTGGAGAACTGAACAATTGCATGACAGAACTTTGTTTTCAAGTTCTAATGCTGATGATCACCCACCCACTTCCAAAGTTTCTGAAAGATGTTATTGTACCGTAAGTCTGTCTTTATATTATTAAATATTTGTTTTAAAGTTTTAAATCACTTGCAATGTGGGAGTTGTTGGAAATGTAATTTTTTAGTTAGTTTGCTTTCAAGCGATGATGTAGTGGGGTTTAGAATTGTGCAGGGAAATGTCAGAAGTCCATTCAGCAGATCAGAATTCACAATTGCAACTGAATTGAAGCAATTCATTTTGGCTTCCATGTTTTGTAGCGCAATGGGCATGATGAACACTCAGATGATATGATCTTAGCTGTGTTCAAAGGGACATTGTTACAAATGCAAGTTGGAGGTGTTTGTGATGGAGGTTGGCTTTTGAGCAAGAGTAGCATTCAGACTTAGTCAAAACTGCTGAAATTATTGCTGGGGCAGTCAGGAGCAGGAAGGATACACTTGGCCCAGCAGTGAAAGAATGAGGTCAGCAGCTTTCACTTGGAAATTATGTTTGAAGCAAACTGATGAGGTGTGTACCAGCAACATAGTGTTCAGTACTTGAATGTAATGCAAGAAGTGGTTGAATAATTTAACCAGGTCAGGAATAGTGAAACAATGCATCCTGTGCTTTCAGACCCTGCTTCCCCGCTTCTCCCTACTTTGCCAAATGTTCTCCATTATACCACCCCTCACAATGATTCAGCTTTCAGCAGCCACTATGCACTTCATCACCTTCACATTTAACCATGCAGCATTGCCACTCCCATCTCAAATCTTGGACAATGTGATGCATCTGTCTCGCTGTGTTGGGCACATTAAATGCAAAACTAAGTGAAATTCAATTAATAGGAGTCCCTTGTCATCTTCTAAGGACAGTAATGGTAGCAATATTTACCCACATCTGGCAAGAATTAAAATCAGTGATTAGCTTGTTTGCTAACACCCTAAATAAACCTGAAAGTGGACCAATTAGAGTGAGATTGCAGTTGTGATGGCAAATTCAGATATTCTAATTAGTCATTCATCTGAAAATCAGCTTTGGGTGTTAAAATTTCCCTAAATGTTCAGGCAACATGGAAAGAACAATGTAGAAAGAACTTTGTGCAAGGCTTTGTGTTGTGTCCCTTTTCAAACTAAATGATTGAATTTAAATAAAATATATTAGGAGGAAAGGGCATATTTTAAAATGCCTCTTCTTTCACTTTCCATTGCTGAAGCAAAGATTGTTCTCTATTTTTGTCACACTTGCAACATTTGTTTAAAAAATTCGCCCATGAAAGAACAATAAGATTTTTCGTTGCTGCATTGTTGTACGCAGTTTTAGGGTAGAAATTATAAAGATAATATCAACTTTCATACAAACTACACAGCTTCTGCTCAGGATGACCTTGAACAGCAAAGGAAACAAGAATGTATTTTTAGGGTGATGCCAGGGTTGCTTTACAGGCATAGTACAGGCAAAGGATCATTGCAATTATAAATATCAAAGTGACCATAGTTGCATTCATATTTGTGAGAGGGCATATATTTTCAATTGAATACAATTCATTTGAAAAGATATATTCAGTACTCCCACTTTCTAAGCAAGGAATTATGCTTCATGGGAGCAATGACTTGAAAATTGGCACTAAATTTTGCAGCCACAGACTATCCCTTTGAATATGGCTTCCTACTAGATTATGGCATCAGCGACTACTCTACAATATTATATTTTTGATCAACTATTGTAATTTGAATTATTTTGTACTGAGTACAAGAAGTAACTGGGATACATATTTACTTAATTGCGATGCAAGTGACTCATACTTTCATGTATTCATTCTATATATAAATATTTATTCAATTCCAACATATTAATATATATATAGAGTACTTATTTACAAATATTTATGATGGTCTCAACTCTTTTTACTTCTCTACTGTAATGGGTGAGAAAATAATACTTCCTTATTCACCAAATTCATATATCTTTAGTTGTAGACTATGTTCCACTGTTTCACTGACATTGTGTGTGAATATAGGACAACATGACAACTTGGCTCCAGCAGTATACAAACATACCTACAAGGAGCAGGAACAGGACATTTGTCCCCTTAAGCCTACTCTGTCATATAATAAGACCAGTTGCTTTGATTGCACCCTCAAATCCACCTACCCTTGATAACTTTTCACCCCCTTGCTTAACAAGAATCTATCCACCTCTGCTTTAAAAATATTTGAAGACTCTGCATCAACCAACTTTTCAGGAAGACAGTTCTAAAGACTCACAACCCTCAGAGAGAAATAAATTCCCCTCATCTCTATTGTAAATGGGTGTCCCCTTATTTTTAAACAGTTATCTTGATTCTTCAATAAGAGGCAACGTTCTCTCCACATCCACTTTAAGATATCTTGTATGTTTCGTTCACGTTGACTCTTACTGTTCAAAACTTGAACAGATACAAGGCCTGCTTGATCAAGCTTTCCTCATTAGACAAACTCACTCATTCTGTAAATTCTTCCAATGCATTCATCCACATTGTTAAATAATATGCACTAACATTGGACAGCCAATCCTTTGCATGCACAAATACAGTGCTTTTTTTGGTTCTGTTAACTCTTATTCCTCCCAAATAATCAGAGATGAAAACTTGGAATGAGCCATAGATCACTGTAAATCATGTCAAGACTGCAAGGAACAGGGTTCTACCTGACATCTGCTTTTAATACCAGTGAATATTGAATGGTTAAACTTAGCTGTGCAGCAGGCAACAGAAAGTAGGGATAATGGGTAGGTACTCACATTGGCAGCATGTAACTAAGTGGTGTCCCATAAGGATCTGTGTCCTTGATTGTTCACATTATATATTTATGGCGTGGATAATGGCATATAAAATCTTGCATCCAGATTTGCTGATGACCCAAAGTTATGCAGCATTGTAGACAGTTGTAGGTGATAGCATAAAATTGCAGAAAGATTTGACAGACTAGATGAATGGGCAAAACTGTGACAAATAGATTTCAGTGTAAGCAAGAGTGAGGTTATCCATTTTGAACTGAAAAAGGATAGATCAGTCTGTTTTCTAAATGGTATGAAATTAAATAGAGTGGATGTCCAAAGAGACTAAGGTGCACAGATCTTTCAAATACCACCAACAGGTGCAGAAAATAATCAAGAAAGCTAATGGAATGCTGGCCTTTTTATCCAGACAAATGGAGTATAAAGAAATTATGCTGCAGGTATATAAATATCTGATTGGAGTACTTTGAACAAATCTGTGCACTACATCTTTGGAAGGATATATTGGCCTTGGAAGGAGTACAATGTAGATTTACAAGAATGATACCTCAGCTTCAGGGGCCAAGTTATAAGGAGAGATTGTACAAATTAGGTCTGTTTTCTCGAGAATTTAAAAAGTTAAGGGGTGATCTGATCAAAATCTTCAAAATATTAACAGGAAAAGACAGACCAGATAAAGATAAACTAATTCCACTGATTGGAGATTCTAGAACTAGGCATCTAAAAATTAGGGCCAGACCATTCAAGAAGCATTTCTATACATGGAGGGTGGTAGAGGTTTTGATCTTTCTTCCACAAATGGCAATGGATGCTGGATCAGTTGTTAATTTTAAAATGGGATCAGTAATTTTTTGTTAAGCAAAGTTATTAAGGGATATGGGCCCAAGGCAGATCTTGAGTTAGGCCATAGATCAGCTTGATCTCCTTGAATAGTGGAACAGACTTGAGGGGCTGAATGGCCTACACCTGCTGCTATGTTCCTTGTTGATGATACAAGAGAAAAGTATTTCTAATATGCAGAGTGTAGGGCTAAAAATGTTTGTGGATTAGTAATTTGCAAATGTTTAATAAATAGTATCCATTTTTTCTGCCTGCTACATTAATGGAAGAGAGGGTTTGTCTGCCTGTTTAAATTAAATGTGTTAATAGCTCAGTTAAATTAGTAGATAGAGAACTTGAATACAGTTGCTTTAAGAATTTATATGATCATACCTCATAGTTCATACTATATAAAGAAAACGATTTGTCATCCATTCTTAGCTAGCAACAATTGTGATGGACAACATTGTGGGCCAATATTTTATAATTTACTGTAATTGTTTTGCACATTGTTATTTAGGTGGGGAAATCATCTGCTAAGCAGATTCTGTGGTAATGCAAACAAAAGATCCCATCAAAAAGAATACAGTACAGTGGATGACTGTATTCTCAGGGACTATAACAAACCTGACCTTGGAGACTTCACACTGGAGGAGTACACTGAAAAAGTCATACAATATGGTCTCCAGATGGTAAGACATTTCTAACTGTTACCAGGAATTCTCACAGTTACCAGGAAGAAATAACTGTCATTAAAGTTGTAGCTTAGAAAGTTATAGCCTGGTAGACATTTGACTTCTAAACTGTGGGGTTATTCAAACCCCATGTTATACACTGACTGAAGTGTGAAACTGATGCAGTAAGAATTTCAGAATCTAACCAGTGTGGTTCACTTACTTACTTCACCTTTCCATACTGATAGCTTGTGCACAAGCACAAAGAATAAAGAATTCGTATTTGTAAAGCACCCTTCATATTCTCAAGGTGTCTCAATTTGTTTTGCAACAACTGAATTATTATGAAATGGAACCACAATTTTTTTGAAGGGATATGCTTCAATTAACTTATAGATTAGTCAGACAGTATGGTCAGAAAATGATATTGGAATCGTTAGGTCACACAAGCCTGGTGTATAGTCAGTGATTAGGTTCCTGCCTGTTTCAAATGGGAATTCCAGAAGGCAACTGTAATAACCCCACCCTAAATCTGATCCCTGGAAAATCAGACTGCTTTAAAGCTTATCGTTAATTGAGGAGAGGAGAAGATGCAGCTCTTTTTTAATCACAAATCACAAATTAAGGAGACCAAAGTTGAATCCTCCATTATTTGCCCTATCATGGATTTCTGTCAACATTTGAGAGCCATTAACTTTATGGTATGGCAACAGTACACATTTTCAGCTTTTTACGTGGAAGCAGAGTACAAGATACATCCCTGAGAAATATTTCTGCTCTTCATTGCAAACACCTAAAGTTTAGAACCAGATGCATTCAGAAAAGCTAATAGCTATTCAGAGAACCTGTAGCTGCTAGTCAGGATCAGTATAGGTAATTTTGACTATGTATTAAAAGAACAATTTAAAACTGTTTCATTATTGATCTTGTGAAATACCCATGTACATTATATCTTCCTGAATGAAACGAACAGAAACATTGTCCCTAAATACATGATCAAATTTGATCTATTTACAGATATTTTAAACTATTACTGCTCAGTAATTTAGGAGGTAGGGTAACTTCAGTTTGATAAATAAAACACATATATAATGTTGTAATTAAAATGTTCAAATTTCCTTGCTATAGGCCACATGCATGATTTAAATTGAATATGATTATTTTAATTCTTTACTGTTTGGTTTACAGCTTTTTGCTGTCTCATTCCCACTGGGACCGTTTATTTTCTTCTTAACCATACTTTTCGATATACGCTTGGATGCTAAACGACTGTTATTAATATACAAACGTCCCATCGCTCTCATGGCTCAAGATATTGGTAAGGAATTGATTCTAACTCACTGTTAGATAAGCCTTCAGCTTCCCTCCATGCCTACCTTGGCATATTTCAACAGGGTTGAGGTTCTTGCCACCATTATAAACAGTAGCCCCAATTGTCCCGTCTCACTCACTCATCAACCTTCCTTGCTTAGTGAGCCTGTTGAGGGCTAATCTTGCTGTCTAACTCACCCGACTCACAGCAAACCCTGTGAATGCTGCCACTAGATCAGCTCTCACAGTCCCTCTCCATATCTTTCTCCTGAGCTTCCATTCACTTGTGGCGTCCATGAGCTAATTATGGATGACTGTGTTGATGTCATGACGTTAATGGAAACCTGGCTGAGGGGTAAAGACACCTTCCCCCTTGACGGTGCAACATCATCTGCTACTTGTTTCATCAAGAATGTTGTGGTGGCGGTATCTCACCTTTTTCCAAACCTCTCATTTCCCTTTCAGCATTCTTTCCTGCCCTCCTAAGCAGTTTAAAATGTTTTCCACCAAAGGTGATTTATTACTTTCCTCCTTCAACCTCAGCACTGAGTGACTCATCATCCTTGATGAATTCAACCTATATCTCAATATTCTTTTGCCCTTGAAATCACTGCCTCATATCTTCCCTGGCATCTCTATCCCTCCAGGTAAATTCCCAACTCACTGTCAACCCCCTTGCACTTATCACCTCACATGGCCTTACTAATCCCATTACATCAATTAGCTAAGGCCATTACTGATTATTTCCGTGTAAAACTCATCATTCACATTCTCCTATCATGTTCCCACCTGTCTGAATCCTTCTGAATTCACCTCTGGAGAAACCAAGCCCGCACTTCACTTACCATTACATTTTTGAAGACGCAACCAGCTACACTTCGGCCCTTCACTCACCACAGCGTCGCTGCAACTAGTAGTTTGTTCAACTGCATCTTCTGGAATCTTCTGGCAACCACTTACTCTGAAGGAACTCATTGTCGCTTAGGACCAAACAACATCTCAGGGCATGATCCATGGCACCAGCCTCCACACACCCCTCATTCACGGGCTTTGGCATCTGGCATTTGCCAACCTGTCACGACCATCATGGTGCCTCTCTGACCCATTTGCACACTGTTCAGGAGGCACAGACTTGTAGGGCACACCAACAATTAGCTTTGCAAGGCTGTAAGCAAGGACATTTCACCATCAGCTCACAGACTGGACTAGGCTGCACCTCAGAGCTGCTTACTTGCTCTCTTAGCATTTTCTCTTAGCACCAACCTGCATGCTCACAGCATCTATGCTATAGCTTGCTTTACTCTGTAAATTACCACAAAGATATAACCAGGGAGTTTGCCTTGCTAGTTAGCAGTACTCAGTGCAGAGAATGGACATCTTGCTGCATAGCAGTGAGCTGTGTCAATCTCACACCTGTACAACGTGCCAGCAGCTCTTGTGGCAAACACACTGCATGTACAGCAAACAACCGGCAATGTCTCAAAGTCTTGGAGGAGTACTCTTCACCTAATTCAGGCACCAGTCAGTCAGGGTTCTTGGCACAGTAAGTCAAGTGCAGCCTGTAAAACCAGTCCACAGTCAGGCATCCAGTCAAGGTGTTCTGGGTCAGAGAGTCATGCTTCTGCAATCAGGGCGTGGGTCACAGTCAGTCACCTGGCATGGTTGTCCCATATGCCAGGGCTCGGGGGGTGAAGCTTGGATGGGTGCAAGCTCATGTAGATAGGTTGGATGGGGTTCACAGGAAGGGCTACCAGGATGTTTACAGCCTCACCAATGTGTAGAGGCAGAGGTTGGATACCATTGACTGAAGAACACTCTCTGTTGCCTTCCATTGTGCTGGAAACTGAAGGTACACAATTTGGGAAAAAAATAGCTCTGAACACACAGAAATGTGGAAGATCTACAAGTGTGAGGTTGTTTAAAAGGAAAGAGCATTACATATAGACCAGGCACTGTACTGGGCACAGGTCTTCAGGGTCCATAATCCCTAGCCAGCCTAATGTATTGGCTCCCTGTCCCAGACATCAATGACCATTTTGTTCACACCAACACTTTTGGAAACATGTCTGGGAAAGAAAAGTAATATTGTAGGATGTGGGGCAAAGGTGTCAGCAGGACCCAAGACGTGCATGTGCCTTGTTCCTGCTGCTTACAAATGCTGCAACAGGTTCTCAACACAAACATCAATTTGTGGTACATTGTGTGTGTCCGTGAATTATGTTTCTTGTTGGAACAGTTACGTTCTAGGTTATATTGAGAAAAAACAATGAGATGTAAGGTCAAAACAGTGCAATTTGTAAAAATGTACCAAATAATGTACATTGCATTGTCACGTGTGCTACCAAAATGTCATCAATAAGCTTTCCCCTTCCTCTCCCTCTCATTGTGTGGTAGTGCACTCCCTGGTTCTGCAGCTAGAGTGGAAGGAGCATGCTCAGTAGTGGAGCCAGGTGTCCCTGGAGGCCTGGTCAGGTGACTCCAGGGCTGTTTGTGTCTGAACAGGCCAAACATGAGGGTTTTCTTGTCAGAACGCCACTCCTCAGCATAAACATCCAAGGGGCAGAATTGGGTAGGGGCAGAGTGGAGGTGGAGAGTGTCCTGGGTGGAGACTTCTGAGGGACCTCTGTGTTGTTCCTCTGCTAGTTGTGTGCTTCCTGACACTGCCCTGTCTCCTGGTATGACACCTGGAGTGCTCACCAGGTGACTATTCCTCTGGACCATTAAGGTGGCACTGACTAGCTAGCAATCTGGGACAAGGCTGCCAGGGTCTGGTGGTGCAGCCTCCTCTATCAGTCCTCCTAGAAGAGGAGTCCTCTCCTTTGTACCACCCCTCAACCATGATCTGCAGGTCCCTGTCAGAGAATTGTGATGCCATCTTCCTTATCTCAGATATGTTCTGGAAACAATCCTGACCAAACAGGGAAGCTTTGGAATGCCAGTGCTCATCCAAGTGTGCAACAGCCTATTAAAAATGCTGTTGGTGCTAGGGATGCCAGTCTTTTAGCAGATGTTTGATGAGTGGCAAGTTGTTCGAGGAATGGCATGTGGTAAGATGGGACCAGAGTCAGACATTTTGGATGCCATAGGGACTGTGTAGGCCTTTAACAGTTTGAGTTTGGTAAAATACAGTGAGAAATCTTGCTAGGCGTCATGGCAAGAATCCCTCCAAAAGACCCATTCCATCCTGCACTTGGTTAAAAGGATGCAAGATTCAGCCCTTCATATCAGTTAATAATGACAATTCCTCGGATTGGTCATTGTTTGCAAAATCTTCGGTACAAATTCAAATAGAATCTATTCCAGTTGACAACATAGAGTTAATTTGTCATTCCCCTTTATTTACCCAATTAGTCACTTCTTTGTAACTTTATTTATCTATGTTTACCTTCAGTGGCCACACTTCTCTGGTGGCCCACAGCTCAGGTAAATGTCAGTTTTGGATTTCTGTCCAGCACATACTGAAACATTGATGTTGACTCATAAACTGTTCTAATTTATACAAGTCTATATTCCCAGGCTGCTCATTCTCCTCCAGGCCAGAATGTTTGAAGTATTATACTAATACTTGCACATCTCTTTGTTACATTATTTTTTTCCAATGATAAGATCACTAAAAACCCTTTCTTTGCCTTAACAAACACTTTCTCTTTTAAGTTTTTAGCTTTCGTTGGCTATAATGGATGGATATTAATTATCCTGTTCTTAAATCAATTTTCGATTTTAAGCTCAATTCTGTGTGGTTAATTTACTTATGGCTCAATGGGAAAGTATATCCCCATGAAATGCTGGTGCATTTTTCCTCTGGTTTGTGATATGGGGCATGACTAATGTGAATTGTATGTTGGCAGGTCACTGGTTTACAATATTGGATCTAATAAATAACGTAGCTGTGGTGACCAATGGCTGCATCATTGCATTCACTTCAGAATATGGGAGGGAGAAGCTGTTATATGAAAAACTCATCATCCTGATTGTGTTTGAGGTATGGTAATCGTTTAATAGATGCTAAAATAAGTAATCTGCTGGAGAAAAGTCTGCTACAATATTCTTGGGAAAAGAAAAATGAGCAAGCTTTTACTGGTGCTGTGATTTGAAAGGTATAAAATCAACATACCTGATTAATCTCCTTAAGGTTCTGTGTTAGAGGGAATGAGGTTTGTGCCCTTTTGATTGTTTTGGCTTTTTTTTAAAATTAATAATGGCAACAACATATCAAATAGTGGCACAAGGAACCAGAGAGTGCACTGAGGTGCAATGTTGGCCTTTCACTCTTAAACTTGAACTCCACTGATAAATTGGAAGTTTCCTTCTGTTGCCAATTTGATTTGCATGTATTTTACTGGTCTGTAGGACATGAGTGTTGCTGATCCCTAACTGCCCTTGAGAAGAAGACGGCTTCTTGAACATCTGTAGTCCTTGCGATCTAGCTACGCCACACAGTTCAACTCAGATAGGAGTTCCAGGAGTTTGGCCAAATGGTAGTAAATGAACAATGATATAGTACAAATCAGGATTGAGTGTGCCTTGGAGGGGATCTTTCAGGTAATATTCCCATGCAACTATTATTTCTAGCTGGTAGAGATTATGGATTTAGCAAGTTATTATCAAAAGAAGTTTACTGAGTTGCTGCAATTCATCTGAAGTCTACATGAGCTGTTGCCATTGTGCAGTGAGTGTGAATGGAGTGATAGGTGAGGTGCCAATGAAGTAGGCTGCTTGCTGAGCTACCTGAGTGTTGCTAGAGCTGCACTCATCTAGACAAGTGGACAATATTCCATCACAATCCTGACTTGTGCCGTGTGGTTGGTGGAAAGATTTTGGGAAGCCAGTAGATGAGTAACTCTCTGCAGAATGTCCAGCCTCAGGCCTGCTCCTGCAGCTACAGTATTTATGTGGCTGGTTCAGTTTCTGTTCAGTGGTAACCCCCAGGATCTTGATATCGGAGGATTCAGTGATGTTAATGGCACTGAACATCAAGGGACAACGTTTAGATTCGTTCTTTCTGGTGATATTCATTGCCTGACACTTGTGTGGTACAAAAGTTGCCAGCTACTCATCAGTCAAAGCAGGAATGTTGTTTAGATTTTGCTAGATGTGGGTGTGGCTGCTGAGCAGCGAACACCATCTGCCAGCAGTTCAGTCTAGCAGCTATGTCCTTCCAGCCTTGAACAGCTTGGTCAGTAGTGGTGCTGTTGCCATACTTCAATAATAGCTATTGAACTCCCCCACCTAGTGTACATTCTGTGCACTTCAGTACTTCCTTCAAGTCATGTTCAACATGGAGGAGTACTGATTCATCTGTTGAGTTTAATGGTAATTTTTAAAAATAATTATTCATGGGATGTGCGTCTCACTGGCTGGCCCATTCCTAGTTCCCTTGAGAAGGTGATGGTGAGCTGCCCTCTTGAACCACTGCAGTCTATTTGGTGTAAGTAGTCCCAGAATGCCATTAAGGAGGCAGTTCTCATATTTTAACCTAATGACACTGAAGGAACAGTGTTATCAGCAGGAGATTTCTTGCTGATGTTTGAGCCTTATTGGGATTGTGAAGTCTCCCAAGGGACTTTCCATACTGACTATATAGTGCTGTGATACCCCTTGCGATCATTTGTCCTGCTGGTGGGACAGGAGATATCAGTGAATGCTAACAGAGGACTGTAGGACATTGGACATAACAATGTCTAAGGTTATGTCAGGCTGTTGTTTGCGTGCTCTTTAGGATAGTTCTCTCAATTTTGGCACTGATGTTAATGAGGAGAATCTTTGCAAGGTTAACTGAGCAGAGATGCCATTACTCTGTGTATGCCTGATCTTTGCTGTGATAATTTGATGCATCTGAAATAGCTATCTGCGTAGCTATTTCTGAGCACAATTAAGACTCAACCACATTATTGAATGTTTTGTGATTCCAGATATCGGGTGTATAACTGGTGATTCCGGTATCTTCAGTAGTTTGTTCCTACATTGTACATCTGGGTGTGACATAGCCAGACCAGCTAAGGGCAAATCATTTCCACACCTAAAGGATGTAAGAAAAAAAAGAAATAGGAGCAGGAGGAGGATACTTGGCTGCTCCAGCCTGAACTAGCATTCAACAAGATCATGGCTGATTAGCCTCAGCTCCCAACTTTCATGCCAGTTGCTCATGACTCTCAACTCCTCAACATTTTAATAAATCTGTCTACCTCCTTTTCAAATACTTTCAATTCCAGACATTCAATATCCTCTGGGAGAAGAAATTCCTCCGCATCTCTATTTTAAATGACTGAGTGCCGCCTTATTCTGTATCTATGGCCCCTCGTCTGAGATTCCCCCAATCGTGGAAACATCTTTTTACCATCTCCCTTGTCAAGCCACTCAGAATTTTGAATGTTTCAATAAGATATTTCCCCATTCTTCTAAATTCTAATGAATAATGGCCTAACCTGTTTACATTTTCTTGATAAGTCGACTCATACATCCCAGGAATCAGCCTGGTTTGTCTTTTTTTGTCTGTAATGCCAGGATATCCTTTTTAAATATGGGAACCGAAACTGTATTTGGTACTCCACGTTTGTCCTCACCAGTACCTTGTGCAGTTGTAACAAGATTTCCCTGTTTTTAAATCCAAACCCATTGCAATAAAGGCCGAAATTTAATTTGCCTTCTGAATTACTTGCTGCACTGTCATGCTAACATTTTGTATTTCATGCTGCGTGCTTTTGGATTCTTTCTCCATTTAATTTGTAGTCTGACTTTTGATTCTTCC
>NC_063337.1:35532979-35541860 GCF_021869965.1 Rhincodon typus | reverse complement strand
TTCAAGGAAATTCCAAAATTAACATGGTTGTTGTTTCCAAAGTAATTTTGTTAGCATTTCAGTTTCTATTGTACATTTCTGACTAGGCACAGATGAACAGTGATACATAACAAAATTGCATTGTTTTGTTCCACTAGGAAAAATACATAGCACAAAAAGAAATGGAAAATGACGAAAAGGCAAGACAATATGTAAGTTGCTGAAATATTTACTTGGTATTTGTAATAATAGTGTTTGTGTTTACTGATCACTCCACAACTTAATGTTTAATATAATCTTATGGGCCTTTCTGTACCTTGGAAAGCATGGAGACATCAGCAATTGTAGGAGCAGAATACATAGTTATCAATGAACGCTATCATATCCATTGTTCAATTGTGGTAGAGATTTTCAATTTGAAACTTTGATGGAACCAGTTCCATCAACATTTAAATCCATAAATAATAGTACCTAATGATCACAATTACAATTTATTGTATAAAATGCAAATAAATACTAAAAATTGACCTGAAGTATCAGTTGTCATTCCATAGTACCCTTACTAGAAGTAAGTGGATTGAAAATTCATGCCAGATTCATGGAGCGGAAATGTATTGGTCCCTGCTGGCAACCTGCTCTGGACATGTCCACATTTTTATTGGGGGCTGGGTGCTTATGGATTGCTAGCTCTTTTGAAGATCAGTCAATGGGTTTGAGAACATAGCTTCTCTCTCCCCACCTGCCCTTCAATGAGCCCTCCCATCCGCCTCATTCCCCCGCCCTAGTCCCGTTGTGACCCCTTCCCCTGCACTTATATGCATCCTGGCCTGGTCACTTTGACTCTGAGTACTTGTAGTCCCAGTGGTGGCCATCACTGTCAGTTGGCACTATTGTTGCACTAGTGGAAATTCCATCTCAGAGTGCTACTGGCAAATCTGATTGGCTGGCAGCTCTGTGAGATGGGATTTCCAGTGGAGTGAAGGGCCAGAAGTCGTGCCTCCAGCCAATTATGCTTCCAGGAAACGTAGATGGCTGTGGGACAGTCCTGATTGGTATGTGTACATTCCCTGCCAACTACTCCAGAAGCAGAATGGGAAATCCTGTAATTTAAGCTACTGATGCATTTAATTCACTGAAGAACAATAAGGTACATTGTGAGGGTTATCGTCTTTCACTTAACATACAAAACCAAGATCCTGTCTGCTTTAACAAGCAGATAAAAGGTCCCACAGAACTATTGCAAGAGTATCAATGTTCTGCTGGCCTCATTAGCTCCCTCAACTGCATCATTTATCTCATATGTGTGGGATCTTACAATCAGAAATTGTCATTTTTTCTAATTTACAACAGTTACTGTGCTTCTATGCTATTACATTAACTTTGAAGCTCTGAGAATTTATAAATAATTACTTTACAGTTAGAATTTTGACTTATCCAGAAAAAATAGAAACTGCACTTTTGACTAGTGCTTCAAATAATCTGAATATCAGTGTGTTTGTTTTGTTTGTCAATAAGAACATACTTGTATTTTTGAATTCTTTTTTAACATCAGGAATTTCTTATTGGACAAAATTTCATGACAACAGTGGGACAATTATTAGAAAATATGAGCCAACAAACATTTTTTATATTACGGTTAGGATACATTAGCAATATTTGTGTGTTCTGCAAAAGTCTTGCAGTGATTTTGAGTGGCAGACAGAAGTTCTGAAGTAGTGCCAAAACTAGGGAACTGTTTCTGTTCACAGGCCTTTCATGACACTGTCATAATGATCCCATTTGAACTTTTAAAAGGACCCCAGAAGGGAATATGTTAAAATGAGAGAAGTGTAAGTCATTCCACTGAAAGTGATGGGCAACAGAAAAACATGAATAAGAAAATCAACAGAAAATTCTAGTGCCACATTAACAACAATTTTAATATTTAGGTGTGTTACAAAAAGCGACCCAGGAATTGCCAAATAGATTTTCAGCTGATGCCAGAGAAAGAGTTATAATAGTGATTTGGAAGGTAGAGAACAGATCTCTAAATTGCAGCTTGGATGTAAAGCTTCCTTTTCTGATTAAAATTAAAGATATATGAATTTACATTATTGCATACAATCAGCATTAACAATACTTACATAATGCTTTTAATTGTGCATCTAATGCCAGTTAACAATAATTTGGATTACTGCATCTCTTAAAGAGGAAGTGCATTATGGTTGGATTGGGTGCTGAATGTAATTCAACAGTGATTCAGGCCTGTGAAATCCTTAATATTGGCACCAAATGGCAGAGTCGGGGCTATACTGAGTCCTATGCTATGCTGGAGATCCTGATCAAGAAGATGCAGAGGAGGAGAGATATCTATGCAGAGAACCAGGAAACCCTTCAGGCAAATTCCTGGAAGGTGATAGGACCAGTTAGCTGTGATGATTGATGCCAGGTGTCAATTCCAGACCTGGATATAGTGCCACAAAGAGCTCAATAACTTTGTCAGTGTGTTTTCAAATGCCATACTGCGCCAACTGAACCATTATCCTCAGCCACTACACTATGCACGATCACACTCTTAACACTCAGCTGCCAACAACCTCCGTCAGTTAGGACTCATACCCAACATTAATAATCTTCACTTCACTCTTAAATATTTAGCAGTGCCTCAAGCCTCACAGACATATTGGCTAAGTTGACTGCATTAAATTCACTGGCATACTTCCCTCTCTCAGGGCGCAACTTGGCATGGCTGCTATTGCATGTTGGAGCGCAGTTTAGGGTGATGTTTGCAGATCACCTAGGTAGGAAAGGAAATTAAACAGTTGATTCTCATTGCTGAATAATTTCATTGGGCAATGAGTACACAAGTCTAAAACATATTAATCAAAGTGAAATAACTGCACAGAGGCTGGCATCCTGCCACCAAGTCTTCCTTTTTTTTACACGAATGCAGTATGTGGACTCTGACCAGCTAGCGCAGTGCCAGTACCTGGAGTGAGGAGACTTTCTGAGACTCCTGTTTATAGCTGTCAGCCAGGACTCCCTGATTGGATCAAATTAACAGCCCGAATCAGGGATCTCACACTCAATGATGTCTGCCTGGCCAACTTCATTCCAATCACTTCATTCCTCCCTCGCTAAGTTCAGGGATATCGACCTGTTCTTTTTCTTGTAGCTTCTCCTGGGACGTTTTCACCCAGATCTGGTTTCTCTGCCTCTGACATGGGCACAGGCAGTATGTACCATACCATAGCCTGTCTCTTGTGCCTGGAGCATCTCAGGAGAGTGTCCTTGTCTTCTTCAGGTGTTAATGGTATTAAGGCTGCATCCATTTCAGACTCTGAGGTTTCAGACACTCGGGGCAGGGAGAACCCATGGTTTCTGATAGGCCTTTTGGCTGTTCTGAGGGGCTGGGTGTGTTTTGCTCCTGCTCTGTTTGTGAGATGGCAGCTTTCATGTGATCCACATGTTTGCCCAGGAAAAAATAATGCATTCTTTCCACCTGGTGGGACCAGTCTTTGATAGCAGGATCAAACAACCTTCCAAAACAAAGGCATGATGCCAGAAATACTTACTCCAACTCAAACACGACTGTTGCAAGTGACAATTCTTGAGGACCATATTGTTTTGTCTTTGTTGCTACTGAACTAACTGCACAGAGGCCAGTGTCCCACCACCTGTGAGCACAATACATGGACTCTGAACAACTAGCTTAGTGCCAGACCCTGGCGTGAGGAGACTCTGAGACTCTTGCTTATATCTGTTAGCCAGTGCTCCCTGATTGGCCCAGGTTAACAACCCCCAATCAAGGATCTCACTCAACAAGACCCACCTGGCCAACCTTGTTCCAATCATGAGACAACTAAACTGTTTACAAAGGAAATGTGGACCACAGGTAAAGCTATGCAATGATAATCTTGATTCTTCAGGAAGTACAGAAGGACCAAGTTAGCCCTGTTTCATCTGCTGAACACTGTGTCTAGCTGTCAGGTAAGGACAGAGCAGGTAAGGACAAAGCAGGGTTTGGCAGTGAAAGTCTCTGTGGCTGAAAACTTGTACTTGTACGCACCATCAGTTGCACATTGGCCACTTAAGTAGATATTTGATGGTGCCCAGTATTTGTGACACACCCAAGAAATGATTTGCACCAGTGAGGGAAGAATCAAAAAGTAATTACCTGTTATGTGCTTACAATATTTCTTTTCATTTTAGACTCAGGAGAAAACAGACTTAAATGTAAACATCACTGAGGAGATATCTGATCTGCACTGAAGTTGAATAAATAAAAGGCTGTAAGTGAGCATTGACATGATGTTGTCAAATTTAAATATGTGTGATGCAAACTAAATGAACAAAAAAGTCTAAAATACTGGAGATATACAATACGTGGCTTGGTCCCCAACTGCTAAAGTTTTTCGCACTCTGTTACAGCCCGTCTGTTTCTCGCACACTATTTCGCGCACTCTGTACGGCACTGTGTTTCTCACACTCTATTTCAGCCTCTTTGTTTCTCGCACTCTGTTTCTTGCACATTGTTTCAGCCCCGCTGTTTCTTGTACTCTGTTGCTCACACTCTGTTTCTTGCCCTCTGTTTCTCGCCCTCTGTTTCTTGCACTCTGTTTCAGCCACTCTGTTTAACCTGCACTGTCTCTCACACTCTGTTTCTGCCCCTTTGTTTCTAGCACTCCATTTCAGCCCCTCTGTTTCTCACACTCTGTTTCAGCCCCTGTGTTTCTCGCACTCTGTTTCTTGCACTCTGTTTAATCTGCTCTGTCTCTCACACTCTGTTTCTGCCCCTTTGTTTCTAGCACTCCGTTTCAACCCCTCTGTTTCACCCCCTCTGTTTCTCGCACTCTGTTTCAGCCAATCTGTTTCTCGTACTCTGATTCAGCCCCTCAGCTTCAGGCAGTTTGTTTCTCACACTCTGTTTCAGCCCCTCTGTTTCTGGCACTGTGTTTCAGCTCCTCTGTTTCTCGAACTCTGTTTCAGCCCCTCTCTTTCAGGCATGCTGTTTCTCGCACTCTGTTTCTCGCACTCTGTTTCTCTCACTCTGTTTCTCGCACTCTGTTTCAGCTCTCTGTTTCTCAAAGTCTGTTTCAAACCTTTGTTTTTCGCACTCTGTTACAGACCGTCTGTTTCTCTTACTCTGTTTCTCGCACTCTGTTTCAGCCCCTCTGTTTCTCCCACTCTGTTTTGCGCACTCTGTTTCAACCCCTCTGTTTCAGCCCCTCTGTTTCTTGCACTCTGTTTCAGATGCTCTGTTTCAGGCACTCTGTTTCACCCCCTCTGTTTCTTGCACCCGGTTTCTGCCCCTCTGTTTCTAGCACTCCGTATAAGCCCCTCAGTTTCTAGCACTCTGTTGCAGCCCCTCTGTTTCTTGCACTCAGTTTCAGGCCCTCAGTTTCGCCAATTCTGTTTCATCCGCTCGCTTTCAGGCACTCTGTTTCTCGCAATCTATTTCTGCCCCTCTGTTTCTCGTACTCTGTTTCAGCTCCTCTGTTTCTCTCACTCTGTTTCTCGTGCTCTGTATCTGCCCCTCTCTTTCAGGCACCCTGTTTCCCACACTCTGTTTGTCGAACTCTGTTTCAAAAATTTGTTTTTCGCACTCTGTTACAGTCCGTCTGTTTCTCGCACAATGTTTTGCGCACTCTGTATCTGGCACTGTGTTTCTCGCACTCTAATTCAGCGTCTTTGTTTCTTGCACTCTGTTTCTTGCACTCTGTTTCAGCCACTCTATTTAATCCCCACTGTCTCTCACACTCTGTTTCTGCCCCTTTGTTTCTAGCAGTCCATTTCAGTCCCTCTGTTTCAGCCCCTCATTTTCTCGCACTCTGTTTCAGCCCCTCTGTTTCTAGCACTCTGTTTCTTGCACTCTGTTACAGGCACTCTGTTTAATCCGCTCTGTCTCTCACACTCTGTTTCTGCCCCTTTGTTTCTAGCACTCTGTTTCAACTCCTCTGTTTTAGCCCCTCTGTTTCTAGCACCCTGTTTCAGCCCCTCTGTTTCTTGCACTCTGTTTCAGGCCCTCTATTAAATCACCTCTGTTTCTCGCACTCTGTTTCTGCCCCTCTGTATCCAACACTTCATTTCAGCCACTCTGTTTCAGCCCCTCTGTTTCTCTCACTTTATTTCAGCCCCTCTGTTTCTCGCACTCTGTTTCAGATGCTCACTTTCAGCCACTGTGTTTCTCGCACTCTGCTTCAGCCCCTCTGTTTCTTGCACTCTGTTTCTGCCCCTCTCTTTCAGGCACTCTGTTTCTCGCACTCTGTTTCTTGAACTCTGTTTCAGGCACTCTGTTTAATCCCCTCTCCTTATTGCACTCTGTTTCAGACCCTCTGTTTCTCGAACTCTGTTTCAGCTCCTCTCTTTCAGGCACTCTGTTTCTCACACTCTGTTTCAGCCCCTCCGTTTGGTCCATTCTGGTTCAGCACCTCTCTTTCAGGCACTCAGTTTCCTGCACTCTATTTCTGCCCCTTTGTTTCTCGTACTCTGTTTCAGCCCCTTGGTTTCTTGCTCTCTGTTTCAGCCCCTCTCTATCTCGCACTTTGTTTCCCACATTCTGTTTCAGGCACTCTGTTTCAGCCCCTCTGTTTCTTGCTCTCTGTTTCAGCCCTCTGTTTCTCGAACTCTGTTTCATACCTTTGCTTTTGACACTCTGTTACAGCCCATGTGCTTCTCGCACTCTGTTTCGCACACTCTATATCTGGCACTCTGTTTCTCGCACTTTGTTTCAGCCCCTCTGTTTCTCGTACTCTGTTTCTCGTACTCTGTTTCAGCCCCTCTGTATCCAACACTCCATTTCAGCCCCTCTGATTCAGCCCCTCTGTTTCTCGCACTCTGTTTCAGTCCCTCTATTTCTCGCAGGCTGTTTCAGATGCTCACTTTCATCCCCTCTATTTCTTGTACTTTGTTTCAGCCCCTCAGTTTCTCGCATTCTGCTTCAGCCCCTCTGTTTCTCGCACTCTGTTTCTGCCCCTCTCTTTCAGGCATTTTGTTTCTCGCACTCTGTTTGTTGCACGCTGTTCCAGGCACTCTGTTTAATCACCTCTCCTTCTCGCAGTCTGTTTCAGCCCCACCGTTTCTTGAACACTTTATTCAGCCCCTCTCTTTCAGGCACTCTATTTCTCGCACTCTGTTTCAGCCCCTCTGTTGGGACAGTTCTGGTTCAGCACCTCTCTTTCAGGCACTCAGTTTCTCACCCTCTATTTCTGCCCCTCTGTTTCTCGTACTCAGTTTCCGCCCCTCTGTTTCTCGTACTCTGTTTCAGCCCCTCTCTATCTCGCACTCTGTTTCCTGCACTCTGTTTCAGCCCCTCTGTTTCTTGCACTCTGTTTCTGCCCATCACTTTCAGGCACACTCTTTCTTGCACTCGGTTTCAGCCCTCTGTTTCCTGAACTCTGTTTCAAACCTTTGCTTTTCACACTCTTTTACAGTCCCTGTATTTCTCGCAATCTGGTTCAGCCCCATTGTTTCTCGTGCACTGCTTCGGCAACTCTGTTTCAGTCCCTCTGTTTCTCCCACTCTGTTTCTGCCCTTTTATTTCTCGCACTCTGTTCCTGCCTCTCCATTTCTTGCATTCTGTTTCAGCCACTCTGCTTCTCGAATTCTGTTTCAATCCTTTGTTTTTCACACTCTGCTACAGTCCATCTGTTTCTCGCACACATTTTTGTGCACTCTGTATCGAGAACTGTGTTTCACGCACTCTATTTCAGCCTCTTTGTTTCTTGCTCTCTGTTTCTTGCACTCTGTTTTTCACATTCTGTTTCTCCCTCTCTGTTTCAGCCCCCCCAGTTTCTTGCACTCTGTTTCAGCCACTCTGTTTCTCGACCTCTGTTTCGGCCCCTCTCTTTCAGGCACTCTGTTTCTCACACTCTGTTTCTCCCACTCTGTTTCAGCCCCTCAGTTTCTCGCACTCTGTTTCAGCCCCTCTGTTTTTCACACTCTGTTTTTGCCCCTCTCTTTCAGACACTCTGTTTCTCGCACACTTTTTCAGCCCCTTAGTTTCTCGAACTCTAATTCAGCCCCTCTGTCTCTCACACTCTGTTTCAGCCCCTCTGTTTCTCACACTCTGTTTCAGCTCCTCTGTTTCTCACACTCTTTTTCAGCCCCTCAGTTTCTTGCACGCTGTTTCAGACCCTCAGTTTCTCAAGCTCTGATTCAAACCTTTGTTTTTCGCAAACTGTTACAGACGCTCTGTTTCTCACACTCTGTTTTGTGCACTCTGTATCTGGCACTGTGTTTCTCGCACTCTATTTCAGCCTCTTTCTTTCTCGCACTCTGTTTCTCGCACTCTGTTTCTCGCACACTTTTTCAGCCCCTCTGTTTCGTGTACTCTATTTCTCGCACTCTGTTTCAGCCCCTCTGTTTCTCATACGCTGGTTTGGCTGCTCCGTTTCTCGCACTCTGTTTCTCGCACTCTGTTTCTTGCACTCTGCTTCTCTAACTCTGTTTCTAGCACTTTGTTTCAGACCTCTGTTTCACGAACTCTGTTTCAAATATTTGTTTTTCGCACTCCGTTTCACGCACTCTGTATCTGGCACTGTGTTTCTCGCACTCTATTTCAGCCTCTTTGTATCTCCCATTCTGTTTCAGCCCCTCTGTTTCTCCTACTCTGTTTCTGACCCTGTGATTCTCACACTCTATTTCAGCCTCTTTGTATCTCCTACTCTTTTTCTCACACTCTGTTTCTTGCAGTCTGTTTCAGCCCCTCTGTTTCTCGTACTCGGTTTCAGCCCCTGAGTTTCTTGCAAACTGTTACAGTCCTCTGTTTCTCGCACTCTTTTTCTGACCCTCTCATTCAGGCACTCTGTTTCTCTCACTCTGTTTCAGCCCCTCTCTTTTAGGCACTCTGTTTCTCGCTCTCTATTTCTGCCCCTCTGTTTCTCGTACTCTGTTTCAGCCCCTCTGTTTCTCGCACTCTGTT
>NC_063337.1:35531440-35532969 GCF_021869965.1 Rhincodon typus | reverse complement strand
TACAGACGCTCTGTTTCTCGCACTCTGTTTCGTGCACTCTGTATCTGGCACTGCGATTCTCGCACTCTATTTCAGCCTCTTTGTATCTCCAACTCTGTTTCTCGCACTCTGTTTCATGCAGTCGGTTTCAGTCCCACTGTTTCCCGTACACTGCTTTGGCGACTCTGTTTCAGTCCCTCTGTTTCTCCCACTCTGTTTCTGCCCCTCTATTTCTCGCACTCTGTTTCTGCCTCTCCATTTCTCACATTCTGTTTCAGCCACTCTGCTTCTCGAACTCTGTTTCAACCCTTCGTTTTTTGCACTCTGCTACAGTCCATCTGTTTCTCGCACTCTGTTTCAGCCCCTCTGTTTCTCCCACTCTGTGTCACGCCCTCTGTTTCAATCACTCTGTTTAATCCCCTCTGTTTCTTGCATTCTATTTCAGCCCCTCTGTTACTCGTACTCTGTTTCAGCCCCTCTGCTTCTCGCACTCTGTTACAGTCCTCTGTTTCTCGCTTTCTGTTTCTGCCCCTCTCATTCAGGCACTCTGTTTCTCGCATTCTGTTTCACCCCCTCTGTTTCGCCAATTCTGTTTCAGCCATTCTGTTTCTCACACTCTATTTCTGCCCCTCTGTTTCTCATACTCTGTTTCTGCCCCTCTGTTTCTCGCACTCTGTTTCAGGCTCTCTGTTTCAGCCCCTCTGTTTCTCGCACTCTGTTTCTCCCACTCTGTCTCTGCCCCTCAGTTTCTCTCACTCTGTTTCAGCCCCTCTGTTTGTCGCACACTGTTTCAGCCCCTCCGTTTCTCGAACTCTGATTCAAATCTTTTTATTGCATTCTGGTACAGACACTCTGTTTCTTGCACTCTGTTTAGCGCACTCTGTATCTGGCACTTTGTTTCTCGCACTTTACTTCAGCCACTCAGTTTCTCACACTCTGTTTCAGTCCTCTGTTTCTTGCATTCTGTTTCTGCCCCTCTGTTTTGCCAATTTTGTTTCAGCCCCTCTCTTTCAGGCACTCTGTTTCTCGCACTCTGTTTCAGGCACTCTGTTTCAGCCCCTCAGTTTCTCGCACTCGGTTTCTGCCCATCTCGTTCAGGCACTCTGTTTCTCACATGCTGTTTCAGCCTCTCAGTTTCTCGAACTCTGATTCAGCTCCTCAGTTTCTCACACTCTGTTTCTGCCCCTCGCTTTCAGGCACTCTGTTTCCCACACTCTGTTTCAGCCCCTCAGTTTCTCGCACTCTGTTTCAACCCCTCAGTTCCTCGAACTCTGATTCAAACCTTTTTTTCCCACAAACTTGTTACAGACGCTCTGTTTCTCGAACTCTGTATCTAGCTCTTTTTTCTAGCCCTCTATTTCAGCCCGTCTGTTTCTCGCACTCTGTTTCTTGTACTCTGTTTCTTGCACTCTGTTTCAGCCCCTTTGTTTCTCCCACTCTGTTTCAGCTCCTCAGTTTATCGCACTCTGTTTCAGTCCTGTGTTTCTCGCACTCTATTTCTGACCCTCTCATTCAGGCACTCTGTTTCTTGCACTCTGTTTCAGTCTCTC
>NC_063337.1:35530551-35531430 GCF_021869965.1 Rhincodon typus | reverse complement strand
CATTCAGGCACTCTGTTTCTTGCACTCTGTTTCAGTCTCTCTGTTTCGCCCGTTCTGTTTCAGCCCCTCTCTTTCAGGCACTCTGTTTCTCGCACTCTATTTCTGCCCCTCTGTTTCTCGTACTCTGTTTCAGCCCCTCTGTTTCTCGCACTCTGTTTCTCACACTCTGTTTCAGCCCCTCTGTTTCTCACACTCTGTTTCTGCCCCTCTCGTTCAGGCACTCTGTTTCTCGCACACTGTTTCAGCCCCTTAGTTTGTTGAACTCTGATTCAGCCCCTCTGTTTCTCACACTCTGTTTCTGCCTGTCTCGTTCAGGCACTCTGTTTCTCGCATGCTGTTTCAGCCCCTCAGTTTCTCAAACTCTGATTCCAGCCTTTTTTTTCCACAAACTGTTACAAACGCTCTGTTTCTCACACTCTGTTTCGGGCACTCTGTATCTGGCACTGTGTTTCGCGCACTCAATTTCAGCCTCTTTGTTTCAGCCCCTCTGTTTCTCGCACTCTTTTTCTTGCACTCTGTTTCAGGCACTCTGTTTAATTGCCTCTGTTTCTTGCACTTGTTTTCAGCCTCTCTGCTTCTTGCACTCTGTCTCAGCCCCTCAGTTTCATGTACTCTGCTTCTCGCACTCTGTTTCAGCCCCTCTGTTTCTCACACTCTGTTTCAGCCCATCAGTTTCTCGCACTCTGTTTCTGGCCCTCGCTTTCAGGCACTCTGTTTCCCGCACTCTGTTTCAGCCCCTCTGTTTCTCCAATTCTGTTTCAAACCTTTTTCTCGCACTCTGTTTCAATCCCTCTCTTTCAGGCACTCTGTTTCAGCCCCTCTTTTTCTCGCACTCTGTTTCTCGCACTCTGTTTCTCTCACTCTGTTTTAGCCCCTCAC
>NC_063337.1:35517663-35530541 GCF_021869965.1 Rhincodon typus | reverse complement strand
GTTTCCCGCACTCTGTTTCAGCCCCTCTGTTTCTCGCACTCTGTTTCAGTTCTTTGTTTTTTGCACACTAAGTTATACAGCACCAAGCACAAAGAGTGACATTTAGAACTTGATGAACTGTTGAACAATGACGTGAGATGGGGCTAAACACCACATTGTTTGTGCTGCTACCAATACCTTCTGGGTGTATCTTGCTTTCCATGGTCTAACAAGATAGAATCTCTGCAGTGCAGAAAGAGGCCATTCAGCCCATCGTATCAGCATGACCCTCCAAAGAGAATCACACCCTATCCCCATAACCTCTGCATTTACCAAGGCTACCTCACCTAGCCTGCACAGTCCTGGACACTACAGGGTAATTTTGCATGGCCAGTCCACTTAACCCACACATCTTTGGAATGTGGGAGGAAACCAGAGCTCCCAGCAGAAACCCACACACAGACAGTCACTCAAGGCTGAGAATTGAACCCAAGTCCCGAGCACTGTGAGGCAATAATACTAACCACTGAGCCACCATGCTACCCAGATAAGGATAAGATGGATGAGGATAGCCAACCTCTGGTCTAACTAGAACAATGTATTGTTTACTGCATTTATTTACATATTACAACCATATGGTGCGCAATATTCCAAAAACTATTGGGACCTGATCTTGGATCTGACTCGTTCAAGGTCTTTAGTTACTGTTGTTAAGATATTATTACTGGACATATCAGGTCCAAGATTGAGAGCTGGCTTGGTAGCGTTATTTTTATTATTTGATTCAGTGTCCATTCACTGAAACAAATACAGATATTCTGAACAATAAAATGAAAGTTTATAACAGATAAGGAAAACAAATCAAAATATCTAAATATAGAATTTAACAATTTAAAACACCTTTAAAGTACGCAGCGAAACAAAGTCTTATCTGTTTCCCGATTCCATCACTTTACACTATTTCAAAATCAGAGGAATTATCCCTCCATATCCAATCTTTAGGTTTAACTTAACTGCTTCTCCCCAGTTCTGTCCTGTGAACTGTGAAGTCATCTTATAAGACGGTGCGAGAACAAGGAATATTGGTCAATTCTGGGATAATCCAGCAGTATCGAGTTGTGGTTTGTGTTAGCATGAGGCTAGAGAGATGCCTTAGGAATAGGGTAGATTGTTTATGAGACAGGTTTGGTAAGGTACAGTGAAACACCTCACTCAGACTCACAGCAGGGTTCCTCTGAACAATATCTGATCTGGTGGACAATGGTACAGAGGAGAAGAGTCTTCCCAGAGGAAGTCTCGTCTCATTTGTGAACACCACCCAGGTCAATGCTGTCTCCACAGTGTGGAGGAATGACCAACAGTGCCGAAAGAAGACCAAAGACTTTCTCTGCTGTGCCAGGGTAAGTGCCACACTCTGTTCTCCATCTTCAAATACAAGAAGGTCTGAAGAAGTGCCAGGTAATATTCACACCACACAAATGCTAGGCAATGACCATCTCCAATAAGAGACAATTTAACCAATGCCCCTTGACATTCCATGATGTCACCATGACTGAATCCTGCACTATCAATATCCTGGGAGCTACCATTGACCAGAATCTGAACTGAACTCGCTACATAAACAAAATGGCTATACAAGCCTGTCAAAAGCTAGGAATACTGCTGTGAGTAACTCAACTCCAGACTCCCCAAACCCTTTCCATGATCTACAAGGCACAAGTCAGGAGTACGGTGGAATACTCCCCATTGCCTGGATTGGTGCAGCTCCAATGACACTCAAAAAGCTTGACACCATCCAGGACAAAGCAGCCCACTTGATTGGCACTACATCGACAAGCATCCACTCCCTCCACCACCTACGCTCAGTGACAGCAGTGTGTACTATCTACAAGATGCACTGCGGGAATTCACCAAGACTCTTTAGATGGGACTTTCCAAACTCATGACCACCTTGATCTGGAAGAATAAGGGCAGCAGGTACATGGGAATCCTGCCACCTGCAAGTTCCCCTCCAAGCTACTCACCATCCTGACTTAGAAATACATTGCCGTTCCTTCACTGTCGCTGTGTCAAAATCCTGGAATTCCCTCCCTAAAAGCAATGCAGGTCAACAGCAGCCAGTTTCTATGGCTTATCATAATTTGTCGCTGTTAAAACTAGTGTGATTGTCAACACAGCTTTCACTATGGCATTCTTGTGTCCATTCACACTTTATGTCTATCTTTAACAATGTCATCAAAGGAGCTGACACAATGCTGAACTATGGAACAAACTTCAGATAAAATCCACTCATGCCAACATATCACAAAACTTTGTGATTGTTTTAGTCACAGGAGTATCAAAAACAGTCCAAAATTTCACATCTCTTAGGTGTTACTTTGCCTTGTCCCACAGTGTGATCCAAATAAAAACCGAAAGAACTGCAGATGCTGTAAATCAGAAACAAAAATCGAAATTGCTGGAAAAGCTGAACAGGTCTAGCAGCATCTGTGAAGAGAAATTAGAGTTAACATTTTGGGTCCGGTGACCCTTCCTCAGAAGGGTCCAAATAAGTCACTTTTGCTTTATTAAATTCATTGATAGCTAGATTTATAATGAAATTGGCTCGTTGTAGCCAATCAAAAAATTTAGTTAAGTGGTATAAATGTTCTTCCCAAGTTGGGATGAATGCAACAAACAACATATTGAATAAAAACCAAAAGAACTGCAGATGCTGTAAATCAGGAGCAAAAACAAAATTGCTGGAAAAGCTCAGCAGGTCTGGCAGCATCTGTGGAGGAGAAAACAGAGTTAACGTTTTGGGTCCGGTGACCCTTCCTCAGATGGTGGCTGGAAAAATGTCAGTATATATGTAGAAAATAGGGAGGTGGGTGGGGTAGGGAGTAACCGATAGGATAGAGCCCAAAGAGAGAGAAAGACAGTTGGACAGACAAAGGAGTTGCTAATGATCAGGCTGGGAGGGTGAACAGTTGTTAATGGGGACTGTTAGTGACTAACAACAGGGGGTGTGTAGTGGCAGGCTATGTGGTAACAAGGTCTGGTGTGTGGGGTGGGGGGCTGGGACATGGGAGAGTTTAGGCCCTAAAATTATTGAACTCAATATTTAGTCCGGAGGGCTGTAGGGTCCCCAAGCGGAAAAGGAGGTGTTGTTCCTCCAGCTTGCGTTGGGCTTCACTGGAACACTGTAGCAAGCCGGAGACAGAGATGTTGGCCAGAGAGCAGGGTGGTGCATTGAAGTGGCAGGCAACAGGTAGTTCAGGGTCTTTTTCACGAGCAGAACGTAGATGTTCTGCGAAGTGGTCGCCAAGTCTACGCTTCGGTTCCCCAATGTAGAGGAGACCACATTGTGAGCAGCGAATGCAGTAGACTAGATTCTTGGAAGTGCAGGTGAAGTGTTGCTTCACCTGGAAGGTATGTTTGGGCCCTTGGATAGTGGGGAGGGAGGAGGTAAATGGGCAGGTGTTGCACCTTTGCCGGTTACAGGGGAAGGTGCCGTAGGGCTGTGGGGAGGTGTTGGGGGTGAAGAAAGTGTGGACCAGGGTGTCCCAGAGGGAACATATTGAAACCCTCTGAAAGTGTGAGAATTCAAAGCTTCTGAGAAGAAGGCAAGAGACTTGAGGACACTAAGGACAATTTCCATCTTATTGACTTTGTGGAACAGTGATTCATCAAATGTAACACAGTGACTTTGTTTTGTTCGTGGTAAGAAACAGAACGCAAGCAGAGCTTTGACAGACTCTATAGGGGAGGCAATGGTTCTCAGCAACGGGATAGAGAAAGATAACCATTCTACAGGATTGTTTTACTGGACCAGGCTATCAAAGGTCACGACCTGCAGTGCAGTAAAGGCAAAACAAAAGAGAGTTCATTCCCTCCCAAGACCTCTTCTGCTTAATCCACCTGAAGGAAAAATCCACAACCATTCAACTGCTGAAGCCATCATACTGCTGAATATTGTTTTCAACATTTTTCAATTCTTCATACTGGTTAGAAAGTCTTCAAGAGAGTAAAATGTCTGTAATGATAACATTCTGATTTTAATTTCCTCTTTATTAGCATCTTCTACCTGTATCTACTTTAATCTTTGTGTCTGTATTTTAGTTTAAAATTGCATTACCTTTTTGTTTAGTAACTTGTAACACTGTGCCATAAGCTAGCCTTTTTATCGTTTAATTGTAAAATTTTGTTGTTGTTTTTATGTTGGTACATGAAAAACTAAAAGATAACTGAACAAGCTGTACAAAAAAAAAATTCATGGCCCACTCTGTGAATTTGACAGTGATGTTTGTGACACAGAGTTCTAATAAAGTTCAGTATTTATATTTCTAAGTCTGTTTTACATTTTTTTATCTGGAGTGAGAAGTTAAAACCTTTGGTGAAAGAATAATGACTGTCTGGAATAACGGCTGTAAATTTGAAAGCTGGTACAACTTTACTTGTCACACAACTAATGATAACTTTATGTCATTTCAGCAAACAACAACAGCATTGTTTAAAAAGTTATCTAACATAAAAATATTCTTGCTCAGGTCAGCCTATTAAATATACAGTTGATTATGCCATCACTGAAGTGGAAAACCAATGTAATTATTGTCTACAGTTACTAAATAGCCTGATAATATTGGACAATAATCTAACGCAGCAAAATAGACACAGAGTTCAGCAAAATAGTCCTGTAAGTAATTTTCACGAATACTCACAACATATTTTCAGTTTTTAAATTGCAAGATCTGTAGGGAATTAGACCAATTGGAACAAGTGGTAAAAATGCTAAGAGAAACCAAGAATAGATGGCAACATTTGATGCTTAGATTCACACAATGTAGAAAGGAACCTAAAACTGTGAGAGCAAAGGAGCCTCATAGTTGGGAAATCCAGGGGAAAGAAAGGTTAGACTGGGAAACGGTGAAGGAACAGATCCTCGCCAGATTTGAGGGAGGCATTTTTTGAAGCTGTGGGAAGAGAAATTTGGAAAGTTTCCCAAAGCCCATTCGATCAAATGTGGCCAGGAAATATCAGTGTGTTAACCTGCCCATTATTGTGATTTCTGAATGTAACCACCATTGACTATACTATTAACTGGCTGAAAATGTCAAATGGAGATTGAAAATCCAGACATGCTAACACAACCCAAAAGTAGGCTGTGCTGCTTAAAGTGAGCAAAGAAATCTTTAAAGGGCAATACCTTAACTACAAGAAACCTTACAACTTACTGAGATTTCTTCACTTTACCAGACCTCCGCTTCAACTTTGAAATATCAAATCACCACATAAACTATACGCCTGCCATGAGGAAACTGGTACGATTATAAACCGTAATAATGCCGTACTGTTATTTAATCTTGGTGTGTGCTACAGTTATGAGAGATGCATGAGAATAAGATTATATTATTTTCAGGATAAGGATAATAAATAAACTTCTTTATTTTTAAATTCATAAGAAGCTTGCTGCTGGATTAGTTTAATTGGGACACTCACTCTTGGGTAAGAAAACATATGTCTCTTGCACATAAAAATATTGATCATGGTCAGTAAACAGGAGTCCATGAATCCTGTCCATAACTGAAACTTCAGTGTAGTAGATACATAAAATTTTCTTGAAATAATAGAGAACAAAAGGTTTTTGCGAGATCAAGGAACTTCCCATTTTTGGCAAAATGTTTAATTGAGTGAGATTCATGGCAGCCACAGTTAACCTTTCTCATGGAATCTTCTTCCCTACAACTCATTAATTATGTCATTGGCATCGTTGGTGTCTATCTTGTGACTTGTGTAGCAGGAGAAGATGATGTGCTCCCTGCTGCTGGGACATTGTAGCATTCACACTGCTGGTGCCAGATCCACAGCACTTAAGGTGCTGCAAGCCAGTAAATAGCCTTCACACACTATTGCTCCACTGTCGTACTGAGGACGTGGCCCAGAAAGGAAAGTTTGCGACTTGCTTCACTGACAGGGATCTGCATGTGTTGTTGGATGGGGTGGAGAGATGACCTTCCTTTTTGCCAACTACCAAAGGAGGCCATGCCACCAGACTCGGCCAGCCTGGACTGAGACAGCAGTCTTGGTCAATGCAGTGTTCCTGTGAAACCAAATGCACAGCAGTACACGCAGAAGGTGAATGATTTTCTGGATACCACAAGGCTATGTACTAGAAATCTGCCATTGCATATGCCTTTCATCAAAGCTTAAAGACTACAATTCTCACTATTGCATGTAGCATTTCTGCTCAACAGCTCTCATCCATCTCATTCTGAACGACCGATATTTCTTTCCCTTTGCACTTCTTAAGCACTCAATGGGGGCATCTCATCACCTCTGCGTCACCTTTCATAATTCTTCAATCCATCTCCATCACACACAACCTTCCTTTTGTCCTATTGCTTGAGAGAACAGAGCGGTCCAAGTCCAATGAGGTGATGGAGGACTAAAGGTTCTTCACCACATAACAAGAGAAATGCTTGATTTGGCCAGAGGAGAACACGGATACTCATGGGAATGCAGATACCTCCATGGGCAACCAATGCAGTGAGCTTCATCGTGTGGCACTATGATGCTCTCCCGTGGCCACCATGACTACCCCATTCTTATCCCAGAGAAGCTTATATACAATTATTCCTTCTTTTCTCTTATGTAGGAACTTGCTGCACCCATGGATCATCCACTAAGAAGATACAAGCAGTAGAGACCCTCAGCCCCATCTCCACCTCTGATGAGGAAACCATTCAACCCTCAGAGGATGCACTGGCAAGGTTTTTGAGTGCACCCTCCACCAGCACGGACATTTTCACCTCTATGGCTTCTCTATCTAGATTAGGCTTGAGACATATTCTGGTGAGCGCAGCACTGACCACAACTCTGCAATTGGTCAATGAAGAAATGTCCCAATCACTGGCATTCAGGACATTTTTTTATTCACTTCTGGGATGTGGGCGTCGCTGGCTGGGCCATCATTTATTACTCATCCCTCGCTGCCCTTGAGCAGGTAGCAGCGAGCTGCCTTCTTGAGCCACTGCTGTTCAAGTGCTGTAGACACATGACCCACAATGCCCTTAGGGAGGAAATTCAAGGATTTTGACCCAGTGACAATGAAGGACTGGCGATACATTTCCAAGTCAGGATGGTGAGTGGCTTGGAGGGGAACTTGCAAGTGGTAGCATTCCCATGAATCTAGGTCCTTCTAGGTGCAAGTGGTCATGAATTTGGCAGGTGCTGTCTAAGCATCTTTGGTGAATTTGTGCAGTGCATCTTGTAGATGATATACACTGCTGCTACTGAGCGTCAAAGTTAGAGGGAGTGGATGCTTGTGGATGTTGCTTTGTCCTGAATGTTCCTGACTTGTGCCTTGTAGATGGTGGGCACGGTTTGTGGAATCAGGAGGGGAGTCTCCTGCTACAGTACTCCTATTATGTGCTGAGTCCAGTTGAGTGTTTCATTAATGGTAACCCGCAGATGTTGATAGTGGGGGACTCAGTGATGGTAACATATTGAATGTCAAGAGATGGTGGTTAGAATGACTCTTATTAGAGATGGTCATTGTCTGGCATTTGTGTGGTGTGAATGTTATTTGCTACTTGTTAGCCCAAGCCTGGATATTGTCCAGATCTTGCTTTATTTGTACATGGACTTCTTCAGTATCTGAGGAGTTGTGAATGGTGCTGAACATTGTGCAATCATCGGCGAACATCCCCACTTCTGACCTTACGATGAAGGGAAGGTCATTGATGAAGCAGCTGAAGATGGTTGGGCCTTGGACACTACCCTCAGGAACGCTTGCAGAGATGTACTGGTTAGAAGTCACACGACACCAGGTTATAGTTCAACAGGTTTTTTGGAATCTCACAAGCTCTCGGGGGGTAGCCTGAAGAAGGGATTGTGCTCTGAAAGCTTGTGTGATTCCAAATAAACCTGTTGGACTATAACCTGTCATGTGACTTCATACTTTGTTCACCCCAGTCCAACACCGGCACTTTCACATCAAAGATGTCCTGGAGCTGAGATGACTGATTTCCAATAAGCACAACTGCCTTCCTATGTGCCAGGTATGACTCCAACCAGCAGAGAGTTTACCCCCCAATACCCATTGATTCTAGCTTTGCTAGGGCTCCTTGAATCCACATTTAGTCAACAGTAGCCTTAATGTCAAGGGCCGCCACTCTTACCTCATCTCTGGAATTCAGCTCTTTTGTCCATGTTTGAACTAAGGCTGTATTGAGGTCAGGAGCTGAGTGGCCCTGGCAGAACCCAAACTGGGTGTCACTGAGCAGGTTATTGCTGAGCAGATGCTGCTTGATAGCACTGTTATTGACATCTTCCATCACTTTACTGATGATCGAAAATAGACTGATGGGTTGGTTATTGGCTGAGTTGGATTTGTCCTGTTTTTTGTATACAAGACATACCTGGGCAATTTTGGGTAGATGTTAATGTTGTAACTGTACTGGAAGAGTTTGGCTAGGGGACAGGGGCAAGCTCTGGAGAACTGGTCTTCAGAACAATGCCGAATAAAAACAAACAAGTCATGTTCAGAGTGGCAGACTACAATTAGCAGGTTGCCTCAAGGATTACTGCTTGTGCTTCATATTTATAATTAATGAATTTGATGAGTGACTGAATGTATTTATTTCAGGTTTTTGTATGTGAATCACAGGAATTAAATATACTGATATGCAAATATGCAAGCAATTAGGAAGTCAGCAGGTTTGTTAGATTTGTTACAAAATTGTTGGAGTATAAAAGGAAATAAGTCTTAGTACAATTATAGAGGGCATTGATTAATGCTATCCCTAGAGTGATGTACTGCAGTTTTGACATTACCAAAGGAAATAAATCCCTTCCCTAGATGAAATACAATGAGGATTTACTAAGTTGTGATGTCCTAATGTGCTGAGAGGTTTATCCTAAGAAGAGAAATTGAGTAGACTAGACCTGTGTTCACTAGAGGTTAATGAGAGATCCTCTTAAGGAGCTCAACAGATTCAATACCGGGAGGGTAATTGCCATGAGTCACTTCTAAAAGTAATGTTTGACATTCTTCGAATAAGGACTGAGGTGAATTTAGGGCTGAGATGAGGATAAATCTTTGCACTCAAAAGATGATGAATCTTTGGAATACTCTGCCCCGGAGAGCTGTGCTTGCTCGGTTGTGTATGTTCAGGACAGAGTTTGGTAGTTTCTTGAGTACCAAGAGAATTGTATTGGACTAATTGAGGAAGATGGAATTGAGCTAAAAGATCAGCCTTGATCTCCTTGAATGACAGATCAGGTTGGAAGGGCAGAATAGCCACAATCTGCTCCTCAATTTTATGTTCTTATGCCTTACACCAACATTATCTAGATTTATTTTAAGATTACTAGTGAGCTCAAGCTTTCCAGTGGGATTTTTACTTGCCTAATGAAGGAAACTGAGCTGGTATGGGCAAGAAAGCAGTGGAAATGGCTTATAAATCCAATATGGGTGATAAGAGGAGAATGTAGCTCAAAATGTTTATAAGTTTCTGACAAAACAAATTTCAACATAAGCTACAGGTATGTTCAGTTGTTTTATGTGAATAATCCAAATATAAATGAATTAACCATTTAAAAAAAGATTTTTTTGAACATCAACATTAGCAACTGGATATGAAGAGGATAGAAACTTGCACTTTCATGGCCTTAAGAAGTCTCAAAGCACTTTAAAAGCTGAAGTATAATGACTGTTGTAAGAAGCAAAGTCTCATTGGGACAATGATTAGATAATCTTTTTTATTTGTGAAGTTGGTTGCTTTATTCTTTTCAAATCTAAATACTTACACTCATTGAAGAATGTATGTTTTAATGATTCTTTATTCAGTAAACAACAGAAACCCAGTAAAAACAGTGTCATCATTGTTGTCTGCAAACAGTCCATTATAAGAATCCCCACCAATTACTTGGAGCCACACTTGATCTCCAGTTTGTAATTGCAGTAGTGTGCCTCCTGCAGCCTGATCCTCACTATTCTGATAGCTATCAAAAGTATTGAGAACTGGAGCACCATTCTTATATAAAGCAACTCTGACATGTTTGACATAGACAGTGATATGATAAACAAAATAATAAACACCAGAAAATACACAGGTAAATTTCCCTGTGGAGAGGTCATAGTGATTTTGGTTGTTGTATATGACTTTTTCAAATTTGATTGGACTGCCTGAACGAGGCCACTTGGAAACTTCTGTCAAGCCAACACTAAATGCACTATTCCTTATCAATGCATTCTCCCCATTGTTCCCTTTCTCCCCTATTTCCCCTTTATCTCCTCTTTCACCTTGAATTCCAGGACATCCCCTGGGGCCTTCACTTCCTACTTCTCCATTGGGACCTCTTACACCAGTTGGCCCAACAGGGCCTGGTAAACCAATATTCCCCTGAAGTCCAATAGCCCCCTTGTCCCCTTTTGGACCTCGAGGTCCTAAGTCCCCTTTTACACCTTGCTGTCCTTGTAATCCTAGTTCTCCCTTTTGGCCTTTGTGTCCAACTGGTCCAGGAATTCCTTTTGGTCCTATTTTTCCAGATGTTCCTTTACTTCCTTGTTCACCTCTTCTTCCTTTGGCACCAGGTACACCGGAGGGCCCTAAAGTCACACAAATAATGTTATTTTAAAATGTGCACTTTTAACATGCCTATATATAATAATTCACTTGTACAAACAGATAATAGAAAGGCATATTTAAGTAACATTTTCCCACCAAATTGACATACCTGGGATTCCTTCAACCAAATTCACATCTCAGGATAATCACAGGAAGTGGCCAATTAATACTAACTCATTTCACCCTATTGACTGCCTAAGCATTTACTCCATCCAAACTGACAAACAGTGGCAGCAATGTGTCTCATGTTGAAGATATACTGCAGCAACTTATATAGGCTCCTTCAACAACAGCATTTTAAAGTTTTTATTCACTCATGGGCTGTAGACACTGTTGGCTCGGCCATCATTCATTGCCCATCTGTAGTTGTCCTTGGGAATGTGGCGGTGATCTGTCTTTTTGACCTACTGCAGTCCACATGGTGGCAGTGACACCCACAGTGCTGTTAGGAAAGGACTTCCAGGATGTGGAGCCAATGACACAATGTAACAGTGAAATTAAGATGGAAGGGTCCAGGCCCGAAACGTCAGCCTTTCTGCTCCTATGATGCCTGCTGTGTTCATCCAGCTCTGCACCTTGTTGTCGCGGATTCTCCAGCATCTGCAGTTCCTACTATCTCTGATTCAAACTAAGATGGTGTTTGGCTTGGAGGTGAAATTGCACCTGTTTGTGTTCCTATGCATCTTCTGTTTTGTTCTTCTAATTGGTAGACGTTATGGGTTTTGAACAGTGCAACTTTTAGCTAGTACCTCACCTTCTGGCTTCTCAAAGCCTGTCCACCATCTACAAGGTTTAAGTTAGGAGTGTGATGGAATACTACCCACTTGCCTGGATGAGTGTAGCTCCCCCATCATTCAAGAAGCTTGACACCATCCAGCAACCCGCCTGATTGGTACTACATCCAAAAAAAACACTCAGTCCCTCCATCACTGGTGCTTAGTCACAGCACTGAGTACTGTCCACCAGATGCACTGCAGAAATTCACCAAATCTCCTTTAGACAGCGTCATCTGAACCCACAACCACTTCCAAACAGAAGGACAAGTTCTGCAAGTTCTCTCCAAGTTATTCACCCATTCAGACTTGGAAATATATCACCGTTCCCTCAGTGTCTTAGAAACAAAATCCTGGAACTCCCTTCCGAATGGGATTGTGGGCATAGTATACCAAATGGACTGCAGTGGTTCAAGGGTGATGAGGGCTGCGTCATAAATGCAACCCTTGAAATAATGAAAAATGGATTAGGCCTGACTTAACCATGCGTACTGAGATAGATGTTTCCAATTCTACTTAGTGGCAGCTTGCAGGAAATCTGACATGGCCTTCTTCAACCTGCAGCCCTCAAAGTGAGGTGTAATTATATCAATGCAGATAGTGGAGTTAGACATTATATTTATCGGATGTAGAGTGGTGAAGGCTGTGAGAAGACCTGTTCGAACTCTAAGTTACGAGGTGTATAGATACAGTAGCTGGGGAGTAGTTTTCTCTAAAATTAGATGTAGTAAATGGGTTAACAACTGGGGGTTCAGTTTTAAGGCAAGGAGCAGAAGGTTTAGAGGAGTTTTGAGGAAAATGCTTACCATCCAGAGGTTGATGGGTATTTGAAAGGCACTGCCTGAGGGGGTGGTAGCATCAGGAACTAACAAAACATTTAAGAAGTATTTAAATGAACACTAGAAATACCGTAGCATTCGAGGCTATGGACCAAGTGGAAAATCGGATTAGAGTAGATAGGTGCTTGATGACTGGATCAGGCATAATGGGCCGAAGGGTCCTTTTCTGTGTTGTAAAATCTCTAAGACACTTTTACATCCTTCATAAAGAATAACACCCAGAACAATACACCGTACTCCAGCTGACATCTAATACAGGTCCAACAGAACCTCCCTGCTCTTGTATTCTATGCCACTCTTAATAAATGTGAGGATATTGTAGGCTTTATTACCAATGCTCTCCTCTGTCCTGCCACCATTGACATGCGCACATTTATACCCAGATCTCTCTGTTCCTGCATACCCTTTAGAATAATACCCTTCATTTTACAGTTTCTCCAGTCTTTATATCAAAAGATATCATCCCACATCACAATGAACTTCATTCGTCACCCATCTGTCCAATTCTACCATATTGTCAATCTCCTTTTACAGTTCTTCCTTCCAACTTTTGTATGTCTGCAAACTTTGAAATTGTCTCCTGCTGACCAAGACCTAGATCATTTCTATAAATCAGGAAAAGCAAAAGTCCCAATACTGACACCTGGGAACTTCTGCTAACGTCGGAGCTTAAGCAA
>NC_063337.1:35506023-35517163 GCF_021869965.1 Rhincodon typus | reverse complement strand
AAGTGTCTAGGCCCGAAATGTCAGCCTTCCTGCTCCTATGATGCTGCTTGGCCTGCTGTGTTCATCCAGCTCTGCACCTTGTTGTCTCAGATTCTCCAGCATCTGTAGTTCCTACTATCTCTAGACAGGGTGGATAGCAAGAAGCTTTTTCCAAGAGTGGGGGACTCAATTACTAAGGGTTACGATTTCAAGGTGAGAGGGGAAAAGTTTAAGGGAGATATGTGTGGAAAGTTCTTTATGCAGAGGGTGGTGGGTGCCTGGAATGCGTTGCCAGCAGAGGTGGTAGAGGCGGGCATGATAGCATCATGTAAGATGTATCTAGACAGATACATGAAGGGGCAGGGAGCAGAGGGATCCAGATCCTTGGAAAATAGGCGACAGGTTTAGATAGAGGATCTGGATCTGCGCAGGCTTGGAGGGCTGAAGGGCCTGTTCCTGTGCTGTAATTTTCTTTGTTCTTTGCTGGCTATTCCTTAATGAATATTACTCAACTTTTAGTCTCTGACTGTCCCTGGACCAGTTGTTCCTTCTATTATTTGAAGAATATTACAGTCCAGACATGCGTTCAAATTTAAAAGTAAGAATTCATCATTGTGAAGTATTATGTAGCTTCTTTACTATCTCATGTATTGAAGAGTTGCTTATAGCATACTTTCAAGCTTAAGTGGTATACTTCCTGGACCATGTAGTTGCAATGTTGTCAGCAGCAAATAATGTCAACCATTGTTCACCACCTAATTATATATTGATTTGATTTATTATTGTCACGTACTGAGATATAGTGAAAAGTATTACTTGCATGCTATCCAGACAAATCGTATCTTACACAGGTACATCAGGGTAATAGAACAGAATGCCAAATATAGTGTTACAGCTACAGAGAAGGTGCAGAGAAAGATCAACTCTAATATATGAGAGGCCCATTCATAAGTCTGATAACAGCAAGGAAGAAGTATTTTTTTAATTTGTTGGTATGTGTTTCCAAACTTTTGTAAGTTCTGCCCAATGGAAGAGGGTAGAAGAGAGCATTACTGGGGTGGGAGAGGTTTTTGATTATATTGACTGCTTCCCCGAGGTAACGGGATGTATAGACAGAGTCTATTGAAGAAAGGCTGCTTTGCATGATAGACTGAGCTGTGTTCACAACTCTCTGTAACTTCTTGTGGTCTTGGGCAGAGCAGTTGCCATACCAAGCTGTGATACATCAGGATAAAATGCTTTCGACGGTGCATCTATAAAAATTGGTAAGAGTCATTGAGGACCTGTTGAATTTCCTCAACCTTCTGAGGAGGTAGAGGCATTGGTGTGCTTTCTTGACTGTAAGGTTGGCGTGGATGGACCAGGATAGATTGTTGGTGATATTTACTCCTAGGAACTTGAAGCTCTCAACCACCTCCACCTCAGCACCATTGATATAGACAGGGGTGTGTCCTTCACTCTGCTTCCTGAAATTGATGACCAGCTTCTTTGTTTTACTGACATTGAGGGAGTGATTGTTGTCTTTACATCATGCCCCTAAGCTGGCTGTCTCTTTCCTGTACTCTGTCTCGTTGATGTTTGAGATCCGACTCACTATGGAGGTGTATTCAGCAAATTTGTAAATGGATTTAGAGCTGAATTTGGTCACAGAGTCATGAGTATATAAGGAGTATAGTAAGGGGCTGGGTAACCAGCCTTGCAGTTGCAGAGAGGTAAGCAGATTCCTCAGTCTTGGAGATTGGAGGTGAGTTTGGTTAGAATTATGGTGTTGAAGGTGGAGCTAATGTCAATAAATAGGAGTCTGATGTAGTGTCCATGTTATCCAAATGTTCAGATGAATGTAGGGCCAGAGAGATAGAATCTGCCATGGACCTATTGTGACAGTAGCCGAATTGTAATGGATCAAGGCATTCTGGGAGGCTGAAGCTGATATGTGCCATCACTAACCTCTTGAAAGGTTTCATATTGATGGATGTCAGTGCCACTGGGCATTAGTCATTAAGGTATGTTGCCTGATTTTTCTTTGGCACCAGGATGATAGCGGTCCTTTTGAATTAAGGAGAGGTTAAAGCTGTCTGTGAATATGCGTGCCAGCTGGTCTGTGCAGGATCTGAGTGCATGGCCGAGGACTCCATCCAGGTCAGTCATTTTCTGTGGGTTCACTCTCAAGAAAGCCCATCTGACCTCTGCAGCAGTCACTGTGTATACTTGAAGCTGTTGGGACAGGTGACATCATTTCACTGACTTCCTGTTCAAAACAAGCATAGGGTGCATTGAGCTGATCAAATAGAGTTTTGTTGGCCGTGATTCTATTTGACTTCACTTTGTAGCCCATTATACCGTGTAGGCCTTGCCACACTCAATGTGTGTTTGTGTGGTCAGTCTAGGGCTCTAGTTTAGTCTGGTGTGGTCTCTTGGCATCCCTATGGCTTTGCGAAGGTTGCACCTGGATTTCCGGTATAGGTCAGGGTCACCCGACTTGAACACCTCAGATCTGGACTTCAGTAGGGAGTGAGTTTTCCGGTTCATCCATGGTTTCTGGTTGGGGAACCCTCAGATTAACTTCTTTGGCACACAGTCATCTACATACTTACTGATGAAGTCTGTGATAGAAGTGTCATACTCATTTAGGTTGGCCACTGAGTTCTTGAATATGGACTAGTCCACTGACTCCATGCAGTCCCCATAGGAGCCTGTCAGTTACTTCAGACCAGTGATGTACAACTTTCTGTTCCAGATCTTCACACTTCAGTTTCTGCTTGTAAACTAGGAGAAGGAACACAGCTTTATGGCCTGATATACCAAAATGGGGTGGGCATGGAGTGGTAGACATCTTTGATGGTTGTGTAGCAATAATCAAGAAGGTTCAGCCCTCTGGTGGAACTGGAGATGTGTTGATGATATTTTAGTAGCACGCTGTTAAGGTTGGCCTGGTGGAAGTCACTGGCTATGATGAACCAGGCCGCGGGATATTCCATCTCAACACTATTTGTGGCGGTACATATTTCATCAAGTGTACTGTTCACTTCCTCATGGGGTGGGGTGTAAAATGCTGTCGGGACAACAGAAATATATCCCCCCAATAAGTAACAGAGATGGCACTTCATCATTAGATACTGTAGATCCGGAGAGCAGTAACGCACCAGGGTTGTCATACCCTGCCCCAATTGACACCTGCCCTGGATCAAATTGAAAATAGTAAGGTGCCTGTTGACTTAAATATCCTCTTGCCAGAAGATTAACTCTGGATCACCTAACTCATTGAGGAATGCTTTAGGCTTGTCTTCTATTGTAGATTGTCTATCTCATTAACCTCGTTGTATGGGTAGCTATTTGACTTCTTGCTTTTCTGTGACCATGTCCTACGTTGGCACATTTTCTGAAATGACCTATTGTGTTACAGATAAAATATTCCTTTTAAATAGCTGAGCATGGCCTTTGCTTGTGAACTTTCCTTGCTCCACAGATCTGACAAGGACCTTTACAACCTGGTGTCTGTCCTAGTCACTGTATTGGTTTCTTATGTGTGTCTTTTGTGGTTTTATGCCTTATTAACTGAATAACTTCCACTGATCTCCTGTGATAAGGTAAATCTTCCCTCTTTGGATTGTTCTGTGTTGTTTCCACACTGGCTTCACTCAGCATCTGTATCACTTTGTCTAGAATCAAATTTCCTTTTGATCATTATAAATCTGTCAACCAGATATTAGCAATTCTAACAGTAATTCTGTCTGTCATGAACTCAGATTCTAAATCACCATATTTTCATGTCTCCATCAATCTGCAGAGATTATTAATGAAATCAGCTTTGGATTCCCCTGATTGTTGAACTCTTCTGTCGAAACAGGTTCTTTCAAGAATTTTAATTGGTCTGAAATTAAAGTAAGTTTCGAAAGCTTCAATACTACTTCCAAAATATCTGCTGTTTCTCCCAGTTGTATATACATGTAAATTAATTTTAATAATTTTCTAATTTAATGTCTAATTTGGAAGGTATTCTGTATCTTAAGAAATGTTTTCTCCCAAGTGTCTGTGTGCTCTATTTGCCTAATCTTGAAATTAAATCTTGAAATTAAATATTGGTTAAAACGCTATGTCCACCCTGTGTGGTCCTTTATATTCCATGATTAAAATGTTTTAAATTTTGCAGATATAGTAGTGCTGCTGCTCTGTGATGCTAATAAGGGTTGTCCTGTGTTTGTCGTCAAAATTGAAGATTCCTACCTTTCACAGATAGACTGTAGTCTTCCCATATTTGTGCAGTAAAATGGAATCTTTCTACCATTTTTGCAACTTTACCTGATGAATCCCTCTATTTGCGGCCTAAGGAAATATTTCCATTTCCTTAATGAATTTCCTGAATGAATCCCACTGCCTGAGGCTTTAATAACAATGTTCATATCAATCATGGCTTTTTCTGGCTGATTCCCATTGCCTGTAGCTCCCATGATAATCCTTGTTTTGTCTGGAGTTTTCTTTTTAATGATTCCTGCTGTCTGTGGTTTCAATAAGTACTTCCATGGTTTTATATTGAATCTTTTGTCTGTTGTACAGCCTTGATAAAGTCTCCTAACTTTCTTCTTCCATTAAATTTTAACTGCCGACATTTTGAGCGTCCTCAGGTCTTTAACCCTGGTTTGAATTTTTTCTGTGGCCCTTGATTTCCAATTCTGTAGCATGCCTCGTGGTGTCTGCTCTTCATAGGGGTGATGCTCAATCTACACTGTAAGCACTTTTCTTTCTTTCTAGCTTTCCCAGCTTGAAGTTCTGTGCTGTTTATTAAAGGCTTTCCCTTGCCCTTAAGGGATTTTTAACATTACTCAGAAGGCCTCTGATATCGGTTCCTTTGATGTCTGTTCCTTGTCCAGGTGAACACAGACTTGGGAATGTTGCTACAGATCACCAGCACCTGATACAACCTGCAACTGGCTTGGGGCGACTAATATTTCAGTTCCATGGAGTTCTGAACATTCTCTTGCCAGATATGTCTCTTACCAGGTCTGAAATATTTCTAGTGTTGACTGTAGATTCTACTTTGTTGAATCTTGCCATGAGGTTTTCTTCTGTGGTATTTGTGACTGTTCAGTTCTTCTGTAGTTCTTCAAGGTGTATCTGATCTAAAGAACTCTTCAATCCCCAACCACTACGAACATTGTAGGAGGCAGCAGAATGGAATGTGTGCCACTGTTCACCATTAACCATTGTGTTGCACTAAACTGTCTGCACTATGGCACACCATGGGGTCAGTTTGATGCCACCATCCTCTTTCATAGTACAGATCTAAAGAGGTTTAAAGTCATAAAGTCATACAGCATGGAAACAGACCCTTCGGTCCAACTAGTCCATGCCGAACATAATCCCAAACTAAACTAGTCCCACCTGCCTGCTCCTGGCCCATATTCATCTAAATATTTCCTATTCATGCACTTATCCAAAATGTCTTTTAAACGTTGTAATTGTACCCACATCCACCACTTCCTCAGAAAGTTCATTCTACATGTGAACCATACTCTGTGTAAAAAATTTGCTCCTCATGTCTTTTTTAAAATGTCTCTCCTCTCACCTTAAAAATGTACCCCCTTGTCTTGAAATCCTCCATCCTAGGGAAAAGACAACTATCACTAACTCTACCTTAATTTTTTTAATAAACTTCTATCAGTTTGCTGCTGAACCTCCTACACTTTAGTGAAAAAAGTTCCAGCCTTTCCAGCTTTTCTTCATAACTCAAACTTTCCATAACCGGCAACATCCTGGTAAATCTCTTCTGAACCCTCTCCAGCTTGATAATATCCTTACTAAAGCTGGGCACCACTTGGTAATCTAATAAGAAGCTCCTGCTTTAAATAAGATTTAGTTTATTGCATTTCAACAACAAGGTACAAGTTACACTGATATTATAGGCATTATTACAGAGATTATAAGGAGGTTATGGAAAGTGGGTCTTATGCCTCTGAGATCCTAAGCTGTTGCCCCCTGAAGTCCATAAAGTCTATGAAGACATCATCAAATGAGCTAAATGAAGACAAAATCACAGAACTGGGACAATGTGATCACTGTTAACAAATTTGACTCAAATCTCATAAAGGATTTTCGCGTGTTTAAAAATCCTGATTCTTTATTCCATAGGTCTTTTGTTCACAGTTTTGAGCATTGCATACAAATATGAATAGATACTGTGAACTATTTCTTCACTAAATAATAATTATGACATCCTCTGTACAATTTACTAAAGAAATTGGCTTTTCAGCCGATGCCAGGTGCAAAACTGGAGAATTTCTTTAGCTCAGTAAAGTCCGATACACATTAAGTTATTTATTTACTAAATAAGTTTTAACATTTGAGATAGGTATTTTTATCAGATTAGCTAGCTGTAAAGAAATGCGTAAAGTTCAATATTTATAATTATGAAAAATGGCAAAGGCATATGAATACTCTACTTGTATCCCCTTTTTTGCCCACAGACCCATCTCTTCCATCCCTTCCAGGTATTCCATTGTGACCAGGATTTCCTGGAATTCCAGGATGTCCACCTGTACACATCTCCTTTCTGAGTACTTCAGTGTTCACCAGCTTGATCAGAACAAAAAGTAACCAGATCTGCATTCTGGATTCAAATCCTCAATGTCAGGATTTCACAGCACAAATCTAATAGAAATGATGAGAACAATCTCATTGCAGAGCACAGACATAAAAGAACAGCCAAAATATTTAATAGAAATTATTATTGAATAATTATTTTTAAATAATTGTAAATCAAGGTTTCTTGTGGGATGACTGGCATGCAAGGAGGTACACTGAAACAAAGTTCACAGATCTGGTGATAGATGGTTAAGCCAATAGTTAAACCAAGGAAAGAAGTTGAGGCCACACTCTATAGATCAACAGGAATAGGCTAAAGGAGGAACTAAAGGTTTTGCTGCAATAAGGATGCCAAAAGGGCAGCACAGTGGCTCAGTGGTTAGCACTGTTGCTTCACAGTGCCAGGGACCCAGGTTCAATTCCATCCTCGGGCAATTGCCTGTGTGGAGTTTGCACATTCTCCCCGTGTCTGCGTGGGTTTCCTCCGGTTTCCTCTCACAGTCCAGAGATATGCAGGCTCGGTGGATTGGCCATGCCTGTAGTGTTCAGGGATGTGTAGATTTAAGTGGGTTTAAAGGGAATGGGTCTGGGTTGGATGCTCTGAGGGTTGGTGTGGACTTGTTGGGTTGAAGGGCCTGTTTCCACACTGTAGGAATTCTATGAAAATGAATATGAGGGAAGGGTTGGGCAGATCAATAGCTGCAGAGCTATAGTGAATGGACAGCCAAAGGCTAGGCTGCTGGGAATGGGAAAGAGCAATTCTGAATAACCTAGGAGATTTCTTCCAGGGTAAATACAGATGGAAATGAGCTTGGAAAGATGTATAAGGATGTGGGTGTGATTAAGGAAGTGATGCAAATGATCTTGTATGTTATAGAAACCATAGGAGATGGCAAGGTGAACATGGACACCATTGAGGATAAAATGGAGAAACAGTTTAGGGAAGACGGGGGAGATAATTCAGAGTTACAGGAGTATAGAGAGTGGGATGCACTACCAACTTTATGTCCATTTTGGGTCAAGTTCAACATCTTCTGTGTCAGTCAGATATATATTTAACTGCAATTAACTGTATAACAGTTAAATTTTGGTCTCCCTTCCTAAGAAAAGATATATTTGCCATTCAGACTGCAGTGGAGGTTCACTAGGTTGATACCGTGGATGGTAGGATTGACCTTTGAGGAGAGACTGGTTCAATTGGTCCAACATTCACTACAGTTCTGAAGTTTGAGAGGGGAATCGTTTGAAACTAGTATATTATAAAGTTCTAAAGGGGCTAGAGAGAGTTGATGCAGGCAGGATGTTTTCTCTGCTTGGAGAGTTGAGAACCAGGGGACACAGTCACAGAGGACAGAATAGACCAATTAAGATTGAAGTCAGGAAAATTTTGTGCACTCAAAGGATAGAGAACCTGCAGAATTCTCTATCACAGAAAGTTGTGGTTGCCAAGTAACTGAATATATTCAAGAAAGAGATTAGTTTAGATTTTAAATGCTTCAAGGGATATGAGAAGAAAGCGGGAATATGACATTGAGATAGAGGGTCTGCCATGATCATACTGAATGGCAGAGCAGGCTCGAAGGACTGAATGGCCTACCCCTGGCCCTAATTTCTATGTCTCTATGTAACCAAAGGAAACTAATCCACAATAAACAGATGACTAAGCTGATGGCACCTTCATTTATCGCCTGTATTTCCTTATCATCAAAATTAATTTCTGTGCTGAGTTTATGTCATTCAATGATATCTCAATGGAATTGCTAACAGGTATTTAGTTCCCTCAATTATTTTCTTGTTTGAGGGTTTTGGTTAAGTGCTATTTAATATTATGAGACAATGATAATATCTGAAAAAATGGCTGTTTCAGTCATTGTTATGGTTGAATCTGGTCTCCCAATATGTTTTCTAAAAAGTAAATCATAAAATATTGTTGAATCTGGTGCCTGGATTACTAAGTATTGATTAAGGAAGAAATGTGTCACTGCAAATTTGCTGAGGCAGTTAACAGCGTGTACTACAGTAATAGGTTGTATCCTCCTGCCCTCTGCTGGGGACAGGAACGTTGACATCATTTATAACGTAAAAGTGACTACTGGACTTCTTATGGTAATGAAATGAAGAACTGTAGATTTAGGAGATATAAAACAAAGAAACAGAAATCACTGGAGAAATTCAGCAGGTTTGGCAGCACCTGCGAAGAGAAAAACAGAGTTACTGTTTCAATCCAGCCCCCAAAATGCTGCAATGGCTATTGCTTGGAATTTGCATGGCATGAATGCTACATGCCATTTATCAACCCAAGTGTGCATATTGTCCAGGTCTTGCTACATTTAAACATGGACTACTTGAATAACAAGGAACTGAACCCCAGCATTGGGAAAACCCTTGTTGACAGAAAGGACCTGATGTGGAATCTCACCTGCTGGCACTGAGACACCAATGAAGCTTGTTAATGAGGCACTCATTATCCCTGGTCCCACTGGAATTTAATGGTGGATTAGGCATTTAATGGAACCTGCAGTGGTTTCTCATTTGGATTTACCTACAGCCACATAAAGGGACTCCTACATTGATGGGCACTCAGTGAAAGAACCAGGGATAGGGAAAGCTGGGGTTTTCTCCCTGTCCTTACCTCTGAGCCACTGCCTTTTTCAACCCCATCTAGGCAACTCACTTCTCTCCAGGATCCAGCAACAATTCTCTGGATAATGGTCAGGTCATTACTTGCAGCAGCTATTGCTCCAGATGGTGATTTGTCAGTCTGTAACAGCTCTCAGGGATGGCATTTTCAACCACCTTGTTCTTGTTGGAAGCCTAACCTGGTCAGTTAATCTCCTATGTTCAGTAAAGCACATCAGTCCCGCACAGTGGTGATGTATGCTCCCATTTGTTTGACAGCCTGGTTTTTGGAGGGGAGGGGCGCAGAACAGTTCTCCATATCGCAGGAACTAAACCCTAATGTGAAGCATCCATTTTGGCAGAAATAATTTGTTTAAAAATTCATTTTATGTAATGCTAACAGATTGCAGAGTTCTGTAATGCTGAGAGATCTAGATGTCCTAGTGCGTGAATCGCAAAAGGTAAACATGTAGGTACATCATCACCATTTTTTCAAGGGTGACTAGGAATGGCCAACAAATGCTGGCCCAGCCTGTGATGCCCGTATTGCATGAATGAATAAAACAAGCAACTAATTAGGGAAGCTAATAGAATGCTATTATTTTTTGCTAGGAGAATTGAATACAAAAGTAGGGAGCTAATACATCAATAATTGGACTTTGGTGAGATTGTATGTGGAGTACGCTGCACAGTATTGGTCATCTTATTTAAGGATGTACGTAAATACATTGGAGACAGTTTAGACAGGTTTAATAGACTAAGACTTAGAATGGGAGATTGTCATGTGAGGCAACGCCAGACAGATGAGACTTGTATCTACAGGTGTTTAGAAGAGTAAAAGATGTTTTGATTGTAATATAAGGTCCTGAGGAGTTTTGACAGGTTGGAGGTGGACATGATGTCTCCTGCGGTGGAATATTCAAGAGCAAAGAGTCATTGTTCAGATATAATGGGTCACCCATTTAAGACAGAGATGAAGAGACTATTTTTTCTCTCTCACAGAGGACAAGGTCAGAAATCACACGACACCAGGTTATAGTCCAACAGGCTCATTTAAAAACACAAGTTTTCAGAACGTAGCCCCTTCATCAGGTGTTAGTGAGAAAGAAGCACACAGAACACAGAATTTATAAGTAAAAGATCAAAGGGTCACACCACTAATGAGGATGTATTAAACAAATCTAAGATGTTGTTAAACCTTTAATCAGTTAGAAGGTTTAAATTGATTAATATGTATATGTAAATCCCCGAATTCCTTTCAAGTCACTGCCCTGAGACAACTAAAGATTTTATCAGTGTAAAAGGTGACATTTTAGGTCAAGGATATTAGGTCAGCGGTCACAGAGTCTCAGCCTCGGACCTTCGGGTAGAAGTCCACCAAGGCAGACTTCAGGATACACAACAATGCGAAGACGATGAGCACAGGATACACAACAACGCAAAGACAACGAGCACAAGATACACAACAACGCAAAGACAACGAGCACAGGATACACAACAATGCAAAGACGACGAGCACAGGATACACAACAACGCAAAGTCGCCGAGCACAAGCTAATAGCCAAGCTCGGTACCCATAAGGAAGGCCTCAACCGGGAACCTGGGTACATGTCACACTACAGGGGACCCCACAACACTATATACTCACACACACACACACACACACTATCTCACAGACACAAACACATGCTCACAGACAGACACACACACTCTCTCACAAACACACATACACACACACACTATCTCACAGAAAAACACACATACACAGACTCTCACAGACACACACACACACACTCTCACAGACACACACACATTCTCTCACAGACAGACACGCGTACACACAAACACACTCTCACAGACACACACACACGCATGCACACTCTCTCACAGGCACACACACACATACTCTCTCATAGACTCACACACACACACACACAGATACACACACACTCTCTCTCACACA
>NC_063337.1:35457860-35505523 GCF_021869965.1 Rhincodon typus | reverse complement strand
CTCTCTCTCACACACACACACACTCTGTCTCACACACACACACACACCCTCTCTCTCTCTCTCACACACACACACTGTCTCTCTCACACACACACACACTCTCTCTCTCTCACACACACACTCTCTCTCTCTCACACACACTCTCTCTCTATCTCTCTCTCTCAGAGAAATCTATGGGATGAATTTGTATTTGCAGATACATTCAATTTTGTTCATAAAGCACACAATTTATAGACATTATGTCAATGTGGTGTTTTATAAATTCCTACTTTAGAAATAAAACCAGTCCGAGTCCAAACCAAAACACAAACAGATTCTAAACCAGGCCTCACACCTAACATGCATTGTCTGACCTAAAATGTCACCTCTTCTTTACACTAATAAAACCTTTAGTTCTCTCAGGGCAATGGTCTGAAAGGAGTTCGGGGATTTACATGTACATATTAATCAATTAAACCCTTTTAACTGATTAAAGGTTTAACAGCATCTTAGATTTGTTTAATACACCCTCATCAGTTGTGTGACCCTTTGATCTTTTACATATAAATTCTATGTTCTATGTGCTTCTTTCTCACTAACACCTGAAGAAGGAGTGAGACTCTGAAAGCTTGTGTTTTCAAATGAACCTGTTAGACTATGATCTGGTGTTGTGTGATTTCTGGCCTTGCCCACCCCAGTCCAACAACGGCACCACCACATCATGTCTCACAGAGGGTCTTTGGAACAGTCTTCCTCAAAAGATGTTGGGAGTAGAGTCCATGAATTTTTTTCATGGCGGAGTTAGATTCTTAATAAGCAAAGGTGTAAAATGTTCTGGCGGTAGATAGGAATGTGGATTTGCGGTTAAAATTAGATCAGCCATGGGTCTTATTAGATAGCAGAGCAAGCTTAATGGACTGAGGGGCCAGTCCTTCTCCTAATTCATATGCTCCCGTGTTCGATGTTAAATGCGCCCGCGGAGAATGTGGTAGTTGCAGAATGGGTTGATGGTGTCAAGACCAAAGGCAGGCAAATATCAATGAAAGTCAAGCAAGTGTGCTTCAAATTTATCAACATTACACTGAAGGAAAGTTTGCTATATCAAAATACTGGAGTTCCTTCTTCTGTTCAATTTCTTTCTTTTTCTCTCTGTTTCTCTCTTGCTCTCATATCTATATATATATATTTCAGGGTCTCTCAGATTTCAACAAGTTCTCTTGTGGTGATGTGTGGAACTTAACACTGTTAACCTTTCAGACCATGCCTTACAAAAGGACTTCTGTGGTGACTTCCTCAGTAAAGTCAAACTATTGCCACTATGAATCGAAAACCTCCCACGGTTGTTGTTGAACATGGTTACAAATTACAAAATCACTATCTCGCAGTTCTTACTCAGTTCTCATCTACATCCATATTATAATAATGTCACGACCTTACTAAAATCAGGTTGCTGAAAAAGATTCTATTGCACCACCGCAAAGAATTGCAGGACAGTGGTCCCCAGTTCCCTGGACAACTTGCTGAACAAAATGCAAACCAAGATCATTAACTAAGATCAAGGTATCAATTAGATTGTGTAAATGATGAATTAATAACACCTAGATGATAATATAATTCTGATTAGATAGACTGAACTCAGAGAAGAAAATGTATTGCTCATTGAGAAGTTTAACATAAATGTAAAACACTGCCAACTTACCACAACAGAAGCCACACTGACTGTACACTCTTTAAAGCACACAGAATAGGTTTACCATATAAAGATTGCATCTTTTCTGAGTGTAATTAGTAAACTGGATTAGTTATTCAGAAACATGTCCCATCAAACACAAACTAGATATATTGGATGTGTTCCATCAAAGACAAACTAGGAACTCTGCTTTGCCAACATATCCCCAGGATCTGAGTAAAAACGCCTTGTTTTAATAAATTATTAATAGTTACGATGGCAAATTCTCAGAGGAAATAAAATCACTACTTGTTTCAATGGACTTTAATTCGCAGGTTCAACCACTTTAGATTTGTCAAAGCTCCAGATTCCTCAGCTGGGAGCAGAACATAAAAATAATCAAGGAATGGGAAAAGGTTCCTTGGCTCAATGGCCTTGCTCAATCCAATAAATCACAAGTAATTTTCAGCATGCTGCATTTTCCCTAGAATTCCCACCCTCTACAGAACATGCCCAAAACCAATAGAATATTAATTTTGCATGTTCTATAATACAGAACTGATCTGATAACCAGATCATTAACCAAGGACTGAAGATCAAAATCCTTTATGTAATTCAGGTAAACTTTCCTCTGTCCTCCTTCTCAACCTATTGACAATTTTTGATATGAACAACCATCCTTCTCCAGGTCTCCCCTCCATCGTTTCCTGGCTAATTGGGATTGCTTTCACTGGCTTCCGTTCTTACCTAACCAATAGTGGTAAGCGTCTCGGCTACAATGACTTCACTTCTCCCTCCTACACCATTACTTTTGGTGTCTCACAAGCATCGAACCTTGTTCCTCATCCGCATCCTGACCCTCAGCGACATCATCCAAAGGGGCAGCATCACCTTCCACAATATGAATCCAGACATCCCTACTCACCACCTCGCTCATCAACCCACTGTCTCTAAATTGTCAGGCCCTTCTCCAAAATCCAATATTGCACAAACAGAAAGGTTCTGCAATTCAATGATAGGAAGACCAAACCTACCAGCTGCAGCTAGCAGGGTTGTTGGAAAGCAAGGAGGGAAAGTTTGAAAGTCTTCAGAAATGGGGGAGGGGGAAGGGAGATAAGAAATAAATAGAGAGAGGAGGAGTGGGGCTGGGGAGGGTAGGTGGGATGGTGATAGCTGAGTGCAGGTAGGAAGTGGTGGGGATTCGTCAGTGAGGTGGGAGGGGTGGATAGGTGGGAGAGATGATTGACAGGTTGTATCAGGTCAAGGAGGTGGGGATGAGAGGGAGGGTTGGTCATGGGATGAGGCCAGGGGTGGGGAGATTTTGAACCTGGTAAAGTCCACATTGAGACCATTGGGTTGTAGGCTCCCGAGGCGGAATATGAGGTGCTGCTCCTCCACTTTCCGGGTGGCATCATTGTGACACTGGAAGAGGCCCAGTTTGGACATGTCGCCCAGGGAGTGGTAGGGGGTTTAAAATAATTCTCAACCAGAAGGTATTGTTGTTTGTCACGAACAGAGCACAAGTGCTCTACAAAATGGTCTCCAAACCTCCGCTTGGTCTCACCAATGTAGAGGAGGCCACATCAGGAGCAGCAGATGCAGTAGACCAAGTTGATGGATGTGCATGTGAACCCCTGTCTAATGTGGAAGGTTTGTTTAGTGCCTTGGATGGAGGTGAAGGGGGAGGTATAAGGGTAAGTGTAGCACTTCCTGCAGTTGCAGGGAGAGGTGCCGGGGGTGGTGGGGCTAGTGGGGAGTGTGGAGCGGATGAGGGAGTCGCGGAGAGAGTGGTCCCAACGAAAGGCAGATAGGGGTAGGGAGTGAAATATATCCTTGGTTGTGGGGTCAGATTGCAGGTGGTGGGAGTGGCATAAAATGATACGTTGCAGGCGGAGATTAGTGGGGTGATACGTGAGGACAAGGGGGATTCTGTCTTTGTTTTTATTGGGGGGAGGGGATGTGAGGGCAGAGGTGTGGGAAACTCAATAGATGCGGTCGAGAGCATTTTCGACTACCGAAGGGGGGACGTTGCAGTCCTTGAAATAAGAGGACATCTGGGATGTCTGGGAGTGGAACGTCCCATCTTGGGAACAGATGCGATGGAAGGAGAGGAATTGGGAATAGGGCATTCTTGCAGAAAGGTGGGTGAGAGGAGATGTAGTCTAGGTAGCTGTGGGAGTTCGGTGGGCTTAAGACAGAGAGGTCCAGGAAGGAGAGAGAGATACCAGAGATGGTCCAGGTGAACTTAAGGTTGGGGTGAAAGGTGTTAGTGAAGTTGATGAACTGTTCAAGCTCATTGTGGGAGCATGAGGCAGCACCAATACAGTCATTGATGTAGCTGAGGAAGAGATGGGTAATAGTGCCGCTGTAAATGTGGAAGAGGGATTGTTCCATGTATCCTACGAAAAAGCAGGAATAGCTTGGGCCCATGCGGGTTCCCATGACCACCCCCTTTGTCTATAGGAAGTGGGAGGAGTTGAAGGAGAAGTTGTTAAGGGTAAGGACGAGTTCCATTAAGTGGATGAGGGTGTCACTGGAGGGGGACTGGTTGGGCCTGCGGGAGAGGAAGAAGCAGAGGGCTTTTAGGCCATCTGCATGGGGAATGCAAATGTAGATGGATTGTATATCCATGGTGAAGATAAGGTGTTGGGGGTCAGGGAATCGGAAGTCTTGGAGGAAGTGGAGGGCACGGATTGTGTCCCTGACGTGGGTGTGGAGTTCCTGGACCAGGGGGGAGAAGATAGAGTCAAGGTAAGTGGAGATAAGTTCGGTGGGGCAGGAACAGGCAGAGACAATGGGTTGGCCAGGGCAGTCGGGTTTATGGATCTTGGGAAGGAGATAGAAACGGGCGGTGCGGGGTTGGGGAATGATGAGGTTGGAGGCTGTGGGTGGGAGGTCACCTGAGATGATAACATTGTGGATGGTCTGGGAGGTGATGTTTTGGTGGTCAGGGGTGGGGTCATGATTGAGGGAGCGGTAGGAGGAGGTGTCAGAGTGTTGGCGCCTGGTCTTAGCGATTTCAAGGTCAGTGCACCATACCACAACCATGCCTCCCTTATCCGTGGGTTTTATAGTGAGGTTAGGATTGGAGCGGAGGGAGTGGAGGGCTGCACGTTCTGTGGGGGTAAGGTTGGAGTGAGTGAGAGGGGTGAAGAAGTTGAAGCAATTGATGTCACGATGGCAGTTAGAGATGAAGAGGTTGAGGGAGGGTAGGAGGCCTTGGGGTGGTGTCCAGGAGGATGGGGTGTGTTGGAGGTGGGAGAAGGGGTCTGTAGAGGGTGGGTTAGACACGCAGTTAAAGAAATAGGCACGGAGGTGGAGGCGGCGGAAAAATTGTTTGACGTCCAAACGTGAACGGATTTCACTGATGTGTGGGAGGAGGGGAATGAAGGTGAGTCCTTTACTGAGGATGTAGCCTCCTCCATATCGGTAAGACCAAACGGAGGCTCAGAAAGCACTTTGTAGAACATCTGTGCTCTGTTTGTGACAGACGATAACACCTTCCGGTCATGAACCATTTCAACTCTACCCCCCACTCCCTGGGTGACATGTCCATCCTGGGCCTCTTCCAGTGTCACAATGATGCCACCCGGAAACTGGAGGAGCAGCACCTCATATTCTCCCTTGGGAGCCTACAGCCCAATGGTCTCAATGTGGACTTTACCAGTTTCAAAATCTCCCCACCCCTGGCCTCATTCCATGACCAACCCTCCTTCTCATCCCCGCCTCCTTGACCTGACACAACCTGTCCATTTTCTCTCCCACCTATCTGCCCCTCACACCTCCCTGACCAATCCCCTCCACTGCCTACCTGCACTCACCAATCACCATCCCACCTACCTTCCCCACCTTCTCTATTTATTTCAGCGCTCCCTTCCCTGTCCCCCATTCCTGAAGAAGGGTCCAGTCCCGAAACGCCAACTTTCCTGTTCCTCTGATGCTGCCTGGCCTGCTGTGCTCCTCCAGCTCCACAATGTGTTATCTCTGACCCCAGCATTGGCAGTTCTTACTATGTCTGAGGGAAAGTTTGAAAATGTCATGATGGGTCAGGCACCTGCAGCATTCCCAGCTCCAGTTCATTTTGCTGGAGACAGCTGAGCAGCAGGAATTACAGCAATGGGAAGCCAATCAGTGCCAATTAACTAGCCACATGACGCCAAACTGGGAACTCTGCTGGGATAATGTTGGCGGTGGATAGGAATGCCAGCAAGCTTTCCCATTGGGCCAATGAGGTGTCATTGCTTCTGCTATCTTTAATTGGCCATCTCCAGTAAGATTGCGCAGAAAAACAGCCCAGGATCATCAGTGGGGTCAGGACATTTCTTCTGTGTGTTAACCTTGGGAAATCTTTAAAGGTGTTAATTCTGTCCATTGTCTTTGGTATCACTGCAACATCTGTTACCTAGTTACTAACCCTGTCCCTCTCTCTGACTAAGGTTTGTGGTTGAACCACATGGTTCGCAACCTTGGTATCAAATTTTGATCCCCGAGATGAGCTTCAGACGCTTAGTAAAACTGCTTACTTGTACTTCCGTAACATTGTCCAACCTGTTCCACCACAGCTCATCTGCTACTGCAAGCCTAATTCATACCATTATTACCTCTAGGCTCGACTAAACCAATTCAGTCCTGCCTGGTCTTCCAAATGCTAGCCTGTATAAACTTGAGCTCATTCAAAATTCTATTGCCTGTGTCCTACCAACTCATGTGAAGTTCCTTTACCCATGTTTGCTAGTTTACATTGTTTAATTGAGAGACAATGCCTCAGTTTTAAAGTTCACATCATTGTTTTCAGTTTCCTCCACAACATGTCCTATCCCTATCTCTGCAATCAATAATCCTCTGAGATCTATGGTCCTCTCACCTGGTCTCTTGAGCATCTCCAATTTTAATTGCTTCACTATTACATTTATCTACTAAGGCCTAAAACTCATGAGCTGCTATCCTAAATCTCTTCACCGTTCTACCTCCCTTCCTCTTTAACCAAGCTTTTGGTCATCTGCCCTAATAAGTGTGTTCTTTTAGATCAGAGTTTTCTTTGTAATGCTCCTATTAAGCATCTTAAAATGTTTCATCCATGGATAGACAGGTGAGGCCAGAGGCTGAGTGGCCTGAAGGGACAAAGCTGCAAGCCAAGTTCCTGCCATGGGGTGGCGGGGGAGGTGATCTCTCTCAGTGAGACTGTAAACAGAACAGGAAGAGAAATGCTGCAGTGTATCAGCACACTGGGATGTATGTGTTGGTCATGCCCATATGGACCAATGGGCTACAAGACTCCACCACCAGCCCCGACCCATCATGATCTCTTTAGCTCCAGACAAGATGATGTCCCACTCTTGGAATCTTCCTTACATGTACTTCACCAAGTCTTTTATAGCTGACCCCGTCTTCTTCCAACTCATCATTTGCACTTCACTGCCAGTTTAGTAAGTGTATATCCGGGAACTGAAGAATGTGTCTTGTCAGCATCCATTATCTCTATTACAATGTTTCACAAGTACATCTGGCCAAGCTGCTGCAGAACCCCTTTGTTGGTGAGGCTCTCGTTCTGTGTGATGCCCAGGATCTTACACAGGTAGCTATGGCGAAAGGTGTTCAATTTACACCATTGCACTTGTCTCACTGACACAGATTACAATTGATACTATGGGGATGTAGAGTCACAGCTTCATGGCCATGTTCTTAGTGTTAGATGCCCAGGTTAAGTGCAGCCCAGGGAAGACTGAAATTGCTTTAAGTCTTACATAGAAACCAATGTCTATCTGGCCTTCCACATTGTTTGAAGTGACTGACATCCTCAAGGTTGTTTCCCGATGGTAATAGGAGACCCTTGTTACCATTCTTTGTTATTCGTTCATAGTATGTGGATGTCAGTGGGTGACCAGCATTTATTGCCAATCCCTAATTGCCCTTGAGAAGATGACACTGATCTGCCCTCTTGAACTGCTGTACAGACATGCACAGTGCTGTTAGGACAGAGGTTGCAAGATTTTGGCCCAGTGACAATGGAAGTAGTAATATTGTCCGAAGTCAGTTACAGGTATCGATGTAGCAGAGGTCATGGATTTGGAAGGTTCTGTCAAAGGAGTCTGGGTGAATTATTGCAGTGTATGTTATAGATGGGATACCCTCCTGCCATTGTGCACAAGTGACGTTGTAGCTAGAGTATTTATACGGTTTTTCTAGTTCAGTTTCTGGTCAATGATAACCCCTGGGATGCAGACCAATTCAGTTTAAGTCTAATGAAAGCCAGGGGAAGATGGTTCGATTTTCTCTTGATAGGGTTGTCATTACTTTTCTGGTGAGAATACTAATTACTAAATGTCAGTCCATATTTTTGCTGAATATAGACGATGTTATAATCCCAGTTGATGTTAATACTGGACAAGTCCAATCTGGCTCAATAGGCATGTAATACTTCAGATTTTGCTTTAACAATAAAATAGAATTTTATTAACAAAAGAAATGAAGATAAAACGGAATAAATTAAACTTTCTGCTTATAAATACAAATGTTTTGAAACACACATTAACATGTAATCCCATTAATCCCAAAACATTCCTCCATAAATTGAAAAACAAACTTCTTAATAGCCCCCAAAACACCACATGTACAATACTCACAACAGAATCCTTCTATCTAACACCTCAGTAGGGATTTAAGTCACTTATGACTTAAATTTTTAGACTGGAACTGCAGAAAGCACTTTCTGATGCTATCGTACACCTGTGCACAAATGTACCCAACTTCAAGTAACCTCTAAAGTGCTTTATCCCAATAATTCTGGTCTGGGACTAATTATTTAGCTCCTCACTCTAAGGGAACCCTTTGCAGGAGCTTGGGTCTACACAGTCATCCTATTCCAAAGCCTTCACTTGTTAAAAACTAAAAGTAAAACTGAAACCAAAAGTTTCCTTCTCTAAGCTTTGGGTGTTTATCTAAAGCTTAAAAATACTTCTCAAAGTCTATAACAAAACTTGAGGGCCCAAAATTTACCTTGCTGGGTCACAGAACATCTAAGATAAATTAAAAGTCCATTAGTGGTGCCAGGCCTCAAAAGCTGCTTTTAAAGATATCACCATGACTACAGAAATACTTACAGGTTAATTATTATGTTCAGACATGTGAAACTCACAGATGACTTACTCAAAAAGCAGAAATCCAAACTTATAATAAATTATATTAAATATATAATATACATACTGCCTAATTTGACATATGGGTATTTGTGCATAAAATTTTGTAGCAGAGAATTTGATGTCCATGTGGGAATTTGTTTGAAAAAGTTGATTCCCATTTCTGGGTTTTTCCTGTGAAATAGCTGGGTAATACACATAGGATCATGAGTTATGATCATCCAATTTTGGTATTTTTGGAGTTGGAGCCATATAAGCGATGGAAGAACAAGATCTGGATGTGGACTTGAGTCACTTCTCTAACTGTGGAATAGAAGGTATAGCTTTGGCTTTGTTCTTACCAGGAAGAAGTAATGTTACAAATAGTTTTTGAAATTAAATGATCACTCAGAGAGGGTGCAGAGGAGATTTACCAGGATGCTATCTTGGTTGGAGGGTATGAACCATGGGAAAAGATTGTAAAGGCTGAGGTTGTTTTACTTAATTGAGAGGGGACCTGATAAAGGTGTTTAAGTCCAAGGGGCATAGAGACTGTGGACAAAAAGGCATTTTTTCCATTAGGGGAGGGTTTGATAACCAGGCAGCATAGATTTAAGGTAAAAGTTAGCTGGCTAAGTGGTAAGTTGAGGAGAATGTCTTCATTCAGAGGGTAGTGGGAGAGTGGAATTCCTGGCTGGAAAGATTGGCTGAGTCAGAAACTTTTGAATTATATATGCAATATTTAGACATTCATCACTTGTGTTGTCATAGCCTCCAGGGATATGGGCCAAAAGCTGGAAGATGGCACTGCTTTGGTTAGACATTTGATTGGTATGGATAACGATGGCTGCCTTCTGTGCTGTAAATGTCTGAGTAACAGACCTGGACACTAAAGAATGGGTTTGAAGATTCTAATATAATTTGTGGACAGAATTGACAAAAATGATGACTCACTGGTAGTCTACAAGATGTGGACAATATTGGACAAATTTACAAGACAGACAATCAGCCCATGGAAAAACATACCTTAAAGTTTGAGAAGTTATATGAGAGTGAAGACATTCAATCTAGAAAGTCTGGAGTCAATGTTAGTATTTACTAGGTTGGTACACACACAGACTCTTAGCTTTCATGTGGTACTGACTCTTAATGAACAAATGGACACTACCCAAAAAGAAATGTTAAGGAGACAGTCATTTCCAGTGTCCTTTGCAGGACATGTTGGGAGTTCTGTCTGTGGTGATACAAAGGAGGAAGTCCCTGTGATTACTGACTCACAAAGTCAAATGGTCCCTAGTTGCAGGTCGCCATCCCAGCATGAAATTACTGAAAGATGTTTTAATGATTGGGGTGAGGGAGGTTGTAACCCAAATCAAAGGGAGTTTTGGAAAACTAAATTAATCAACAGTCTCAACTAGCAATTTTTCTAAGACCCAATGATGAAATCCTTCAGGACCCAGATACCTATCAGCCTGCAACTCCAACAATTCTCCAGGCTGTTTTTCTATAGGACTGATGCTGACTTTGCTCATTCTTTTCTCTTACTGTTTTCATAAGATAGTACAAGTTCTTATATTTTAGCTTGTTTTCTCTTATGTTCTAATTTCCCCTCTATTAATTTTTGGGTCATTCTTTGCTGTGCTTTATATTCCATCCAAGGCTCTGATCTGCCACCTGACTTCGCAGAAGTTGTTCTTTCTTTAAGTGCAATACTATCTTTAACATTTCTTGTTAACTGTAGATGATGGGTCTGCCTTTTGGATGTTTCCTGCTTTGTTGGAATGGATCTATTCTGTGTATCCTGAAATATTCCCTTAAGTATCAGCCACTGCATCTGTTCTAACTTATCCCTCGACCTAATGTGCCAATTCGCATCAGCCAGCTTTCGGGGCCCTCATAATTGTCTTCTTTAAATTTTAAAAGTCTCAAACCCAGTCTTCTCTCCCTCAAACAGTGTAATATTCAATTATATTATGATCACTACTACTTGGGTATGCGTTCACTATGAAATCATTAAACTTACACTATAAAATTACACAATACCAGGTCCAGCATAGCCTGTTCTCCAGTCAGGTCTAGAGCACGCTGTTCTAAACCATCCTGTAAACATTCCATAAACTCATCATTCAGGCCAACTTTTCCCACCTGACTTTTCCAGTCAATGTGCTAATTGAAATATCCCATGAGGATTGCTGTGTCTTTGTGATGAGCTCTCATTATTTCTTCCTTTATGTGTAATCTATTCTGGGATTGTTGAAAGGATCCTGTACACTACTCCCATGAATGATTTCTTGTCTTTATCATTTTTAATTTCTATCTAAACTGCTTCCACACGTTGCTTTCCACAACTTTGATCATTCCTCCCTATTGTGCTAATACCATCATGAACTAATAGGGCCATCCCTCGACCCGTTTCTTCCTAAATATCCTGTACCTTTCAACAGTCAGGTTCCAATCCATGTTATCTTGCAGCCGTATCTCTGTAATGATTGCATGTGATGCTTATTCATCACTGTAGGTGCTCTTAGTTCACCTGTTTTGGTTTGACTTCCACATGCATTCAGTTATTGTGCCTCTTACGCTTTGTAAATTGTAGTCTGATCCTTTGACCTTATTGCCACAGAAGGCTGTAGAGGCCAAATGTTGAGTGTCTTTAGGACAGAGATAAATAGGTTAGTAAGGGGACCAAGGGTTACGGGGTGTAGGTCGGAGAATTCAGTTGAGGAACAAATTAGCCATGATATGTGGAGCAGACTTAATGGGCTGAATGGCCTAATTCTGCCCCTATATCTTATGGTCTATGATCTTATGGACTCAGACTCATATTTTCTATCCCTTCTTGTTACTATTATCTGCCACATTAATACGTTTCTGTTTGGCCTGGTCTCTACTTTTAAATTTATGACATCTTCCTAAATTTTACCCATTGTCCCACTATTTAGTTTAATAACCACCCTACTTCCCTCACTGTGCAGTTAACAACAATACACACTGAATCCACTTTCTCCAATACTGCTGCCAGACCCCCACGGACTGGAAAAGCCTTTCATCCATGCATTCATCATTGGGTCAATGTCAATTTGCATGCAGTTCAGCTAATAATGCAGAGCACAGGAGCCCTACAGTGTGGATGCAGGCCATTCAGCCCATTGAGTCCACACCGACCCTCCAAAGATCATCCCGCCTAGGTCCACCCAATCCCTGTAACCTTACATATCTCATGGCTAATCCACCCAGCCTGCGAATCCCTGGACACTCACTATGGACAATTTCACATGGCCAGTCCACCTAACCTGCGCATCTTTGGGCTGTGGGAGGAAACCGGAGCACCCAGAGGAAACCCACGCAGACACAGGGAGAATGTGTAAACTCCACACAGACAGTTGCCAGAGGGTGGAATCGAACCTGGGTCCCTGGCGCTGTGAGGCAGCAGTGCTAACCACTGAGCCACCCATTATTGTTTCGATTATGATTATGACCTTTGCAGTTCTGGTTAATTTATCAGCTAGCTTCTCATGCTGACTTTGCAGAATCTCCTTCTTTGTACTGAGTGTCGTTAACACCTGCATGTGTCCTTTCGCTTCCACTCTAAGTTCCTCTGCAGCCCTGAGCAGACATCCCAAACCTTGGTACTGGAGGCAGCACAGAGAACAGTGCTAATCGCCCTAACTGTACCCTGCCCCCAATTCCACTACATTCCTTTCAACTGCCTATCTTGAATGGCTGCCTGTTCCATGGTGCCATAGTCAGTTAGGTCATCCACTGTCAGCCCACACTCTCATCCAAAGAAGCTGACGAAAACCTCAAACAATTTAGAAAGTTTGGGCACCACCCCCACCCCTTACCTCCATCACTTGCAGTCATACTCTCCTGTCCTTGAACACTGACCAAATCTGACAATTCAATCTTAAGAGCTGGACAGCCACCCTGGCAATATCTTCTCATCCAATGACATTCTTAAACTCAGTTTTGAGAGTATCTAATCCACATTGCTGTGGGTCTGCAGTCACATATAGGCCAGACTGCATAATAATGGCACTCGGAGATAGCAAGAACTGCAGATGCTGAAGTCAGAGTCAATACAGTATAGAGCTAGAGGAACACAGCAGGTCAGGCAGCATCAGAGGAGCAGGACAGTCAACATTTCAGGACTGAATCCTTCAGCAGGACTGGGGAGCTGCGGAATAAATAGAGACAGGAGGGATGGGGCTGGGGGAAGGTAGGTGGGATGGTGATAGGTGGATGCAGGTAGGAGTTGTGGTGATTGGTCAGCGGGAAGGGTGGGGTGGATAGGTGGGGAAGAAGATGGGAAGGTAGAGTCAGGTCAAGGAGGTGGGGATGAGAGGGAGGATTGGACATGGGATAAGGCCAGGGGTGGAGAGATTTTGAAACTGGTGAATTCTACGTTCAGGCCATCAGGCTGTAGGCTCCTGAGGCAGAATATGTGGTGATGCTCCTCCATTTTGCGGGTGGTGTCATTGTGGCACAGGAGGAGGCCCAGGATAGACATGTCACCCAGGGAGTGAGAGGGGCAATTAAAATGGTTGGTGACCAGAAGGTGGTAGTGATTATAGTGTACAGAGCATAGGTGCCACGCAAATCTATCACTGAGCCTCCGCTTCGTCTCACCAATGTAAAGGAGGCCACATCAGAAGCAACAGATACAGTAGACCAGGTTGGAGGACGTACATGTGAACCCCGGTTGGATGTGGAAAGTTTGTCTTGGATGGAGGTGAGGGGGGAGGAGTAGGGGCAGGAGTAACACCTACGGTTGCAGGAAAAGGTGCCAGGTGTTGGTGGGGAGTGTGGAGTGTGGAGTGGATGAGGGAGTCACGGAGAGAGGGGTCCCTACGAAAGGCAGATAGGGGTGGGGAGGGAAATATATATTGGGTTGTGGGGTCAGATTGGAGGTAGCAGAAATGGTGGAGGATGATACGTTGGATGCAGATGTTGGTGGGGTGATATGTGAGGTCAAGGGGGATTCTATCTTTGTTTTTGTTGGGTGGCGAGGGGTTGAGGGCAGAGGTGAGGGAAACACAATAGGTGCGGTTGAGGGCATTTTGATCAACAGTGGGGGTGGGGGAAGGTTGCAGTCCTTGAAGTAGGAAGACATCTGGGATGTCCAGGAGTGGAACGTTCCATCTTGGGAGTGGATTCGGCAGAGGCTGAGGAATTGGGAATAAGGGATCGCATTCTTGCAGGGAGTTGAGTGAAAGGAGGTGTAGTCAAGGTAGCTATGAGAGTTGAAATAGATATTGGTGCTGAAACTGTTACCGGATAGGGAGACAGAGAGGTCCAGGAAGGGGTGGGAGGTATCAGAGATGGTCCAGGTGAATTTGAGGTGGGGGTGAAAGGTGTTGGTAAAGTTGATGAATTGTTCAAGCTCCTTATGGGAGCACGAGCCGATACAGTCATCGATGTAGCAGAGGAAAAGGGGAGGGATGGTGCCAGTATAACAGTGGAAGAGGGACTGTTCCACATATCCTACGAAGAGACAGGCATAGTTTGGACCCATACAGGTGCCCATAGCCACCTCTTTAGCTTGTAGGAAATGGGACGAGTAAAAGGAGAAGTTGTTGATGGTAAGGACAAGTTCCATTAAGTGGATGAGGGCGTCGGTAGAGGGAGTTGTTTGGGCCTGTGGGAGAAGAAGTAGTGGAGGGCTTTTAGACCATCTGTGTGGACAGTACAAGTGTACATGGATTGGACGTCCATGGTGAAGATGAGGTTTTGGGGGCCGGGGAATTGAAAGTCTCAGATAGGAGGAGGACGTGGGTAGCATCCCGAATGTGGATGGGGAGTCCCTGGACGGGGGGAAAATACAGAGTCAAGGTAAGCAGAGATAAGTTCAGTGGGGCAGGAGCAGGCAGAGACAATGGGTCGACCGGGGCAGTCAAGTTTGGGAAGGAGATAGAAACAGGCGGTGTGGGATTGGGGAACGATGAGGTTGGAGGGTGTGGACGGGAGGTCACCTGAGGCGATAAGGTTATGAATGGTTTGAGAGATGATGGTTTGGTGATCGGGGTGGGGTCAAAATTGAGGGGGCGTTAGGAGGTGTCAGAGAGTTGGCACCTGGCCTCCGCAATGTAGAGGTCAGTGCGCCGTACCACAGTGTGCGAACCCCCTCACCCACGGGTTTAATGGCGAGGTTGGGGTTGGAGCAGAGAGAGCAGAGGGCTACACATTCCATGGGGGGAAGAAGTTGGAGTAGGCGAGAGCTGTGGAGAGGTTGAGGCAATTGATGTCGCAACAGCAGTTGGAGATGAAGAGGTTAAGTCGGGGTGGGGTGGGGGGAGGTAGGAGGCCATGGGGTGATTTCCAGGAGGATGGGGTTTGTTGGAGACAGGAGAAGGGATCTGTAGATGGTGGGATGGACTCCCGGTCAAAACATGGGTGCGGAGACAGAGGCAGCAGAAAAAGAGAGTTCAACAACCAGACATGAACAGAATTTGTTGATGTGTGGGTGCAGGGGAATGAAGGTGAGTCCTTTGCTGAGGACTGACCATTCATCCTCAATGAGGGGGAGGTCTGGGGGGAATGGTGAATGCCCGGCAGGGCTTGGAGCTGGGGCTAGGTGTAGAGCTGGAGCTGGGAGTGGGTTTGGAGACTGTCTCAGGAGTGGGTGTGTATATGGGGCCGGTGATGTAGGTGGAAGCAAAAGTGGCATTGTCGTGTTGGCGGCCGCAGTGGCATAGCTGGCAGCCGTGACATAGTCAATGGTGTCAGCGGGAGAGGCCGAGGCGACTGTATGGTTAATGACGCTGGGAAAATTAAGAATGACGTCCTGGATAGGATTAGGGTCTGGGATGGTGGAGGAAGTCTGTGTTTGGAGGTAAGCACAAGCGAGTTTGGTGTACTTATGGTCTTTGATGTCCAATAGGATGGAGAAAAAGCATTGGTTGAGGGTGTGGATCCTGCACACAATGAGAAACATTCTGCGGAGCACCTGTGCTCCGTACGCTATAATCAACACCACCTTCCGGTTGCCCTCCATTTTACCTCCCCCTCCCACTCCCTGGGTGACATGTCCATCCTGGGCCTCCTCCAGTGTCACAATGACACCACTCGCAAACTGGAGGAGCAGCACCTCATATTCCGCCTTGGGAGCCTACAGCCTGATGACCTAATCATGGAATTCACCAGTTTTAAAATCTCCCCACCCCCAACCTCATCCCACGTCCAACTCTCCCTGTCATCCCCTCCCCCTTGGCCTGACACAACCCGTCCATGTTCTTCCCCACACTCTCCACCCCTCCTTCCCACTGACCAATCCCCACTACCCCCCAACCTGCATCCATCTATCACCATCCCACCTACCTTTCCCCAACCCCACCCCTCTTTCCTTGATTTATTCCCCAGCTCCCTTCCCCCTCCCCAGTCCTGAAGAAGTGTTCAGGCCCAAAACATCAACTCTCCTGCTCCTCTAATACTGCCTGAGCTGCTGTGTTTCTCCAGCATTAACTGTATTCAGTAACAATGGCAGACTTCTTCCATTAAAAAGACATTGATGAACCAGTTGGTCTGTACAATAATCACTGATAGCTTCATAAAAACCAAAATAAAGCAGATGCTGGAAATCAGAAACAAGAACAGAAATTGCTAGAAAAACTCAGCAGATCTGGCAACATCTTTGAAAAACTAAGGAAGGGTCACTGGTTCCAAAACCTTAACAATGATAGTTTCATGGTCAGCATTATTAGACTAGCTTTGAATTCCAGACTTTTCCAAATTGAAATTAAATTACACCAGTTGCCTTGGTGGGATTTGAACTTGTGTCATCAGAGGTTAGCCTAGGCCTCTGGATTACTAGTCCAGTGACATATACCACCACCTCTCCCAAATTAGTGGCCTACATTTTCCATCTTCTTACGACTTGTAGAAAATTTGCTCCCTGGCCAACGGATGATGCATCTGCAGCTATTATTGTTGGCAACTTTGGCTCATAATATTCTAATATTTTGGAATAAGTTAACAATTTCTTCATTGCTTCAAAACAATTTCTCTGATCAACATTCCAGAACTATTGTTGGCTATGTTGTAATAGCTCCATCAATGGTTTGTTAATCACTGATAGATGAAGTACAAGTTTCCCTCCTTGGTTAACCATCCCTGGAAACGTTTGTAGCTGCACAATGTTCCTGGATGGCTGAAATTTCTCTGACCATCTTTGTTTTCTGAGGATCAATCTTTATCCTTTTGGTTTCCATGATGCAACCTAGGAATTTGATCATAGGTGCAAATTCACACTTTTCAATTAGCATTAAAACCATATTCTGTAATATTTTCACAACCTTCCTAGTTGTCCAATCATGCTCCACTTTGAACCATGTACCAGATTACTCAATGGCCTAGTAGTATTTTCTAGACTATTAATCTAGAGAAAGAGGTATTGTTCTGCGGACACAAGTTTGAATCCAGCCATGGTGGACAGTGGAATTTTAAATAAAGAAAAAATCTGGAATTAAGCGTCTAGTGGAAAAATTAATGTTCTTTAGGGAAGGATACCATCGTCCTTAACTGGTCTGGCTGATATGTGACTCCTGACCCACTGCAATGCAATTGATTTTTAACTGTCCTCTGAACAACTAGGGACAGACAATAAATGCTAGCCTAGCCAGCAATGCATCAGTCCTGTAAATGAATTTTAAAAAAATATATCCTTCCCTTGGAGTATGTTGTATATTGTCCCTTGAAATATTTCATGCTATTCCAAACGGTAGCCTATTGAAGCATAATGAAAGAAGCACATTATAAAAATAACTAACAACTTAGATTTCTGGTCCAGAAGTACTTGGCAAAATGTATTATTGGCAATTAGTTTTGTCAATATTGTAACCTTTGACAAATTTAGCTAGACGATCAGCAACTGATGACATTAAGTGAACTTCACGTACTGCTTTGTTGACTCGGGTCAGTTCCATACAGTTCCTAACATCCGCATTTAGTTTAGGACCAGCGAACACAGATGAGCAAAATTATTTGGTACTGTGTTTGTTGAAATTAGCCCTGTGTAGAAGACAGTTTGGCTTTACATTTGACTGTAAGGTAGTATGATACTCTTTCTCAATTTACCAGTCCTGAGAATAATTGAGAAAATTCTTCCGCAAATTCCAAATATTACGTTTTTTCAGCAAATTCATCTACCAGCTTTAATCTCGAGCATGCTTTCGTGCTTAGAAGATTCTAGATTCTGAAAAATATATAATGATTGTTATTTGTTTTTAAATTTTAATCCTTGCCGTGATCGGATTTTTTGCTTTCAGAATTGTTCCCCCTAGCCTTGCAGTTTGGAGGAGGTTTTGGCTGTTCTGACTAGCTTAACAGTATGTCAGTATTTTTCTCACCCTATCTAAAGCAGTTCAAAATGATGGCTGGTGCACTTCTATTAATTGTGGCAAGCTCTTGCTGCAGGGCACTTTTTGTTTTTGTGACTTACAGATTATGTTAAATTATCTTTAGGCCACCTAGCAATTTCCAGCTAATAAAGGCTGTTAATAAAGGAATCAAGGGATTCCCCTGTTCTTTACCTCCATTCATTAAAATTTAGTCTCTCCATTTAGGAGATTCTTATAGACAGTAGAATATGCATTGCAGGCATTTGCCAAACTCTCTCATCAGAAACTGAATCGTCATCCAACAATGTCTGGTCAACACACCATTCATAGTTTTGAATGCAAAGAGCAGACAGCTGACTTGATCACTCGGCCCTTTTGTGTATAAATCCAAGGTTTAGTGCATGGCAAAACGTTTCCTCTGATTGTTACACTTCTGTGCCTTCAGTATTCAAGATTGGCTATAGAAGTGGTAGTGACAATTCCTCATTCCTGTGGAATCCTGGAATGATGCCTGCTTGAAGTTTTGCTGCCGTTTTCAGTTTCTGATCTCTGGAGGATTCTGATCAACAGTTCCTGTTGGCTGTTCCCTGGTGAATTTAGAACATTTTCTTTCTTCCATGTCATTCTGCCATCGAAGTACATCAGTGATTTGTTATCTTGTAGCCTTGTCTTTAATACTTACTGCATTTAGCTTCCACATGCTGCTGCCATCTTTCACCTTCTGATTGAGGTGACTGTTTTTCTATCTGGGGGAGAAAAGAAAACTGGACTTTTTTTGTTTTAAAACTTTTGTCGTGGGTAAATCACTACAAGCTACCTTTAATTCAGCTACTTAAGAAATGTCCCAGACAATCAAGTACTGAATCAATCATTTAAACTTTATTGCATGTAGCAAATGAAATAAGACTCCTTAAGCAAGCAAGTTAAGCCTCACCACTCACCTTGGCTATTACCCTATTTATGGTGGAATTTAGTTACGATTCCAACCAACAGTGTCTGTGTCTTACGTCCAGGGTTTGATCCTTGCATGGTGGTTTTTGGAAGTTCTGCTGAAGGAGAGTTCTGGTGTTGGATTTTTACAATTTTTTCCATCTTTCAGGTCTGTGATGTGACATCTGTGATCCTTTAAATTCTTTCATTCAAATTATTGCTGACTCTTCTGAAACCATCAAGCCTGCAGCTTCCCTGTTCCTTGTTACTTTTGGCATTGACTGGCTGTTTGAAGACACAGCTTTCCTGCAGTTAACTCCTTAAATTCCTCTGCAGGCAATCAGTTGTCCTTGTGGCATAAGGCAGCCATTTATCAAGCAGATGTCAAAACTGTTTTATTCATGTAGCTTTGATGCCTTCCCCCAGGCATGGCTAATTGCTTTCTTGTGTACAAGTCTGTCCTTGTCCTTTAATAGTTTATTCCATAATTATTGCTGCTTCTTACCATGTGTAACAGTTTATCTTTGATTCTTTCAATCCATGAACAGTTCTCCAAGTTCTGAAGTTTATAATATCACACTATACGGACATTTTCTAGATTGAAAAGTAGTTTGCCGTGTGATTTTATTTTTGGAAATTAAGCAATAGTTTAATGTGTGCTTTGGATTTGCTGCTTTCTCATGCAAATCAAGTTATTTTGGAGAAACAATTAAGCAAAGTTTTCAAGGAGATAAAGAAATGAGGTTTAATGCCTTAATTACTGGGAAAAAAATAACCTGTCTTTGATACTGCTGTAGACCCCTATGCTAATATTTGCCTAGCAATCCTCTCTGGACTTAGTTCTATTCCACAGAGCCAGGAATCAGATTAAACAAGACTCTTCCAAAACTGCAAATTTCTCCTGAAATTCTGTTCTCAGTACAAGTTTGGTCTGCCTGGTAAAACCTGAACAGCTATACTTGCCATGTTCTACCGAACCAAATCCAATTTGATTGGCATCAGAACTGGATGTTTATCATCAATCTACAGCGGTCAACAATTCCATTCTGTCGACTGGAGAAGATAGATATGAGAAACCATTCACATCCTGGCCTCAATTTCCATACCTTTTGCCTGCTTTCACCCTTTTTCTACTACTTCCTGTTTAGCACAAGATTTCAGTGAAATGCCTATACAGAAATTACTTCCATCCCCAAACAAAAAATTAAGCAAGGACAAAAACGAAGATACAAAAAAAGTCCCAAGAATCATCAGGAGCATGTTATTCCACTGAACTGACTGTCATAAATCTTCGGATGAAGATGGGCAAGCAGAGAAGAGTTATTCTAATGTCATGAATAGTTGGTCTATGTCCATTGGCTGGAAGGATTCAAATGGGTGAGTGACATAAACCACCAACCCTTGAAATAGAGTACATTAACAAGTGCACATGGCAAGGTGGCAATTTTCATCAGGCAGTCCTTTTGGGAAGGGCTGGGGGCAGTCTTGTAGGAAGCTGTCATTATCCAATGGAAGATGGGCTAGAAAAGGTTGAGGGAAGATCTAGGGAAGGGGTTCTTAACACTTCTCAATGGTGTAAGTGCTTTGGAAGTTCAGGCCATTGAAACAAAACATATACAATATGGCAAGGTACTCCACTGTTATATACATTACAAGCAGTCATATTGATTGAACACAATCACTATAAAAAAGAGCTTTTTACATATGGTGTTAATTAAGAGTAAACAAGCCTTATTTGGAATGAGAAAATCATATTTATTTCACCAAAATAAATGACTTTTTAGGAATTGTTTTATTATATTAACTACAGATAAATCACTTACTGCAACATAAAAACTAATCTACAAAAAATAGTTACATTAGTTATGTACATTTATGCTTGAAATATCAATTATACAGCAGTCAATTACATGGTTTTGAAGCTGTCTTCTGCTCAGAAGACTGCGTAGAAACGTAACAGTACATATCAGATATCACTTATATTGGGTGGTAACATCATTACAGGAAAACCAGTCTCAATAAAGGTATCAAGACACAAATCCTCACTATATACAGAGCAACCCATTTATTACAGATAACTTGGAAGTATTGATTTGCTAGATATTTTCAAAATCATAGTGTAATGGGACGTTGACTGATAACTAGCCACCATGTTCTTTGGTTCATAAAAGCTGCACTGCAGTTTGCTAGTAACATTACCCCAACAAATGGTTTCCTTTGTTATTTAAAGATACTTGCTTTCAAAATGTTTTGTTATAAATAAAATCTTAAGGGCATTTAAAAACCTTAAGACATCCTTCATAAAAAAAAATTCAACAGCAGCAAAACAAAGACTGCTGCTAGAGACAGCAGAGTTTAAAGACAAGACTTAAAACGAATACAAATGAAAACTTCTCATACATTCGCAGGTTGCCATGCTTATCTAAGGCTGGATGGCACTCCTGGAAACATTGAGTTATTATTGTTTTCACTAAGAAACATTCTACCTAGAATTGGTGACACAGTAGTTTGGATTTGGTGCTTATGGTCCATACCATAAATAGGAAAATAAAAATAAAAAGCACCAAGTCCTGTATGCTTGTTTTGGTAATCTTCACCTATAATGGTGAGGTTGAGATTAACTCTCCATCACCACCAATAATTTTGTACCACATGCAGACTGAGAACAAGTCCGATTGTGCTATTCCAATGCAAGTAAACAAGAAATTTTAAGGCCTTGGCAGGTTGAAATACTTATCCAATGGGAAAAATAAACTTTGAATTACCTCTGAGCACAAGATGGTGCTTACATTGCAATGAAGGATTTCATATACATTCATCTGCATTTAAAACACATATTAGATACCACAATAAAAAAAAGTTATATTTTTTCTTTTCATATTAAGATGGAATTCCATTATAATTCTAACCATAGAATATGCAACGTGCTTTTGAAATTTCAGACTTTAAAACATTTGCTTACTTAAAATGTGCATACCCTGACCAGTATCATCTCTCATTGTTATGGGGTACACTTCCTTGAATAATTTTATAAGAAGATCGCATTTCAACTGGGTATCTGCAAAATTGAATTTCTATTTCCCATAGAATAGCAAGGCAAATAAAGAGGTCAAATACAAATGTAGAGAAAAGAATGACGAGCTGCAGCATGGTAAAATAATGACAACTAATCTGATTAACATTGTTGTTCAAAGTTATTGAAAATAATTCATCACCTGTAAAATAATCTGTTAGAATATGTCAAGAATGCATCAGAATAAATTTCGAAGCGTCAGTTTTTTTGTGAATACTTGCTACACAGTTCTATTATTTTCACTGCTTGGCTGAAATAGTTGTCAGAAAGGCCTCAGTTGAGCTATGGGTGCGGGTAGAAATAAAGTGTAACAAACATAATTGATAGTCCTTTATTGTTCAACTTCTCAAAGCTGGGTGTTTTCGCAGAACCCTAAATCTCCGCAGAGACTGGTTTCATTTTTCTTACTTTTTGGTAACCTGTATTTTCATTTCTTAAAGGGAGTCAACTTGGTAAAACTGTGCCAGAAGGGAGAAGCTTTGCGTTTGGGCTCAGCCAATGCGAACACTTGTTGCTGAGGAAGGCTGGTAGGCACGGTGATGTGTCGCTGGTGGAGTGGATGCAGAGATTGATGTGGAGGAGGAGCAGAAAATCCACTATAATTCACCCCTACAACGGTAAAATTAGAGAATTGTTAATGATGTCAATTGGTCAGAATCAAGCTAGTGAACAGCAAGACAAATGCAGATGCAATCATGTGTACATTGATAGCTAAGTGTGTTAAAAGTGGTTTTGTCACCTCACTTCTATACCATGGCAATTTATCTCCCAAATGATATTAACCCAAAACTTTAGCTTTGTTTTGCACAAATGATTTTGTTTTCTTAAATCAGCTTACATTTATCTAGAGGACTGACTGTTAGGCAGAAAGTAAGAAAGACACAAGTTGCTATGCTATCGAATAGAATTAGCTCAATATCTCATTGATATGTATTTTCTTAAAATTGACTCATCAGATTCATTGGCTGGCTAGCATTTATTGCCCAGACCTAGTTGCCCTTGAGAAAGTGGTGGTGAGCTGGCTTCTTGAACCACTGCAGTCCACATGCTGTAGATTGACCAACAAAGCCTTTAGGGAGAGAATCCCAGGATTTTGCACCAGCAACTCTAAACAAATTGTGATATATTTCCAAGTCAAGATGGTAAGTGGCTTAGAGGGTAACTTGCAGGAGGTGGTGTCCCCATGTATCTACTGCTCTTGTCCTTCTACATAGAGATGATTAAGGGTTTAGAAAGTCTGAAGCTCTTTGGTGAATATCTGCAGTGCATATTCTAGATAGTACACACTACTGCTATGGAGTATTGGTGGTGGAGGGAGTGGATGCTTGTGGATGTGGTGCCAATCAAGCAGGCTATTTTGTCTTGGATAGTGTCAAGCTTCCTGAGTGTTGTTGGAGCTGCACCATGTAGGCAACTAGGGAGTATTCCATCAGATTCCTGACTTGTGCTTTCTAGACGGTGGACAGACTTTGGGCAGTCAGGTGGTGAGTTACTCGCTGCAGTATTCCTAGCCTCTGACCACCTCTTGTAGCCATTCTGTTTATATGGCAAGTCCAGTTAAGTTTCCGGTTAATGACAATCCCAAGGATATTAATTGTGTCAAGGGGCGGTGGTTAGAATATCTCTTATTGAAAATGGTTATTGACTGGCATTTGTGTGGCAATGTTATTCACCACTTGGCAGCCCAAGACTGGAATAAAATTAAATCTTCTAAACTTTAGTGGTATTTCAGAATATCTATGTGTTCCTACTCACTCTTCATTTTCCCATGCCTGGATTTTTTGGCATTTAACATTGCTTGTTTCTTCTGATTTTCATGTATTACAAATCCTGAAAGAACATTAGCGCAAAAGAAAATTCTTCATTAATAGGTTATCTTTATAAACAAACTTCATGATTCACTTGAACAAAAATATGCATTTTTGAAACATTGCAGAGAGGAGAGAAAATTATCCATGGATTATGGAATGAAAAATCTGTTTTGAATGAAATGTTCTTTCTGGCCTTGCTCAGAATGCATGCTGTTCAGTCACAGCTGTAAATTTTCAGTTTCAGATACGTGCATGAAACTGGTGCTAAAGCAACGATGATGGCTTTTCTTTGAATAAGCAATTGCCCTGAACGACTTGCTTTCCTGCCTAATTTCGTTGAAGTCAGGCACTCTGTGTATAGGTGCAAAGGCTTGAATACATATTTCAGTCACTGTGCAAAAGCAATATATCACTTGCTGCATTACAATTAAATCACATTTGATAGACTCAATTGCATCCTACTCAGCTTTTCATTTTCAGTTTATCAAATATCTTCCACTGCATTGATTAATCATTTTATCGTGTGAAGAACCCTCATAAATGTTGTTTAGATAAAGAAATCTGCCATCCTTACTTGTTCGGTCTACATGTGATTTCAGGTCCACATCACCAATGTGGTTGATCCTTAATTGACTAGGTCAATAAACACTGGCATAGCCAGTGATGCCCACACCCCATAATAGAAAGAAAGATGTTATTCAATGGCAGTAATTACAACAGTGTGTAAAATCAACACTAGGATATAAACAAAGGGTAGAAAAGGTTTTTGGCAATTTTTACATTGTGTTAAAAATTCATTACGGGATGTGGGCATCTCAGGCTAGGCCAGCATTTATCGCCTATTAATAATTATGCTAAGAGGCAACCACAACTGCTGTGGATCTGGAGTCACATGTAGGCCAGACCAGGCAAGGATGGCAGATAACTTCTTTAAAGAGTATGAGTGAACCAAATGGGTTTTTCTGACACTCAACAATAATTTCATGGTCATCATTAGATTCTTAATTCCAGATTTTCTTGGAATTCAAATTGTACCATCTGCCATGGCAGAATTCAAACTTAGTTCCCCAGAACGTTACCTGGGTCTCTAGATTAACACTTGAGTGATAATATCACTTACAAAATTGATCATGTTTGCAATTTAGCACCAATAAAATGATGTATTAAAGACAAAAAGTAGAACGACTTTACATGCTTATGGAAATACACCAGCATGCCTGGATCCAATTATGCTCCACACTTTATCCTAATTCACCAAAAATATGATTGTCCTTGACACTCGCATCGAAATGTGCGATGTCACTAGAGATCAACAAATACTCTTTAATATTCATCTTTTATCACAAAAGTATGAAATGTTCCTTTCAAAGAATTTATTAGCACAACTTTGATGGTTTGTGACAATAAAAGCTCCATTTAAACCAGCCTCTGAGGTTGTCTTTCCTTCTGATTTTAATTTTTACTCTGCTATGCATCCTTGTAGCAATGGTCTCTCACTTTTTATCTTACAGTTGTTTGGTAGTATAGAACTTTTCTAATGCTGAGGAAAGATGTTTTGTTGAAGTATTTCACCTTGCACTCATTTGGACTTTTCACAAGAATATAAACTCAAGGAGCAAACTAACATTTGTCCTGCATGAGAAAACAGTGCCAATTAAAAGACAAGTAGATTGGTAGGGGTGTTGCCATAGGAAATGCACCCACAATGGCTGATTGACAGTTAACAGCAAGGTTTTGTTTAAATTTTAAACCAGGCAAGTTGATTTTTATTTAGGCACTGCCCTGAGAAATGAACCAGCAAGTAATTGTTACCTATTTTGCTGAGTTGAAGAAGGTGCAGTGCATGTACATGTTTTTATACTGCAAGCCCAAATGGCAATCCTAAACTGGTTTGTCAACATGTTTCTTCACACAAACATGAGTTTGGCTTGATATTCAATCATGGGATGTGGATACCACTGGCTGAACAGCATTTCTGGTGATGTTCCCACAGATCTGCTGTCCTTGTCCTTCTAGATGCAAATGGTCATGGGTTTGGTAGGTGCGGTCTAAGGATCTTTGGTGAATTTCCGCAGTTCACCTTGTAGACAGTGCACATTGCTGCTATCGAGCGTAAGTGTATGTGGATACTTGTGGATGTAGTAGCAATCAAGCGGGCTGCTTTCCCTAGACAGTGTCAAATCAAGTGTTGTTGGAGCTGCAACCATCCAGACAAGTGGTGAGTATTCTATAACATGCCTGACTTTTGCCTTGTAGATGACATACAGGCTTTGCGGATCGAGGAGGTGAATTACTTGCAGCAATATTCCTAGCCTCTGACCTACTCTTGTCATCACTCTATTTATGTGGTGAGTCCAGTTGAGTTTCTGGTCAATGAAATCCCTAGGATGTTGATAGTGGGAGATTCATTGATGGCAACAGCATTGAATGTCAATGGGGTAGTGATTAGATTGTCTCTTATTGGAGATGGTCATTGCCTGGCATTTGTTTGGTATGAATGTTACTTGCCATTTGTCAGCCCAAGCCCGGAGATCGTCCTGATCTTGTCACATTTGAACATGGGCTGCGTCAGTACATAGAACATAGAACAGTACTGCACAGTACAGGCCCTTCAGCCCATGATGTTGTGCTGACCGATTATCCTGCTAAGATCAAAGTACCCTGCATACCCTACATTTTACTATCCTCCAAGTGTCTATCCAAGAGTCACTTAAAAGTCTCTAAAGTATCCGACTCCACTACCACTGCCGGCAGTGCATTCCACATGCCCATCACTCTGTGTGAAGTACATTTGTACATTTTTAGACTCCATGCTGCAAAAATGATTCTGTTAGAGAATGCAGACATTACCAGAACTGAGGTTGAACATTAATCATAAAACTACTTGCTCCACGCAAACATTTTTCCTTATACCAACAATGCTTCATTGCCAATTACTTTAATTCATCCTTCCACCATGGGAACAGTTTCTTCCTAACTATTCAGTTAAGGCCCCTGATAATCTTGAATTCCTCAAATCAAATCTCCTCTCAACCTTTTCTGTTGACAAACCCTTCCAACTGAAGAACATAAGAATTAACAGCAGCAGGAGGATATTCATCTCCTCAGGCAGGTACAGCCATTCATGGCTGATCTTCTACCTTAATGCCATTTTCCTACACTATCCCTATATACCTTGTTTAATCTATAAATATATCCATCGCTGTCTTGAACATAATCAGTGACTTGAGCCTCTACAGCCTTTTTGGGTTGTGCACTTCAAAGATTCACCACTCTCTGTGTGAAGACATCCTCCCCATCTGAGACCTAAATGGCGTGCTCCTTACTTTCAGACCATGTCCCCCGATTCTACACCTACACCAACCTCAGCCCAGGCAATCATCCTTTATGCATCTCGCCTGTCGATCCCTTTAAGAATTTTATATGTTTGAACAAGATCACCTCACATTCTTTTGAACACCTCGGAATATAGGTGTAGTCTAACAGTTCTTTCCTCATGGAAAATCCCTTCATTGCAGGAAGTAGCTTGGTAAATGTTTGTTGCACTTCCTCAATGGCAAGTATATCTTTTCTTTGGTAAGGAGAGCACAACTGCACATAGTATTCTAAGCGTGATCTCAGCAAGGCTCTACATAATTGCAGTACTTAAGTCCTTTTGTAATAAAGGTCAACATACTATTTGTCTTTTTAATTATTTACTGTGCCTGCATGCTAACTTTCACTGACTCATGAACAAGATCACCCAACTTGCTTTGAAGTTCAGCACTTCCCAGCCTGCCATCATTTAAGAAATACACTGCTTTCCTGTTCTTCCTTCAAAAATGGATACCCTCACATTTCTCTATACTGTATTCCACCTGCCAAATTTTTGTCCAATCATTCAGCATCTTCAAAAATCCTTGAAGGGACTTTGCACACTCCTCATAATTTGCCTTCCCACCTGTCATCTGCAAATCTGTATAATATTACATTTAATCCCCACATCCCAATCACTGATGTAGAATATGAATAGCCAGGACTGAAGCTCTGATTCTTACTGTACTCACTTGTCATCACCTGCCAACTTGAAAATGACCCACCTTGTTTCTATTCTCTGATTTTTGTCCATGTACCAGCTCTCAATCCAAACAAATATACTCCTCCCAATCCCATGTGCTATAATTGGGTTTACCAGACTCTTATGTGGCCCTTATCAAAAGCCCCATTAAGTGACCAATGTTAAAAGGAAACAATGTTAAATAGGACTTATTATATATTGTTAACATTAATTTCTACCAGAAGGGGATGATAATGTACGAAAAAAAGGAAACAACTTTCATTAACTTACATTCACCCCTCGGATGTTTCACAGCATTTTACAATGTATCTCTGTCGTAGTTCATTTGTTTTTTTTTGTGGAAAATAATAGGATTCAGTGACAGTCTAATAATAGTTAACTGCTCTTGTTTTTAAGTTGAGCAACACTAAGTTGGTACTTCACCCCATCTCCCTCTCTCTCTCCCCCCCTTTCGTAACTATTGGGTATACATTTGCACCTTCTGAACTGCAGGAAGCATTCCAGAACCTAAAAAACTGTGAACAAGGACCATAATACTCTGCAATGTATGCAATTAGGTCCAGGAGATTTATCTACTTTAAGTCTTATTAATTTCTCTAATACATCTTTCATAAATATATGAATATCCTGCTCCACATTTCCAAATCCCTAAACTCTCCCATTATTTCTAGACAATTTTTCGTATTTTCCTACATGGAGGCAAAGTATTTGCTTAGTTTCCCTGTCACTTCCTTATTCCCCAATATAAATTCTCTGGAATCTTTGTTTTGCTAATTTTTCATTTTTGTGTATCTGGAAATGCTTATACTGTCTGCTTTATGTTTCTTACTAGTTCACTTTTATTTTCATTTGCTTAATCTTTTCTTTGTCCTTAGGCTTACCTTGTTTTTGGGCGACTTTACAGGTCTCTTCCTTTGATTTAATATAATCCTAAATTGGAACCAAATTCCATGGTTGGAATATTTTCCTTGCTCAGTTTTTGGGCATTAAAGGAACACACTTTTGTTGTGAACTATGTATTAGTTCTTTAAATATTGGTCATTGCCTGTATGCAGTCATACTTTTTAAAGTATTTTCCCAATTCATTATGCACAATTTGTCCCTCATAACTTTAGAGGCTGTGTTTTCTTAAGATTTTAGACCCTAGTTACTGATTGAACTACATAATCTTCAAACATTGTAAAATACCACTATATTACGGTCACCATTTCATAAAAGCTATTTTAGAACAAGAATATTAAGTGTCCCTCTTTGTTTGCAAAATAACAAATCTAAAATGGCCCATTCCCTACTAGGTTCCTCAACATATTGTTTAGAAAGCCATTTTTGCATAGAGTCCAGAAATTTATCCTTCATACAAATTTAGTTTATCCAGTCTACATAGATTGAAGTTATCCATGGTTACGGCATTACCCTTGTTACCGACAGCTCTATTTTCCTGATTTATATTGTGATCTACATTATCACTACAGATGGTCTTCTATAAACAATTACCAAACATGTTGTTTCTTAGTTCCACCCAAATGGATTCTACATCTTGAACTTTAGAACAAATGTCATTTCTTATTACAGTATAATAGCTGTAATGAAAAGGTGGTGGGTAACTGCATTTATGCTGTCATTTCAGAATAAAAGAAGTAATGAGAGCTTAAGTTCAGTTACCCACCACCTTTTCCCAGCTTCTTGTCCTTCTTGAATGTCACATATCTTTGGATTTTAGGTCCCAGCTGTGGTTTTATTGTGGCTATACCTCTGTAAATATCACTAGGACATACATACGAACCTAAATTTGAGCTGACAACCTGTTTATTGGGAATACCACAGAAATTCAGATATAGAGCCCTTAATTCAGTTTCTATTTAAACTGAATCACTGTCCCTTCTTATTATTGCTTGATTATCACTATCTTTACCGTTAAGTTGATCTATGGCCTTGTCATTTTCCAATAATTTACTCAATCTTACCCTACCTAATCCCTTTCCCATTCCATTTTATTTACAAACTTCCTTCGTAAATGATTCGCAAGAATCCCATCCCAAGCAAAGTCCAGGGTAGGTTTATTCCATTCTTCCAGTACTGGTGCTGGTGCTCCACAAATCGTAACTAGTTTCTCCTACGCCAGTCTTTGAACCACTCATTCATCGGTCTTAACTTCTTAATGCCAATCTGCATGTGGCTCAGGTAATAATCCAGAGATTATTACCTTTGAAATTCTGTTTATAATTCAGGGCCTAGCTCCTCAAATTGATTATGCAGAGCCTCTTTCTTAGCCTTATCTATGTCACTGGAATCTACGTAGACCATGAAAGTCTGTTCATTCCCCTGTGGTTGTAAGTCTACCTCCAGCCCTGAGCAAATATCATGAACTTTGGCACCAGCAGGGAGTAGTCACTAACCTGGAATGGGATTTCAACCTACAGACTACGATTTGGAGATAAGCATGCTATCAACTGAGCTTCCTATTGATCTGTTCAATCATGAGCATTAATTTTGTACTGGTCAATGAAAGCAGCTGGTAAGATGGTATTCTTACAAAGAATCTCAACTGAAACATCAACTTATTTTTTGTTTCAAATGATTGCTGACACAAGATACATTTCCAACTTCTCCCATTTTTATTTTCGGCAAATCATCACGTCACTACACCTTTGTCTTTAATATATTGATCTATACTTTGATGATCTGACTTCATTAAATAGGGACAATCTTAATCACATAACAGTAACAAAGCTTTTCAATTCAGCTTGAATGATTTCTTTATTCAATCATGGTATCTGGGCATTATTGTCTAGGCTAGCATTTATTGCTATCCCTAGTTGCAGTGTCAGTGTGAGCCATCTTCTCCAACATTTAAGAATCCTTAAGATTTTTGAAATGAATTTGAAGCCACTATTACAATTATTGAAATGCTAGCATATCAAATCACATCAGCAATTGTTTATGGCTTTTAAATATTTAGTTGTCAAACAAATCTGAACCATCACCGAGTTCACCTTTTAACATTTAAGATAGGAAATCCTTTTCATGCATTCTCTGTCTTCCAAGGTCCTTATCATGGGTCATAAGTGAGTCACATGGCCTGGGCCTAAGCTCCTGCCAGTGCGAGAGTCAATTGCTTGGATTAAATTGAGAAGGAGATTCCTTCTACTTTTCATCGTCTTTCTTCCATGAAACAACGAAGATCACAAGCTTAACTAAGAGCCAGAACAAGAAATTAAGTCCATGAATCATTATTCTTGTACTGTTAAAGCTCCTGGAAGATTGCATACATTGCTGAGGATATAATTTTGCTTGTTGTTATGCACCCTCCTATATCACCGCAGTTGAATAATACACAAAAACCTACTGTCAAGATTCTTCTGCAAAGAACGGCTACTGATTTTAGAAAATAGGAAATCAATTGCTGCAACTATTTATCCTTAATTAATGTCAGAAATCAAGCTTACCCATTTCTTTGTCTTCTTCTACTCTTTTTCTTTCGTCTATACATGCTTGGAGCCATCTCTGTTTATCTTCTGGCTTTTTGGCACAGAATAGGTATACTTCCTCCGTTGCATTAATTCTCAGTTTGAAGGCATTTTTCACATTAATGTTAAATTCCTTGTCTTTACCATCTTCCACGTCAAGGACTTTAACCTCATCCATATCAATACGTCCTTTGTAGTACAACATATCTCGTCTCAATAAGTCCTTTTTGCAGAAAAACAACTGATGGTCAAACAGAAAAAATGTTCTCTGTTGGCTCTTTCCTTGACATGAAATTTTCATCAACTCGCCAGAATGAATTAATTCTGAGCTTCTGGTTAAAACATCTTGTCCCTGAAAAAATATACAGGCAAATGACATGATACATAAAGCTGTAATGTGCTACCCAGTCAACATAGACAGTTGAGTCAGCATTAGTTCAATATTCGATATAGATCCAGTCTTCAATATATCAGTTATGAATTTGCAGTACAAGTTGAGACAACAAGGAGCTGCTAATAAACTAACAGAACTCATTCCAGATGTGGAAATAAGGAATTGCAGAATTTTCATACACTAATAGTAGATTTTTCACTCAAATTTGTAGAATTTTATTTACTAGCATAATGCCATTCTCTTCCAGACACTGGGGTACTTGGATAAATAAATGGCTTCAATGCAAGTTTTTCAATACATATTTATGAATCGGAATTTTAAAAATCTAAGGTCATATTAAGACAAAATGTGCAAGTGTCATTGTACCATAACACACTGCAAAAACATGTGATTGATTTTCCTTGCTTTATGCGATAGCATGAACTGTATTTGAGTTCTGTGTCTTTTCAAATTTTGCCAAAGGGTTTACTTTAGTACTGGTAATTTTACATCTTTGCATGCAGTATTATATGAAAAAAGAAATTGAGGAATATAACAGATATTTCTCATTGCCTTATCTGGGGTAATATATTTCTGGTAGGATTTGAAGTAAATGACAGCAAATCTCAGCAAGTAGTTTTGAGTTTGCTTGTCAAAAGACAAACAGAAATATTATAAAGATTTATAAATCAAAGCAATTGAATTACAAGTCAGAAATACAATACGAACCTCCCAGTTTACAATGGACACTTGCCATTGAGCAATCTTGTCTATACTTTCTAGTCGTCTTTTGCGTTCATTAATCAGATGTGCTACATTCTTCATTGCTTCATATGCGGCTCTGATATTTTCATAATCACTGTGGAATAGTTACAGATTTCGTTAATGTTTCTAGAATTAAACCAAATACAATTTAGAACAAGAGAACCAGCAAATATCAATCAAGACAGATACAAGATTATGTTATAATAAAATTAGTTTCTCAAAACAGAGTTTGAAATAGTGCTGTAAGGAGAGTGATTTATATTTATTTTTATAATATTTATTTGAGAGTTTGGATTTTGAAACAGTGGCATGTGAAATCTGGTCTGAGTGTGATTAAAGCACTTTGGCGATTAACTTGTCACTATTTCGGTAGCTATGATCATTTATTTTGAAAACATTAAAGAGAAGGGCCTAGTTAGTAATGGGACTTTGCTTCCGTTGGCAGGGTTTTATAAACTAACATTATGTTTCAGGTAGAAGAATCACGAATTTATTTTTGATTTAGTGAAACACCCACAGCTTGAAGAAAGGCCTTCGGTTTCAGGGTTTACAAAAGTCTTGTCTGAAGCTGCGTGCGTAGGACAACTATTGCTGAGCAGGGAGACATTGTGGACCTGTTAAGAAATAGCTCCCTTTGGTGTAAAGAGTATAGCTTGAAAATTCAAAACCAGAAGTGGGTAAGGTGAAGCTGAGAAGGTTTAAACTCAGTTGTATCAAAACCTAAGAAAGAGGTTATCGGATTTTAGACTGGGAACTGAAGCCACCACTAAATTAAAGTGATGAAGAAGGGAATTCTTTCTGATGTGAGTACTATAAAGAAATGCTGTTGGGATTAAAGGGTTTGTACTTTACTGTATGCTTGAAAATCTTTAAACTTGTCTTATATGTGAATAGTTTATTCAATTTTTTTTGCATATTATACTTCCGTTTTATTGCCAAAACCAAATCTGCAGTAATGTGTGCTTGTGTTTCACCACAAGACCAAAAAGAAATCTATCAAGCCAGAATTCAATCTTACCTGTTCCGTAATAGTATTAGCTGGGATCATAACAATTGTGAGCTCATCTAGGATTTGAATTCACTGGATTTCAGAGGGATCTATCTTTTTTTTTTAAAAAAAATATCAGGTGGTGACTCTGGATATAAAAGGCTGTATTGAAGTGAAGCTTATTGCATGGAATTTGAAGATGGATTTGCATTGCTAAGAATGTTCTGGAAATGGAAGATATGGTGGATTTTTTGAAATCTTTGACTAAAGCTAAACCAAGACCGCTAGCAGATAAATTGAAGGTAGAATAAAAACCGGCTCTCATAAGGATTAGATGCTTCAACTGACTAACATACATTCAAATTGATAAAAAAGGAAACCTAAAATCAGGTATCATTTGGAATTAGCTATGGCATAGTTAGAAATGTTAAGACTGGACTTCGAGAAAGAGAAATGAAAGAACTTGAATTAGAGAGAAAAACAGAGACACAAGAGTTTAAAAAAAAATTGAAATGGAAAAAGGAGGAAAAGGAAAAAAGAGGACAATGGAAATTTAGAAAGAGAAAAATAGAGACCGAGATAAAGAAAGGAGGGGGAAAAAAAATCAGATAGAAATGAAAAGGGAGTTGGACTTAAGTAAACTGCAACCAAATATGGATGTTGTCGTTGATTTGCTCGCTGAGCTGGCTTGTTTTTGTTCAGACATTTCGTCACCATGCTAGGTGACATCATCAGTGGAGCCCCTGATGAATCGATGTTATTCTACTCCGCTTGGGATTTATACTGTCTGGTCCGTTATGGCGAGTACTGTCATTTCTGGTTTTGATCTGTATGGGTTTATATATGGGGTCCAATTCTATATGTTTGTTGATTGAAGTATGGGTGGAAAACCACGCCTCTAGGAATTCCTGTGTGTGTCTATGTTTGGCTTGGGCTACTACAGTTACTTTGTCCCAGTTAAATTGATGGCCTTTATTATCTGAATGTACAGATATTAAGGAGAGTTTGTTGTGCCGTTTTGCTGCTAGCTGATGTCCATGTATTCTGGTGGCTAGATTCCTTCCTGTCTGTCTGATGTAATGTTTGTGGCAGTCGTTGCATGTTATTTGGTAAACCATGTTCGTTCTGCATGTTGTGGGAATGGGGTCTTTAATCCTTGTAAGTGTTTATCATAGAGTGGCTGTGGGCTTGTGGGCCACCATGATTCCTAGTGGTCTTAGGAGTCTCGTTGTCAGCTCTGATATGTTCTTGATGCAGGGCAGTGTGGCCAGTGTGTTAGGGTGTACCGTGTCCTCCTGTTGTTGTCTGCTTTGTAGGCATCTGTGGATGAAGTTGCAGGTATCAGTTTAAAGCAAGGATCTTGTATAAGTGTTCTTCCTCTTCCCGGCGTCGTTCTGGAGTGTTGCAGTGTATCCTTGCTCGTTTAACTGTGTGTCCTAAAAGTGTCCTAATGCAGCTTTGTTTGTGGATGGTTGGCGTGGTTGCTGTGGAAGTTGAGGATTTGATCTGTATGGGTTGCTTTTCTGCTTACTGAGGTTTGGAACTCCCCGTTTGTCAATCCCCGTTTAACATCCAGAAACGGAAATTGTTTGTTGTTTTCTTCTTCCCTCGTGAATTTAATCCCTGTGAATACGCTGTTGATGAGGTGGTGGGTCTCTTCTAATTTGTTGCGTTTAAAAATGACAAAATGTGTCTACATACCGAATCCACAGTTTAGGTTGAATGTTGGGGAGGGTGGTGTGTTCTAGTCTTTGCATGACTGCTTCTGCGATGAGTTCTGAGATGGGTGACCCCATTGGTGTACCGTTGATCTGTTTGTAAATTTGACCATTAAAGACAAAGTGTGTGGTGAGACATAGGTCTAGTAATACAAGTACGTTGTCCTTGCTGATGGAGCTGCTGGTCTGCGTTGATGTTTCCTCTAGTAATGTGGCGACTGTTTCTTTGGCTAGTGGCATGTCAAGGATATTAGAGAACGTGAACTGGCAATGAAACAGATTAGAGCAAAAGGAGGACGTAAGAGGTTTATTTTTAGAGAAAAGTCTGTCCAAATGCAGAAAGGTTAGAACCAAAAAGTGATATTAAAGTTAACATGCTTCTACTGTAATAAGATTCAACAAATCAAAGTCAATTTTTTAAAAATTATTTTTTGTGGGATGTGGGTATCACTGGCTGGCCAGCATTTATGCCTGTCCCTAGATGCCCTTGAAGAGGAGGTGGTGAGCTGCCTTCTTGAGCCACTGCAGTCCACCTGATGTGGGTTGACCCACAATGCCGTTAGGGAGGGATTTGGACCCAGCAACAGTGAAGGAACGTCACGATGGTGAGTGGCTTGGAGGGGAACTTGAAAGTAGTGGTGTTCCCATATATCTGCTGCCCTTGTCCTTCAAAATGGAAATGGGTGTGGGTTTGGAAGGTGCTGTCTGAGGATCTTTGGTGAATTGCTACTGAGCACTGGTGGTGGAGGGAGTGGATGCGGGCTGCTTGGTCCTGGATGGTGTCAAGCTTCTTGAGTGTTACTGGGACTGCACTCATCCAGGCAAGTGGGGAGTATTCCATTACATTCCTGACTTATGTCTTGTTGATGGTGGTCAGGCTTTCAGGAGTCAGGAGGGGGAGTTACTCGCCGCAGCATTCCTAGCCTCTTACCTGCTCTTGTAGCCAGTGCGCTTACGTGGTGAGTCCAGTTGAGCTTTTGATCAATGATAACTCCCAGGGCATTGATAGTGGGGGATTCAGTGATGGTAACACCATTGAATGTCAAGGGGCGGTGTTTAGATAGTCTTTTATTGGTGATAGTCATAGCCTGGCATGTGTGTGGCATGAATGTTACTTTCCACTTCTCAGCCCAAGCCCAGATATTGTCCAGATCTTAGAGATAGCAAGAACTGCAGATGCTGGAGTCAAAGACAACGCAGTGTGGAGCTGGAGGAACACAGCATCAGGGGAGCAGGAAAGTTGACGTTTCGGGTCGGAACCCGAATTTCTGAAAAAGGATCCTGACCCGAAACGTCAATTGTCCAGATCTTTATGCATTTGGACAGTATCTGAGGAGTTGCAAATAGTGCTGAACATTGTGCAATCATCAGCGAACATCCCCACTTCTGACCTTAGGATGGAGGGAAGGTCATTGACGAAGCAGCTAAAGATGGCTGGGCCTAGGACACTACCCTGAGGAACTCCTGCAGAGATATCCTGGAGCCGAGATGACTGACCTGCTGGATTTTGAATGGGAGGCAGTTTGCAATAAAAGGGGAAAAAGGAAAATCAGGAAAGGAAATGGATAATAAAACTATAGCAGTACTATAAACTGAACATATTTCCTTAGAAAGTACTAAGGAGGGGGAGAAGTACAGAGTTAAATAGAAATATCTGAACAATTGAGCATGGATTAGAAATTGAAAATTCTGAAGTTGTAATTCCAACAATCAGTTTCAAAAAAACAGTGTTTAGAAAAGGTTAGAAAGTACCACGTTTCATCTTTCAGAAAACTTTCAAAGTGACTTAGAAAGGCTAATACAGAATAATAAATCAATTTATGGGAACATGTCAGGAGAAAAAGAGTTTGAGCTGTTCATGATGTTATTGTGAGGCATGCGTTACCCATAAAACAACAATGTTACAGATTCAACCCAGCAAGACTAACTCATGTGAGGGAAAAGACTAAGTTAATGACAGATAATGACGCCATTGAACTCAATCATAGTATCAGGAACTCACCTATTATGATGGTGCCAAATAGCGATGGGTCACAAATTCATATCCTATTCCAAGATTGGAGTGTTATATGGAACAAATTGGACGTGCATTATATGTCACAAAAACTGACTTGCTAAAAGAATACCAAAGAATTCCGTTGATGATATAACCAAAGAAATATTGACTTTTGCAACACTGGTTGGAATGAAAAATGCACAAGCTACATTCAGCCAATAGCCAATAAACGAATAAGTAATTGAAGGATGATGTAACTGTTCTTTACATTGATGATTTGATTGTTTTAGCCCGGGAAGAACATTTACACCACTTGAATGAGCGACTTGATCTGCTAAAAAAACATGCTACCTAGTTACAAAATTGGCTAAGAGTGAATTTGCCTAAGCAAAGGAATCATTTGGGCCAGATTATCGACCAAGGCCACGTAGCACCTAGAGAAGTGAAAGGACTGGCTTTTTTTTAAATTGCCCCAAGAATAGGATATGTGAAATTTTGTATTAGGTTAGCATGAATGGATTTTATTACAAACTTGTTCGAAAACTTTAGTACTGTCTTTGCACCTTTAACAAATTTGTTGAAGACAGAAAATCAGAATGGACACAGACTATCAAAGTATCATTGAAAATATGAAAGCTGTACGTACAACTGCCTTGGTTTTAGCCGTGCAAGATTACGAGACACTATTCAAAGGGGCAGATTGACAATGGTGTGGGGGCTGATTTTATGTAAGATGATTTGGCTTAGAGTAAAGATTCCTGACTTGAAGAAAGTTCCTTGGTTTCAGAGTTTGCAAAAATCTTGACTGAAGTTGAATGTCTAAGACAGTTGCTCCAGGGGGATATTGAGAACTGTTAGGAAATAAGTTATTTCAGAGTAAGGAGTTTAGTTTGAAAGTTCCAGACCAGAAGAGGTTGGTGAAAATTCTGAAGGGTTATATGAAACTAAGAAAATTTAGACTCCGTTGTATGAAGACTTGAGGAAGAAGCTATCACATTCTCAAGACAGGCAATTTAAGCCACCATTATATCAAGCCTGATAAAAGATGATAGAGAAGGGAATTCTCTTTGTTGTGAGTACTGTAAAGCAATGTTTTGGGATTAACAGGAATGTATTGTAAAGACTGTATCTTTTTATTTTTGCAGCTTTTAAAACCATGGATTGAAATCACACAGAGCTTTATAAAACCAGACTTTGAAAGGATGGCTATATGTTTTGAAAGCAAGTAACCTGACACCATGCCCAGCATCATGTAAACAACCGTTTGAGCAAACAGTAATTAAAGCCTGAGTTGCAGATGATTTGGAGATGAATGATTGTACAGATCCATTTTTTGTCGGCAACAAGAAGTTGGTCAGTCTATGGACTAGAGACCAGTTATTAATCACACAGATCTTTTCCCTGCCAACAACTGTGATTGGTTCTCAGGTAACTAAGCTTGGATCTGAGAACAAGTTTCAGAGAGGGAGAAGGATTCAGCTCTTCCCCAGTTCAGGAGTGGTCTTCTCTGCAATCAAAACTGACTGTAAGCCTGAAGAAAACCAGATTATATTTCCTGCAATAGTTGTTGCAAGCATTGATTTTTAATTGATAGATCAGAAACCTTTTATAAGTGAACTAACAATCAATGGGAGCTCCTGAAGAAATGAGTGAAGCTACATGCTGGCCAGCAGAAGAGTCATATGGAACATCTCAGCGAAAGAACCTGGGAACAATGTTTCCTCTAAGTTGCAAGGCTGCACAGTCACTCTAAGGTTCTATACATGGCAATCTGTGTTGGCACATTGATTGCAGCACTGACTTCTGGTTCTGGAAGACGCTGATGTGTACAGACCTCAGAGGCCTAAAGCAGCTGGAAAGAAAATTAGAGGAGTGCTGCCAAGGAACACAGACGACTGAACTGTCTTTCCAGATTTTACCCTCTGCCCAAAACCTATTACCAGTGTCTGTTTCCACGTGCCTGCGCATCTGTGTATCAAAAAGGGGGTGCTCATAAAGGTATTAAGAGTTGTAGTTCATCTTGTTGTATGCTGACTATTTATAAGAAAATTACCTGTAGCTAGAATCAAATTACTTGCAATGAAATAGTCATTGTTGTTCAGTACAGAAAACTTTTCCATGCTTTCTATGAAGCTGGGTCTGAAAGTCAGGTAATTTGAGCAATTTTGCCTACTTTATAAAATTTTCAACTTTTGGTGACAACTCTGGGAATAAGTAGTGGGGCTCAACTTCCAGCATGCTATCCCAGTGAGTCCTACTCAAACAGGATTTCACCATGTGCTTTGAAATCTTTAAACTTGTGTTACGTGTAAATAGTTTGGTTTGCTCTATCTATTTCTTTTACGTAATAAACTTCTGTTTTATTGTTAAACCAAAATTTGCATTATTGTACACTGTGTTTTAGTGAACTAACTGTTAGAAATTTTAAAAAAGGCAGTCCATCAAGCCAGATTTCAATCTGGTATCTGACCTGTCCAATAATTACATGAGTTGGGATCATATCACCATTTATTTTTGAAGCCTGATGGCAGTTAGAACTGTGTAACATATAGCAGGAAACAAAAAGAACCTACTTACATCTTTCTTTGAAACTTCCAACCATAATTAGCTATGTATCGTCTGTGGTGTGTTTATTCAAACAAAGCTTCTGTTCTATATGAGATGTAAAATATTTGCATATTCTAAATTGCTGAGAAGTTATTTTAAACTACATAGCTCATGGTTAAATCTGTGACCAGCTGAGTTAATGAGATGTAAAAAATTCCATCTTGTCCTGAGTTTAATTGATCTTAGTGTCAGTTGGTTTACTACATTTGATCTGTGTCCCAGTTCAGAGTAATGAGTAACTGACCAAGGTTATCATTCCTGACTGACAACTTGTGACTACCATTGGAAAAATGCATTTGCGATTATTGGGCAAAGGTGGGAAGTGGCACAGGTGCAATGTAGCCATGATAAAAATAGTTCACCAGCATTCAATGTTAATATCACATACCAATGCAGGTGCAGAAAATAGTCAAGGTAGCTAATGGAATGCTGGCCTTAATATCTGAAGGACTGGAGTATAGGGATGCAGGTGTTTACTGTAGTTATACAAAACGCTGGTTAGACCCCAACTAGAGTACAGAGTGTATATCTGGGCACCACACCTTAGGAAGGATGTTTTGGCTCTGGATGAAGTTTATAAGGATGCTGCCTGGAGTTCAGAGTTTAAGTTATGAGGGAACATTAGACCAATTAGGCCTTTATTCCCCAGAAATTAAAAGGTTAAAAGGGTGTTCTAATCAAGATCTTCAGTATATTAACGGGGAAAGACTGGGTAGATAAAGATAAACTATTCATTTTGTTGAAGCTTCTAAAACCAGGGGGGCATAGTTTAAGAATTAAGCCCAGGCCATTTAGCAGGAATGTTAGAAAACATGTCTACAAACAAACAGCAGTGGAAGGTTAGAACTCTTCCTCAAATGGCTGTTGATGGTAACTTGTTAAATTTAAATCTGAGACAGACCAACTTCTACTAAGTAACAGTATCAAGGAACACGGGCCCAAGGCAAGCATATGGAATTAGACCACAATTCAGCCATGATCGTGCTGAATAGTAGAACAGCCTAAGGGGCTGAATGGCCTATTCCTGTTCCTCTGCTCCAAATGTTCTTAAGGAACAGTATCCTTGGTCAAAGCATTCAGGAAATAAAGTTATCAACAAGATTGATTAAAAATGGTTTTCAATTTTGGGTAGATTTTACATTTGCTTCTGAGACAGGAGACATTTTCTTTATTTTGTGGCTTCTGTCACTAGAGTACTCAAATTGTCAGAAGTAAAGCTCTCCGAGTTGCTCCAATAACATTGAGTAGACAATGTATTTTGCCTGTTGTTTTCTGTTTCCTCCCCAAAGTGAAGCTAGCTCCATCCCTTACTTTTTATGCTCTCTCCCACAATCTCAAAGAGTTAGTGGGCTTCAACACATTTATTTCCATAACCACCTAAGCTAAATCCCAAATTCAACACAATGTGCACCGTAACACAGTATTTTCTTTTCAGAAAGACCCAATTTCATTTAGTGCAGAACTAGCTGTGATCCAAACAACACCTTCAATAAAATAAAAACCGAAAGAACTGCAGATGCTGTAAATCAGGAACAAAAACAAATTTGCTGGAAAAGCTCAGCAGGTCTGGCAGCATCTGTGAAGGAAAAAACAGAGTTAACGTTTCGGGTCTGGTGACCCTCTTCAGAACCTTCAGTAAAATGTCTAAGTATAGGAAATAATTAGTGTTCAAGGAAAAACTGGAACATGACCACCCTGTATAACCAAGCAGTGAAATTTATCAAAATCTCAAATAGTGAATTTTAAAAAAGGCTCTTTGCCCTAAAACAAGGTGCAGATACACAATACAAAGCAATCTTTGATCATCAGCATAAAAAATGCCCCAATAAAGCAGTTTAAGCACAACTGTTTGTGCTGAAAGCTGTTCTATTACATTTAGATTATACAAATCTCAGTCAAGGATGATACTTGGTCACAAGGGAAACTGAAGCAATGGGAGGAAAAGAAAATGCCTCATTTACATTTTTCACAGTCTGCATGTTTAATAAATTTAATATGTTTCAAGTTCTCATACCTGTGATCAGGGGTAGTGTATTTGAGCAACTCAGCAAGCTGTAGTGGATATTTACAGATCTTCTGGACTGGCGTAAGAAGAAAGCCATCAATGGCGATATCAATCATCTGTTGAAGCAGTCGACAGGCTTCAAAAAAATGTCGATATTTGCTTTGTTTCATTAGATTGGCGAGTTCAACACATGCACTGGGATGATTGTTGCAATATTCAGAGTATATCCCAAATCCTTCTTGCTGAAAGAAATGTTATTAAAAAAATTACCAGTAATCAACATTTGTTCATAGCGTGTTCACAGATCACTTCTGCATCAATAAAAAAAAATGTTAATTCCAAATCTTTCTTTTCACGTCTTGTGTCTGCAATGTGATGGAAGGAGTCGTTGACAGTGATATCAAGTGGCTCTTCCTCAGTAACAACCAACCTCGTCACTGTCATTCGGTTTGGGTTACACAAGAATCACTTAGTTCCTGACCTCATTATCTCCTTGCTCCAAACCGGGACAAACCAACTAAACTCTAGAGGTGAGGTGTGAGTGACTACCCTTGACATTAAGACAGATTTGACTATCAATGGCATCAAAGGGCCATAGGAAAAACAGACTCAGTGGAAATCAGGGGAAGTTTAATCTATCACAAAGTATGATGGCTGTGGTTCTCAGAGGTCAATCATCTCAGTCCCAGGATATCACCACAGGAGATCTTTTAGGGCATTGTCCTTGGTACAACCACCTTCAGCTACTTCCTCAGTGAAACAGGAGGTGATGGCCTAGTGGTATTACTGCTAGACTATTAATCCAGAAACTCAGCTAATGTTCTGGAGACTGGGTGCAAATCCCATCAAGGCAGATGAATTTGAATTCAATACAATATCTAATTATAACCATGAAACTACTGCTGATTGTTGGGGAACACCCAGCTGGTTTACTCATATCCTTCAGGGAAGGAAATCTTCTATCCAGACCAGGCCTGGTCTGGCTTACATATGACTCCAGAGCTACAGTAATGTGGACTCTCAATTCCTCTGAAAATGGCCTAGTAAAGTACTCAACTGTAACAATCACTATGAAGTCTCAACAAAGAAATGAGCATGACAAATGATAATCAGGAATGGGAATTTCAAGCATAAAGAATGAAGCACGAAGCTGGCTTGAGCTAAAAGTCACCAAACTTGCAAACTCGTCCAATAACTGTGTTGCAGCGAGGGAATTCAATGTTCATGAAAAGCTGGTGCAAGAATGGAAAAAAAAATTCAACATAAAGAAAATGCTGAAAACTAATTTTTTTTAAAAAAATTCATTCATGGGAGGGGAGTATTGCTAGGCCAGTATATATTTCACATCATTGACCGCCCTGGTGAAGGTGGAGGTGAGCTATCTTCTTGAACTGCTGCAGTCCTTGGGACATCCATAGTGCTGTTAGAAAAGAATTCCAGGATTTTAATCCAGTGACGATGAAAAAGAATGGCATTACAGTTCCAAGTCAGGTTGGTGTGTGACTTGCAGTTGGTGGTATTATCCTTCTCGCTGGTTGAGGTCATGGATTTAGCAGGTGATATCAGAGAAGTCTCCATGAGATACTGCAATGCATCTTGTAGATGGTGCACATGGGTTAAGGGACAAGCCAGTGGTCTGATATTAAAGAATGTATCAAAATGGGTCATGGAAAATTGTCAGAAACGTATATCACCACCATAAGTGCAATACATATAAATATTATCTATGTATACATTTATATTATAATACACACACACATATAAAAAAATCTACAGACATTTTCTTTTCAGTGGCCTAAATCAAGCAGTCTCGCAAAAATTCCCAAACAACAGTTACTTGGCATAGCTGCTTTACAGGACAAAAATGTCTAGTTTTGTGGCAGAAGATTACACAGACTTTCAACAGGCCTTAAAGCCAAAATGATCAGTTTTCAACTATGTCATGAAACAGCACTCAAAGCAATATTAATCACCAAAATGAATGAAATGCCCACGAATTTCAATATTTTCAGATACCACACTGTGCAGTGGGAAGGTTTGGCCTTTGGAAGCGTGCTTCAATGAGTCATTCAAGAATCGGGTTCACAAAAGTTGAAGGGGAGGTGGTTGATGGATAAATTCCTTAACAAAGAATGAAAATATTGGTACTGTCTCAGTTGATGTTTTGTGTGATTTTAGTACAAAAAATAAAACACACCACATCATTAACGCAGACTACCATTTGATAATTTAAATATGCAGAATATCCAGCTCAATGTATAGAGAAATGATTTGTTGCAGATGGATGATTCAAAAGCACCAAATCTGATACAGAGCGAGATTCTTATCAGGTGCCATTGTCAAAGTGACTCAGAACAAAATCTTTTCATCATTTTTGATGCTTTCTATAATATCTTAATTATAGTTAAAGGTACGGTTACAAAGTCAAAGCTGGAAACTAAATATTCAGGGATACGAGACCTGTGAAGGACAGACAGGAAGGAAAGGGTAGATGGGTTGCACTGCTAGCACAGGGTGGAATAAGTATGATAGCAAGAAACGATCTTGGATCAGAAGATGTAGAACCCATTTGGGTGAGGTAAGGAATAAAAAGGGAATATGGCATTGGTAGGAGTAGTCTATAGGTCTTCTAGCAGTAATTGCATGGTGCAACAGATAAAAAAAATGGCATTACATTGATCAAGGATATTTAGGAAGAATTCATAGATTGCATTTGGGACAGTTTTCTATAACAATGTGTTGTGGATACATAAGAGCATAAGGCCATAAAACATAGGACCAGAAGTAGCCTATTCAGAATTTGCTCCATCATTCAAAGAGATTATGACTGATTTGATAATTCTCAAATCCTTTCCTGCTTTTTCCCCTTGATTCCATTACTGATTAAAAATCTGTCCATTTCAGCCTTGAATATAGTTCATGACTCAGCCTCAAAAGTCCAATGTCGTAACGAGCTCCACAGATTCACAACCTTCAGAAATACTTCCTTCTCATCTGTTTTAAATGGGTGACCCCTTAAACTCAGATTACGCCCTTTGTTTTTCCTCATGGGATAGTCTACGACCAAATTTCATACATCTACAGTATTAAGTCCTCCAAGAATCTTGTATGTTTCAGTCAGGGTCATCTCTCATTCTGCTATCTTTCAAAGAGGACAGGGCCAAACTACTAAATCTGCCCACACAAGACAAACCCTCCATACACAGTATCCATTAAAGTGAACCTTCTCCAGACCGCTACCAGACCTGGTCCGATCAGCCCCATCAAACCGGACCCAATTTCCCTTATCAACCCTAAATACTACATCATTTACCTTGCACCCTACCCACAGCATGTTACATCTATTATTTGTCATCCTACACCTGGCAACCGCTGGCCTGCTTCGGTGAAGGCACTGAGTATAGGAGATAGTGAGAACTGTAGATGCTAGAGTCAGAGATAACACAGTGTGGAGCTGGAGAATTTCTGAAGAAGGGTCCTGACCTGAAACGTCAACTTTCCTGCTCCTCTGATGCTGCCTGGCCTGCTGTGTTCCTCCAGCTCCACATTGAGTATAGGAGTTACAATGTTATGTTACAGTTGTGTAAGTTGTTGGTGAGGCTGCACTTGCAGTATTGTCTACGGTTGTGGTCACCCATTATAGGAAAGACATAGTTAACCTGGAAAGTGTGCAAAGAAGATTTACAAAGATATTGCCAGGACCAGTAGGCCTGAGTTGTAGGGAGAGGTTGGCCAGGATTGACTTTATTCCTTGGAATGTAGCAGAATGAGGGGTGACCTTATTGAGGTGTATAAAATTATGAGAGGCTGATAGATAGGATGAATGCATATAGTCTTTTTCCTGGGCATTGGGAATTGAAAACTAGAGGGCACAGGTTTAAGGTGAGAGGGAAAAGATTTAAGAAAAGATTTAAGCAAGACCCGAGTGGCAACTTCTTCACGCAGAGTGGTGCATATACAGAATGGGCTGTCAGAGAGTGGTTGAGGGATATACAATAGCAACATTTAAAAAATATTTGGATAGGTACAATTGGAACTAGTGAGTGGGCACATGGTCAGCATGGACCAATTTGGGCCGAAGGGCTCGTTTCCCTGCTGGATTACTCTATGACTCTAAAAGAACTGTCTGCATAAAAATGTTTTCCTTATGGTGCCATTACTTCCTTTTGCTGATTGCCTTAAATTGTCACACAGGAACATAGATATTAAAAGCACGAGTAGACAACTCAGCCTCTCGAGCCTACACTGCCATTTAATAAAATCATGGGGGTCGGATGACTCCACATTCTCATTTACATTTATACTTTTCACCTCTTTGTTCATCCAAAACCTATTTACCTTTGCCTTAAAAATACTGAAAGACTCTACTTCTATTGCCTTCACAGAAAGAGAAAAGAAGTTCCAAAGCCTCACTTCTTCTTAAATGGGTGTTTCTTTACTCTAGTTCTAAATTCTTCGACAAGAGAAAACATCTTTTCAATGTCACCGTATCACCGTGTTTCAGAAACTTGCATGTTTCAACTAAGTCAACTACTCTTCTAAACTCCAGTGAGTACAAATCTAGTTTATCAAATCTTCCCTCGTAAGGCAACAGGCCAATTCCAGGTACTAGTCTATAAGGCTTCTTGGAACTGCTTCTAACACACTTTCACTCTTTCCTAAATAATGACGTCAATACTGTTTACTCCTGATGTGATCCCATCAATAACCCTTTACAAGTGGACACCAGAATGCAAATGGGTTTCATTCTGGAGTCTGCGCACAAGCTGATGCGCAATGGAAAGCAGTCATTCACAAGTACAGGAAATGCTCATATTCAGCTCTTTACATTTTAAAACTATGTATGGCTTCGAATTCGTAAGCAAGTTCATAAGTTGGGCATTTGTAAATCAGAGACTTTCTGTACTGTATAAATGAGTCATAGACTTCCGCACTTTTATATTCAGTATCCCTTGCATCAAAAGATGACATTCTATTAGCTTTCCTAATTACTTGTACCTACATACTAATCTTTTGTAACTCAGGAACTTGAACACCTAAATCCCTCTGCGTCTCAGAGCTCTGCAATCTCTCACCATTTAGATAACATGCCTCTTCCTGCCAAAATGGACAACTCCACTTCTTCCCACAATATAGCCTATTTTCTAGATCTTTACCCATTCTCTCCCATTATGGCTTCTTAATGCTCGCTTCACAATTTTAATTCCTACTTACCCACATTAATAGAAAATTTAGCATTTTTTGGCCCCTTAGTTGAAGTCACTTACATAAATTCTGAAAGGTTGAGGCCTCAGCACTGATCCCTACAGCACACTCATTGTCTCTTGCCAACCAGAATACAACATTCATGCATGTAGAAGCTCTTCGGAGCGATTTTTATATTTCTAGTGAGCTTTCTCTTGTACTCCAATCTTTCCCTCCTTAATTTTTAAGGCATTTTGTGTTTTTTTAATATTCTGTCCAATGTTCTGACCTCTCATCCATCTTTGTGTAATTGTATGATCTTAACTTAAGTTCACCACGATCTTCAAAATTTTTAGTTAACCATAGATGGTGGGTACGCTTCTTATATCTTGTTGGAATGTACCTGTTATATGTACTCTGAACATGTGTTTAAATGTCTGCCAAGGTACCTCAACTAACAAATCCTTTTAAGCTAATTTGACAGTTCACTTTAAGCCAGCTCTGCTTTCATGCCCGCGTAATTGCCTTTAAGTTTAAAATACTAACCTCGGAACCACACTTCACTCTTTCAAACTAATGTAAAACAGTTAT
>NC_063337.1:35413468-35457360 GCF_021869965.1 Rhincodon typus | reverse complement strand
TTAGGCCAATATTTCATACTTCTTGGCAGCCTGCGCAACAAGCTAAATATTTTGTCAAGAGATTGGCTTGTTTATGAATATTTGCTTCTATTATACATGCTGGTTAGTTTGATTGTTCTTAGAGCAATTAACCAATGAAAGAACCAAGCCACTCAATTCAAATACCAATATTTCACATGGACAGCAGCAGCCAAAGCTCCTGAGGGGTCATATGCACTGTGATGCAACGTGAATTAATTTTATTCAAGTAAATCGTATGGTATAAACAGTCTATAACAAAATATCCATCCTCATCACTCTGTTGGATGTACCATTAAAAAGACATATTTTCAAGTAAACAAAGGATTGGGAGAATGAGATTGCACTAGAATTTTAATAAAAAGTATGGTATTACATGGGGCCAAACTAAATGAGAGCACAATTTTGTTTAAATAGAGTTACAGTGCATGGAGATGACTGCATGAAGCACGATAAATAAGGCTGGTAAGTTGCAGATGGAGATTGCCACATTTCCATATGACTGAGTGATAACTGAGACTTGACTCAGTAAAAGGGCTGGGTACAAAACATTCCTGGATACAAGGCTTTCATTAAAAAAAGTATAGAAACTCCAAATGCCACGAACTAGCAGCAAAGGTACAAAGAAGCAAATGTGCAGAGAATTTTAAATAGCAAAAACTATAGCACCGACTTACTATTAACGTAAGTAAAGGAAAAGAATAGACTCATTAGGGATAGTCAGCATGGCTTGGTGCAGAGGAGGTCTTGTCTCACAAATTTGATTGAGGTTTTGAGAAAGTAATGATAATTAATGAGGATAGGGCTGTAAACGTTGTTCAGATGGACTTTTTAATAAAGCATTTGACAAAGTCCCATAGGGTAGGCTGGTCCAGAAGATTAAGTCACATTGGATTCAGGGTAATTTGTTAAGTTGGATGCAAAACTGGCTCGGTTGGGGGTGGAGGTGGTTCTGACTGGAGGTCTGTGACCAGTGGTGTTCCATATACATAGATGCTTGCAGATGGCACGAAGACTGTTGACGTTATAGACAGTGAAAGTTGTTGTCAAAGAACACAGAAGGATACGGATAAGTTGGAAAGTTGGGCAGATGGAGTTTAACTCAGACAAGTCAGAGGTGATGCATTTTGGGAGGTCAAATGCAAGAGCAAACTATACAGTAAATGGTAGGACCCTCAGGAGCACTAATGTACAGAGTGATCTTGGGAGGTACAAGTCCACAGCTCCCTGAAAGTGGTAACAGAAACGGACAATGTGATAAAGGGATCATATGACATGCTTGCCTTCTTTGATCGTGTCATTGGTTATGAAACTTGGCAAGTCATGTGCAGCTGTATAAGACTTCAGTTAGGCCAGATTTGGAGTGTTGTGCGCAGTTCCGGTTACCGCATTGTAAGAAAGATGTGCAGGCTTTGCAGATGGTGCAAAAGAGATTTACCATGATGTTGCATGGATTAGAGTATGTTAGCTACGTGGATTGATTGGACAGACTTGGATCGTTTTTGCTGAAGTGTTGGAAGCTGAGGGGCGACCTGATAGAAGGAAATAAAACTACGAGAGGCATCAATAGGGTGGATAGTTGGCATACTTTTCCCCAGAGTGGAAATGTTAGATACAATGGGGCATAGGTTTAATGTGAGACGGGGAAAGTTTAAAGAAGGTTTGTGAGGCAAGTGTTTTTTTTTTAGAAACAGAGGGTGGAACACGCTGCCAGGGATGTGGTAGAAACAGATACAAGTCAACATTTAAGAGGCAATCAGACAGACACAAGAACAAGCAGGGAATAGAGGGAAATGGACTGCGTGTAGGCAGATGGGTTTAGTTGAGAATGGTATCACGGTCAGCACAGACATGGTGGGCCAAATGGCCTGTTCCTGTACTGCACTGTTCTGTGTGTTCTATTTTAACAAAGACTGTGATAATAACAGTATAAAGGGCAGAGAGGACAGAAGAGTGTCTGAAGTTTGGTCAGGAGAATTTTGTTTTAAATCTGTATGTTTCTGCCCCTTGAAGAAGGAGGCATTATTAAATCAGGTTCAGGGTATGCAGGTCATAGATCTTGATCATAGAATCCCTACAGTGTGGAAGCAGGCCCTTTGGCCCAACAAGTCCACACTGACTCTCAGACCATCCCACCCAGACCCATCCCCCTATAACCCACCTAATCTACACATCCCTGAACACTAAGGGCAATTTAGAATGGCCAATCCACCTAGCCTGCACATCTTTGGACTGTGGGAGAAAACCGGAGCACCCGGAGGAAACCCGCGCAGACACGGGGAGAATGTGCAAACTCCACACACAGTCACCCAAGGGTGAAATCGAACCTAGGACCCTTGCGCTGTGAGGCAGCAGTGCTAACCACTGAGCCACCGTGCCACCCCAAACCTATTATGTTATTCCAACCATTCGGCCTGTCACTGGCGCCATCCTATCCTCAATCTTTTTTGTAGTTATCTCCAGATCAGTAGGGCGCACAAAGAACAGCAATCATACTGTCATAAGGTTTAGGTTAGCTATGCAAAAGGCAAGGAACAACCCTGAGTGAAAAAAAGCACTTAATTGAGGGAGGATTAATTTCATTGGGATGAGAACAGATGTACCTAGGTCAGTAGATTCTAATTGGTAGACAAAAATGGAATCAAATAAGCAGCTGCTGTTAAGGCAGACTTAGCTTAGATACAGTAACGATATAGATGAGCGGAATAGGTAGAACAACCAAAGATACAAGTTGATTGAAGAGGCAAGTGTAAGATAAAGCTGAAAAGGTTGCGTATGATAAATGCCAAGTTTATAAGTGAAAGCCAAGTTGAATATCGAACATTCAGAGGGTAAGTGAAAAGGAAATGAAATGGGCAAAGAGACAGTATTGTACGATACGGGCAGCTTGGTGGCAGTGGTAAGTGACAGATCCACCAGGGAATCTACATTGTGTGGCAACATGACTTTTACGTGCATGTTGTAGAGTGGAATAACGAACAGTGATGGTAGGTACTTCTTCCATCAAGCTGACTGAGGAACTCTCCCACTTTTACCATCAGCCGTGGACGCTTGCTGGAGGATTTGCAGGTTGGTATTAACTTGTTTAGCCAATTTATGAATGACTTGGCCATCAAGTTTTATAATGGAACTCAAAATCAAAGCTAACTGACCTCCAAATATTTTCTATCGGCTTATAAATATTAAAAGGCTAATAAGAGGAGTGGGTGGGATAACTGGGACCAAAAATGAGACCTATGTATGAAGACAGAGGGTGTGGCTGAAATACTAAATGAATACATCACAACTATACTTATCATGAAGGAGTGATGACAAGGTACTAGTGAAACAAGAGACAGCCAAAAAAACTGGATGGGGTAAAAATTGATAAGGTTGGCTGTATTTGGAGTTGATCAGTCATCTAGACTTGAGAAGATGCATCAATGGATATTGAGGGATGCATTGCTGGAAAATGTGAAAGCACTTTCCATAATCTTTTTATTCCCCTTTCCCAGATGACTGGAGAATTGTAAACATTACAAAAAGAGTGAACGAAGATAAAGTCAGTAACCACTGGCCAGTAAGATTAAACTTGATGGCGAAAAGTTGATGGAGATGATATCTGGGACAAAATGAAACATTGTAGATTAAGAATAAAAAAGTAAGCATGACCTAATAAGGGCAAATTGTGAAATAATTTGTTTGAGTTTCAAGGAGAATCAACAAAGATGATCAATGGTGTAATGTAGTTGATGTGGTACACATGAACTTTTTACATTTGATGAAGTGTCTAGTTATAGGCTTGCCAAAATTGAAGCCCATGAATTAAAAGATTCAGAAGCACAACCACAAAGGTAGCGCTGACAGAAATCAGACTATATTGACGAACAGTTGCTTGACCCGTGTGAGGAAAGCACACAGAGGTATATCCGAGATTTGGTACTATTTTTCCTCAATATATATCAATGCACCAGACCTGGGTGTTCAGGGCATAATGTCAACATTTGCAGATATTTACAATACCTAAAGATATGGTATTGTAAACAGAGAGGAATGTATATGGCATTTACACAGGCTGAAAGGATGGCAAGTGGCAGATAACATTTCATGTGGAGGCATGTTAAATGATACACATTGGTAGGATAACCAAGGAAAGCAATATAAAGGATACAATTCTAAAAGGGGTGGTACATCAGCAATTCCAGTTGCCATGTGTTATTACACAAATAAATAAAGGTCGACAGGCAATTCGGGAAACTGGTTAAAAAGGCATATGGGATCCAGGAATTCATTGATAGATAAATACAAAACTAGCTTAGCGTCAACTGGAGTATTGTGGCTTGTGCTACACCTTAGGGTCGATGTGGTGGTTTTAGTGACCGTGTACAAAAGATTTCCAAGAATGATTCCAAGGATTAGGGACTTCAGTCCACGGACAGATTGAAGAAGCAGTAGTTGTTCTTGAAGAAGAGATTGAGAGAAGACTTGATGAATGTTTAAATCATGGGGGCAGCAGAGTGTAGATTGAAACTATCGATTGAAACATGTTGGAGCCAGAAGCCACTGATTTAGGGTGCTTAGAAAATGGACCAAAGACGGCATGTGGAAAAGCTTTTAATGTAGCATGTGATTTGTAGTTGAAACACACTGTCTCAGTATGGTGGAGGTAAATTCAATTGTGCTTTTCGATACACTGAAGAGAAAAGAATTGTAAGTGTACAGGGAAGCAGCAGTTGAAAGAAACAAGATAAACTGCTCTTACAGCAGAAGAAACCTGGCAAAACAATGGGTAAAATGCCCCCTTTCAATGCTGTAATCATTCTGTGATTCTACAACTGAGCCACACTGACCCTTGCTCTGTGGCTGATTTTCTTTGCAGTGGTCAAACTGGAAATTCCCCAGAGCACACAGGCAGTTTACAATTTAAAATAATAACTTCAATCATGAAGATGTCTCCCAATCAACTGTCAAAGTTCAAAGTAATCAGTTTACTTCAATGTGCAACTACATACCAGATTGCTACCCAGTCATGCATGCATGGGTTTTAAAAGGAACATTATTCACCACACCTAGATTGGGAGGCTGGCTGAAAACCACAAATAGTTTCCACGTCAGAATGCCGTTTAACGAATTTAAGCCAAATCGTGTTAAACATCACAATAGTTTTGTCGGATGGATCGAGTCAGATAAGGTTAGAGTGAGCTTTAGCTGAACGGTAGCCATCTCACCATGAAGTTAGAAAGTCAGGGATTTAAGTCCAACCTAGAAACTAAGCTAATGCACTGGGAAAGTGCTGAATTATCAGAGATACAGTCTTTCAGTTGAGGCATTAAACTAAGGTTCAGTCTATTCTGGTGGAGATAAAATATTTGATAAGCAGCGAAGTTCTCTTGTCGCCCAGATCAACATTTATGCCTCAATTAAATTCAGAAAGAGGTTCTAATGCTAGTCATCACATTATTGATGATGAACTCCTACACAAATTGGTTGTTGCATTTCCCCACAACAGAACAAGAACTACTCTTCAAGAATATTTCATCAGTTGTGAGATGTTTCTGCATGTCCTGAGTTTGTGAAAGGCATTGTTCTCTTTACCAATACAGTATAATAAGTTGGAATGTAACTCAGATTTTGCAAAAACTCTTGAGTATTCAACCACTGAGATAGTTTACCATTATATTTCACTTGCACCATTACAACATAATTTGATTCTTAAGCAGAAGTTGCATAACCCAAGGATTTTGTCAATTTGAAATTTACTAAAGGACGTATCCCTTGATAGCCTTGGTTTCCCGCAGTATATTGTTATGATCCTTACCATTGTTAAAAGCTAAACATGAACTGAACATTTTTAAAAGATTTTTCATTTTGTTTTTAGAAGGAACACATTCACATTTACAAGTATGTCCTGGGGACCCGGGTTCAAATCCTGCCAGATGGTGGAATTTCAATTCAATTAAAATAAATATCTGGAATTAAGAGGCTAATGATGACCACAAAACATTTCCAACTATCAGAAAAATCCATCTTGTTCACTAATGTCCTTTAGGAAAGGGAATCTGCCATCACTGGAGGCAATAGCCTACTGGTATTAATCACTAGACCAATAATCCAGAGAACCAGATAATGTGCTGGGGACCTGGGTTCAAATCCTGCAGATGGAGGAATTTAGGAGTCTAACGATGACCATTGCTGACTATCAGGAAAAACCCATCTGATTCACTGACGTCCTTTAGGAAAGGAAACTGCTGTGCTTACCTAGTCTGGCCTACATGTGACTCCAGATCCTCAGCAATGTCATTAACTTATCTACCCTCTGGGCAATTAGGGATAGGTAACAAATGCTGGCCTGGATAGTGACACCCACTTCAGGTAAATGAATTGAAAAAAAAATCCTTACTCGTTCCGGTTTACATGTGACTCCAGACCTACAGCAATGTGGTTGACTCTCAACTGACCTCTAGTCAATTAGGGATGGGCAATAAACACTAGTCTGGTCAGCAACGTCCACATCCCATGAATAAATTTTAGTAAAAGTATTAAACATAGAACACTAATTTGGGTGACACTCCAACATGAATGCTTTTCTCTGTTAACAAAAATAGCAATGCAGAAAACATTGTCCTAATTACTGTAATTTTATTGCTCAGCAAGGCAATAGGCACAGCAGCATATCATTCCTGACCAAATAGGAGCAATGCTAAAAGCCTGTATTTTATTCCTCTAAGATCAGTAATAGAATGTACATTTAGTGAACAGAATGTGCAACTACCATTAAGAAAATGAACAAAAGTGCAACAAATGTGCATATATTACATTCATCTTGTGTGCCATAACCTCTTCCCCATTTCCTCTCCCCAAAAAAAATTCCTTTCTACCAGTTTTACTTTCTCTCCTGAAAGCATTTCTTAAAGATGTAAAGCACTATTACCTAATCTATACACTTCTCTTCATATATTAGCTCAAATATGAATCATAGTCAGTTATTTCACAAAAGGGATATCATAATTAAGGGAATCGAGGACAAGAGGGCATCAGTTTAAGGTAAGAGGGGAAAGAATACATGGGAACCTGAGGGACAACTTTTTTTTTTCCATATGTGTACCACCCTCTGTGTATGAGCTGCCGGCGGAAGTGGTTGAGGCAGGTTTATTAACAACATTTACAAGGCATTTGGACAAATGGATAGGAAAGGTTTAGAAGGATATGGGCCAAGTGCAGGGAAATGGAATTAGCATAGATGGACATTTTGGTCAGCATGGATCAGTTTGGACTGAAGGGCCTGTCTCCATGCTGTAGGACTCTATGACTCTAAGACCCAATCTGGCACTTACTCAAATTCTATGCAAGCAAGTTTTCAACCTGATTCAGTAAATAGCAATCGGGGCAGGAATCTGGCTAATTGCTTCCTTTTCCCAGTACTTGGGCACAGAAGCCAAGTTCTGCTACCTGCACCACTGCCCTGATGAAGTACTGTACAGTTTATGGGCGAGGAACTGAACGGGAAAAAAAAATTGCTGCCAGACTGTAATAACACAACCAACTGGTTTACAATTTCAACTCTTCACCTCTAGCTAGTCTGCCCTTTATATGACTGTTGTCCCAAGTTATCTAGTTTATTCTTAAAGTCCCCTTATTCAGCAAAAACAGTAAGGCAGATTATCATCTGACTGGCTATAAATTGAGAGAGGGTAACATGCACCAAGGCCTGAGTTTCCTGGTACAACAGTTGCTGAAAGCAAGCATGGAGGTGCAGCAGGCAGGAAAGGCAACAAATGGTATGTTGGTTTTCATAGTGAGAAGACTCAAATACAAGAGTAGAGATGACTTGCTGCAATTAAAGAAGGTCTTGGTGAGATCACATCTGGAATAGTGTAGTTTTAGTCACTTAATCGGTGGATGGATGTTCTTGTGCAGCGAATGTTTACCAGTGTGATTCCTGGGATGACAGGACTGACACAAGAGGAGAGAGACTGGATACGTTAGGATTATATTCACTGGGGTTCAGAAGAATGAAACCTATAAAATTCTAACAGGACTGGACAGGGTAGATGCAGGAAGAATGTTGCTGATGGCAAGGGAGTCCAGAACCATGGGTCACAGTCTAAGGATACGTGGTAACCCATTTAGGAATGTGATGAGGTGAAGTTTCTTCACCCAGAGAATGATAAGCCTGTGGAATTTGCTACCATACAAAGCTGTTAAGCTTAAAACGTTGTATGATTTCAAGAAGGAGTTAGATATAGCATTTGTGACTAGAGATCAAAGGATATGGGGGAATAGTGGAAAGAGGCTATTGCGTTGGATGGTTAGCCATGATCATAATGCATGAGACAGCAGGCTCGAAGGACTGCATGGCCTACTCCTGCACAGATTTTCTATGCTTCAATCACACTGAGCAGTTATGGCAGGCAGTCAGCTTTCTCAAGCTGCTTAAATAGGCAGCTTCTACTCACATGGTCAAATGCTTTGGTGAGGGATAGACAAAGACAATGCATTGTGGTCTCTTTTACTTCTCTTACAACAGCCAGGCTGAGAAGACCATTGCAGTTCTGGATTTTTCAAGTTCTGAACCCACACTGGCATTTGGGATAGATGCATTCAGCCAAGGTCTGTAGTCCAACAAGTGCAACATGGGCAGACACGTTTCTTATGATCAGCAGGAAGATGCCTCAAAAGTTAGTGCAATTGTTGCGATTGCCCTTGTCATTTACAGGGGCACAATACTGCCATCACATATACCCTAGGGGACAGCTGTCTCCCTCCAACAAAGACAGAAGAGTTTGTGCAAATGCAAGAGTTCTAGTCTCGTGCTAGAAGAGTTCACACAATATAACATGAGCACTTCAAACTTTGTCCACAGTAAATTAATAACTTTACTAAGCTCCTCTACTGTAGGTTGATAAACAGGCTATGATGCCTGCAGTTGCTTCAGTGACAGTATATTGATGGAGTGGCTAGCACTGTGGATCATCACAGTTTGAAATCAAATAAATCATGCCATTAAACACCATCATGCAGACTCTGAATGCAAATATGTCTCCCACTTAAATAAATTGACAGACACCCTAGCTTCAGCCTTGCTAAGCCACAATTATCTGCAAGTGTTCTCCAACACAGTGGGATCAGTGAAGTGCAGCTGGGCTTTGGGTGCAAAGCCAGAAAAAGGGATCATGGAAGTAATGGAGACTTCACTCAAAGCCTTTTGAACTCTCACCAAAGGCCCATTGACCTTTCATTCAGTTGCTTACATGGTCCTTATCTGGTGATAACAGAGCCCTTTACTAGACGCAGTCTTTATCAGGACTCTCAAGCTCAAACATGCAGACAACTTTGCTCAAGAGCATGTCAACAGCCATAACTGGAATCTGAGCAGTCTGCTTCTATCTTTGTGACACAACTTGGACCTCTTAGGAGAAGGAGAAAAGGGAAAGATAAAGTTCCCTATTTGCACATGGGTATACTTGGGCACCTCAGGCAATGCTCATTAATGTTTTAAAGATTTATTCAAACAAGTGTTATTGTCTTTTACCAATTTCCTATCTTATCCATTCTTTGATTTAGAATGATAAGTGGTCTTTGAACTTATTTGATGCTGGATATGAGGATATGAATTTATGCAGGTCAATGCCCATGTAAATACTGAGTGATTGTTTGGTTGATTGCAGAACACCTTTGTGCCAATGACATGAATGGGACAAAGAGTCACCATTGCATTTCCTGGTGTAAACCTTGTATTAATAAGGGCATCCCTGGAAGGAATACAAGCAGATGCACGGTCCTCATTACTCTTTACCTTCTCAGCCTCTTCCACTTTGTCCTTCAAATCATCCAAGGAGGATGAGAGCTCTTCACCTTGATGATCTTACATATCAAAGGCTCGATGATGTGTGGCACACAGCAAACCACCATAATAAATGATGCTTATCGAAGAGCACCTGCCTAAGGCACCTGAAACACTTATGTGCTGGTGGTCTGCTCAATTACACAGCTGTTAATAATATAGCATTCATTATAGAGTTATTGGACTTCAATTGACAAGTTTCTGATGGGCATCATGACTCCAATTTACAGTGTAACTTGATTGTCTAGCATCCTTTCCTCAAACCTGCTTCCAGTTGCAAAGAGATCTGGGAGTCAAAACTGCCATTGGATGAAACAATCACAGCCCAGGAATTTTACACAGATCAACATTAGGGTCTTTTCTTTCGCACACCACTGCTAGTGCAGCACATCAGTGGCAAATTGATGGAATGGAAGCCCTGTAGTTTACAAACTATGCCTGGTTGGACTGCAGATTGCCTTACGTGTAGTCACTGACACCCTGCACCTGATTTGCAAAGTCAAGTGATGTGAAAGCCATTGAAAGCCTGATAATGCAAAGTAAACCTCAAGTATAGAAAGTAACCTGTAAATTACAGGGTCACAAATATTCTGAACAAATCCAATCCAACTAGCAAGTAGGAAAGCAGCTGTGAATGTTGAGTATTTATTGGCATCTTTGACTGTGATTGCTTTAGCTCCCTTAATTGTCATTATGTAATTGAGTTGGTTTCATAGGTGAGTTTCAGGAAGCTCAGGAGAGCTGTGTAAAAACAAATATCACTCTACTTGAGCAGTTAAGTGATGAAAATTGATAAGCTGCTTCCCATATTGATTGAATGCAGGCAGCCCAACACACAGGTGTCAAATGCAGAACTCAGCCTCAAAAGCTGGATGGCATACTCCTTCTCCTAGCTTTTATACATGTCTGCAGCTTGCAGCCAGTTTCCCCAACATGCTGTCAATTTTGCCAATTTTAGCTTTCTATTCTCTCCCAAAAGTTTCCATCCTCCCAGATGAAAATTCAGCCCCATGTGTTTTTAAACTGACAACATCAAAAAAAATTGGTGAAGAGAGGTCTGAGTTTAAGTCAACCAATCTTGAGACTACTTGACTTTTATTTTCAAATTTTACATATGAAAAATAATTTACTGTGTTCAACGTCTTCTCTCTACTTAAGTGAGTATATTCTGCTTAACGGCAATGCGTTCTTTTAAAGTACTTTTTTTGTGGTTACTAACCAAACTGGACTCTCCGATTTCTAAGCACATTACAGAAGAATTATGTTGCACAGTATGACAGCATGATAAAAAGCTTTTCTCACTTTCTGGGTACAAAAACATTGTCTCTCTAAATTCAAACACCGCTTTAAAATAATATTTAATGTCTCCATTTATTCATGCATTCCTCTATCTCCCCATACAATAGAAAAACTCAGATTTATTAGTAAACCAAATGGTTTCAAATGAAATATCTTGTTGGTTAGTGCATTCACTTAGTGCACAGGGGGTCAGTTTCCCAAAAATGACAAATGTTTGTCAAAAAACTTAAGACAGAAGAAATTTTGAATTATGATATTAATAGAGCGACATTTAAACATTTTTGTTGTTATCATATATAAAATGAACTTTAAAACCTTTTTTTCCTAACAATTTTGGTCTGGATTCGGTTACTTCTCTTTTCAAATAACAAAATTATGATCAGAATAATGTCGGGTATCCATATATGCTTAGTCATTGCTACATTCAATTTACAAAACCAAAATCTACAGTACAGAACACTTTTCATAAATTTCTATCTTTAGGTCTTAAACTCTCTCAATTTTAAAGTAAAATTCAGAGTATGATATTTTAAGTAAACTCTTCACACATCTTCTGAGTTCCATTTTAATTAAGAAATATCTTCTCCATGTGACTTTAGCATTCATTTCAGTTTCATGCAAATCAGCAGTAATGTTTTGCCATACATACCAAGCTGCAGGCTCTCTAGACTCCAAAATCTTGTCAATTCTCCCCTGGCTACCATTCCGGCATTTGAAATTTAAAGCAAAGCAGCTTTAAGATTTATCTTAAAGGCATTGCTGTTGTTTCCTTGCAAGGGAACTGCTAATTACTTGAATATCTGCAATGTTTCATTCATTGGGTTGATTGCCTCTCAGCTTCATCAGGCCAGACACCAACAATCCACTGCTCACCATACATCGACTACTTAGTTTTTTTTTCCCCGTGATGTCATGGGGTAACTCAAGGGAGGTTATTGCATGAAAAAAAAGCAGCTAAAATAGCCAAGAAATGGGTAGTGAAAAATAACTTTTAACATAATAACATATCTAAAGGAAATATGGAATAGAATATTTGAAAGTTAATAAATAAATTTGTAAAGAGCTCCTAAACTTTTGAACTGGCTAGGATTTATGTTAATGACCATGAAAAATACAAAAGACAATCAAATCTTATGTTAGTTAAATAAAAAAAATCCCAAATTTAAAAGCAAATTTCTTTAGGCTCAGAAACCCCCCTCTCCTCCTCTAAACATCCATTGCAACTAGATAATGGCTCCCTGCAAAGATCTGACTGTCACGAGCTTAAGTGCAGCTGGATATGAAGCAGCAGCTAAATGCTACACTGCATTATTAATGATGCAGTATCAGCATTCAATCCCCTGATTCTAAAATAAAAAGCTGATGTCGTCTACACTTACATTTCTCTTAACATCAGTTCCAAAATTGCAACAAACTGACAGAGACTTATTAACAAATTACAGTTCAAACAGAACATACTTGAGTTATTTTTTTTTCAAAGTACATAGTCAAACCTGACACTGCAAATGAACTGATGTCTGCACACAAAATCCTGAAAAGGTTTTAAATCTTCTCTAAAACGTACTGTTTGTGTTTATCCAATCAAAAGGTTAAAGACTTTTTATAACTTGATGTAACCACTTAAGTTGTGTTGTTAAAATCCATTTCTGCATTCCAGATCTGATTATCCAAAGGTTTCTAGACCATAGTTTATCAGACACATGTAATTAATATCCCAAAGTCACCTCGAGATTAAAGGCAGCAAAGTTACATAAATAGATAACACAATGCACACTTCACGTAATTGTAGATCTAAATTTACTGACAAATCTTGGTCTTGGAAGACTTCATTCAGCATATCCACACATTAACAAGTCATAAAATTAGTTTTAGTGGAGCAATTCATAATCTGGATCACCTTTGGCAAAGTTGCAAGTTTCTGGACAAGTCTACATGGTAAGATTGACTTAATATTACAGAAGGAAAGTTTTTCTATCATCCAGCTATTATAGCACAATAATTTCTCAAAACTGTGCCAGTTACTTTAACTGGAAATTAGTTGACGTGCACACATTGAATCAATATGCATTCTATACATACAGAACAGCAGGAGAAAGAAAAAGCTTTTACAACCATACAACTGAAAATGCACTTTGCCTTGCCATTCAAAATAACCTCTCTAAATCAAAGTAATCAAAATCACAGTATAAGTGATTGAAATGCTGCCTTTTATGCCCCATGCCATTTTTTTCATTTAAGTATTATTGAGTAACTTCTGATTATCAACGGATTGTTTGAGCAGTTTTTTTTGTTCCAGTTAGATCACTGCTTAAATGGCTCTTTTCTGTCAGTCTCCTCACATTAACTTTTCCGTATCAACCGGGCCGTTAGGAATACTAGCCACTTATCTATAGGAGAAGAAAAATCACTGATGGATAGCACCCTATCAACAACCATATCTGTGATAAGCATTTGCAGCATAAGCAAGTTTGGCTCAGAGTTCCTGAGCTAAATTCAAAGCTGCAGATATTGTGGGCATCAGGGGGGGAGAAGAGTTACCTGGATGTGTTACATTTGTAGTTGGTTGGTTCAGTTGTCTCAGCAGCTGGTCTGCATGCAAAGTGGCACCAACAATGTTAGTCTGACAGACATGCATGCACTTACATAGACGAAGCCCCAACAAATCTAAAATACAGTAATACCTGTCATCCTGCAATGATATTCCCAATGAGGACTAAGGTACCTGCAACTATCTCTATTTGGACGATCAAATGAGGAGAGGTGATGGCCTAGCAGTTTTATCATTGGATGCGTAATTCAGACACTCAGGTAATGTTCTGAGAACCCGGGTTTGAATCCCAACACAGATGTCGGAATAAAAATTTGGAATTGAAATCCTTCTGGTTCATGAATGCCCTTTTTGGGAACTAAATTCCCACCCCTACTTGGTACTCCATTCGATTCCACAGCAACATGACTGATTTTAAAATGCCTCTGAAATGGCTTAGCAAGCCATTCAGTTGTATCAACCAGTAGAAAGGAAAAAATGAATGAAATCGGATGGACCGCCTGGCATTGAATAAAGCACTGAAAATGACAATGGCAAACAGCTCTGTCAACCCTGCAAAGTCCTCCTTACTCTCATCTCGGGGTTCATGCCAAAATTGCGAGAGCTGGTCTCACAGACCAATCAAGCAATAGCCTGACACAGTCATGCTTTGGAATCATAGCTTACACACATCATCACCGTCACTAGATATATCCTGTCCCACCAGGAAGACAGACCCTGCAGAGGTGGCCGCACAGTGGTATAGTCAGGTGGGAGCTGCCCTATGAGTCTTCAAGTACATCAAGTACATACTTCATGAAGTCAGATAGCAACAAGTCAAACAAGGAAATCTCCTCCGGATTACCACGTTGCCTGCTTCAGCTGATGAATCAGTACTCCACCATGTTGAACAGCACTTCGAGGAAGCACTGAGGGTGACAAGGATACAGTGTAATTTAGGAGGGAGAATTTCAATGTCCATCACCAAGGGTAGCTCAGCAACAGCACCACAGATCGAGCTGGTCAAGTCCTAAAGGACGCAGTTGCTAGACTGGGTCTGTGGCAGGTGGTGAGCAAATGAAGAGGGAAAACAGCTTTGATCTCCTCCTCACTGATCTACCTGCCACAGATGCACCAGTTTATGACATAATCATAAGACTGACCACCGGACAGACCTTCAAGACAGAATCTCATTTTCACATGGAGAGTAGGCTTTATCGTGTTATGTGGCACAGTGTTAAATGGAATAATCTTCAAACAGATCTGGCAACTCAAGCCTGGGCCAGCCATGAGGCACTGTGGGACATGAACAGCAGCAGAGTCATAGTCCAACACAATCTGCAACATCACAGTCCAGCACATCCCCCCACAACCATTACCATCAAACCAAGGGATGGACTTTGGTTCAATGAACAGTGCTGGACAGCATGCCAGGAGCAGCACCAGGTATAACTAAAAATGGGGTGTCAACCAGGTAAAACTACAAAACAGGACTGCTTGGGTGCCAAACAGCAGAAGCAGCAAGTGACAGACAGGGCTAAGCAATTCCACATCTAATGGATCAGATCTAAGTTCTGCAGTCCTGCCTCGTCTAGTCACAGACACCAGAGGACAATTCAATGAGTCGTAGAAGGCTGCTCCATCAATATCCACATCCTTAATATTGGGGGACCCCAGCACATCAGCGCGAAAGATAAAGTTGAAGCATTCACGATAATCTTCAGCCAAAAGTGCCAAGTGGATGATCTAAGAAAGATTATAGCTTTGATTACATAGGAGATCAGAGCACACTGGAAATCAGAAACCCAGAATGCCAGAAGAAACTCAGGAGGTCTGGCAGCATCCATGGAGAGAGAAGCAGACTTTCAAGTCCAGTATGACTCTTCTTCAGAACAGTTCTGTGATTTATTAATTTGCTGCTTCAAGCAAATTCACAGCTACTTCAGGATTCCCGACAGAACTGAACCAGATGTCAGTCTAAAAGGCTCGGGCCATGACAGATTTGTCTGCCTGTTGTTTCATCACTGTCTGGCGAATTTTGAAGTGTTCTCTGACCACTCTCAGAACTTTGCTATGTAATTCAACATGAAGACTTTCTTGTTATAAAACTCTCTATTTCATTAGTTTCAGAGCCCTTGCATTTTTACCTGTAAACCAATTCAACTGGTGTAAAACCAGCTGACTCATTGTGTCAGTCCCTGGTGACAAATAGAAGAAAACTCAGTCCTTTTTCCCAGTCATGGTAATATGCTCTGATCATTGTTTATAGGTCAGGTAGTGCCATTTCAGCACTTCATAACTGAGGATGATACACTGAGCATTTTCTTTTGATCATGTCAATGTTACCCTTGGCTTCCTGGAATAATTTGAAATTTCAGCCCTGATTCAAATGGATCTCTCAGTGGGCAGAGCATACTGGTGGAGATTTGAGCCAATTTCCTCACCATTGTTTTAGCAAATGAGATTTTCAGGGGAACAATCCCTGGAAATGGGTAGCAATATCCACAATGGTAAGGATACTGGTAACTCACTTTTGACGTGGATCTATTAATACATTGCTGAATAGCTCCCCAAAACCGAGCAGCGGAATCATACGTGCATGTCTTATTGCAGGGTGGCATTTTTGCACAAGTTGGAAGTTCTGATAGGTTCTGCAAAGCCTTGCTATAATAGTTATGGAGCTTTTTTAAAAAGTTGCCAGGCCAACTTTAATTTCCTAGCCCTAGCTGCCCTGAGCAGGTAGTGGTGAGCTGCCTTCTTGAACCATTGCAGTCCATGGGTTATAGATGGATCCATAACGCCATTAGGGAGAGATTTCCAAGATTTTGACCCAGTGATACTGAAGGAATGAAGATTTATTTACAAGTCAGGGTGGTGAGTGGTTTGGAAAGAAACTTGTAGATAGTAGTATTCCCATGTATCTGCTGTCCTTGTTCTTCAGGACAGAGTGGTTGTGCGTTTGGAAGGTGCTGTCTAAGAAGCCTTAATGGATTTCTGCAGTACATCTTTTAGATGGTACAAACTGCTGTCAGTGAGTAATGGTGGTGGAGGGAGTGGATGTGTGTACACGTGGTGCTAATCAAATGGGCAGTTTTGCCCTTGATAGTGTTAAGCTCCTTGAGTGTAACTGCAGCTGCATTCATCCTGGCAAGCAGCGGGTATTCCATCACATTCCTGACTTGTGCCTTGTAGATAATAGACAGGCTTTGGGGGAGGTCAGGTGGTACATTTTTCACTGCAACATTCCTAGTCTTTACTGCAGGTTATGCATTTTGTCTACAACCAAAGTTCAAAACTAACATGAGGAATGCCACATTACAAACTGAAATTACTGCACAGAGACCAGGTCCTGTCACTAAGACGGTCCACGGTCCACAACTGAGGAGTTTCTAATCTGCTGGTTATATTGGTCAGCCAAGTCTTTCCTGATTGGCCCAGGTTAACCATCCCTATCAAGAGCCTTGTAGTTAACAAGGTCAACTGGTCTCAATCATTACACAAACACAAGTACAACTTACAACCTCATGATCTTAAAATTAGAAGGTTTTTCCTCCAGTCTAGTTCAGTTATATTCTGTTATGAAACATTCACTATTTCACTCATTTTCTTCCCCCCCACCCCATTTTCTTTTTCTACAACCTGAATTTTCTTCTAAATTAAAACTGAAGAGAATAGTCAATCAGTATCAGTGCATTGGTGACACTGTATCATGTAAATCCATTTGAATCTGATTGGCCACAAAATCACCTGGTTACAACTGTAATGATTCATATTCATATTCTGCTTAGCAAAATAAATAAAATGTCGAGGCAATGTACAACGTTATGTTAATTTTATCTGTACAACAGCAACAATTATGTATGAATCCATTAGATTTTGTTCATAAACAAGGAGATTTTTCACAAGATCTTTTATTGTAGCACCATACCTTCAGCAGACGAACATTGGAAACCCCTGTTTATGCATCTATCCTTGGTTTCCAGCTATCTTCCACCAAATTCAAAGGAAATTCTCAGTTTCTTGTCTGATTTAAATCAGCAATAAGCTTGGAAATTGATTCCATAAGCAGTTGAATATGCATCTTTGATGTTAACTCATTCTAAAACCAGTTGGTTAATTAGTAAATTAAATGCCAATCTTCTACTAAATGTCCCTTCTCCCTACCAACCTCTAGTCTCTCCTCAAACCCTGTAAAAAACAAAATAACTTGGTCTCCTGCTAACATTTCTGTCCTGGGCCTGTAATGTTCCAATGAAGTACAATGGAAGTTTAAGGAACATCTCACTTTCCATTTAGGCACTTTACAACCTTCAACTTCAGACTTTGACTTCATGATACCTGTCCTCCATTTTCCTTACATTCTTCCCCCTCTCCCAGCATCACAAACATGTAATGCTTGTGTCTTATTCATTCTGCTCCCTGCAGGGAGGACCCATTTTCTCCCTTTCACACCTTAATTGACATCAATTTTTACACCTCCATTCATCTTCAAAGACAATAGCAACCCCACTGTCTTTTGTGCTTGGCCTCCACACTCATCTGTTGCTCCCCTCACTCATCCTTCACCTTTGTCCAAAGTCTAAAAACTATCATTTTCAAACCCCTCTCAGTTCCAAAGAAGAGTCATATCAGACTCAAAACATTAATTGTGTTTTTCTGTCCAGAGATGCTGCCAGATCTGCTGAATTTTTCTGGGCGTTTCTGTTTTCAGTTCAGATTCCCATCATCAGCTTTACTTTGCTTTTTTGTGTCTTTCAAGGGGACTGTATGGACATCCACAGCACTATTAGGAAGAGATTTTGACTTTGACCACAAATCAATAAAACTCTGAAGATGCTGCCAAGGTTGGAGGGTTTGAGCTATAGGGAGAGGCCGAATAGGCTGGGGCTGTTTTTGCTGGAGCATCGGAAACTGAGGGGTGACCTTATAGAGGTTTATAAAATCATGAGGGGCATGGATAGGGTCAATAGCCACTTTTTCCTAGGGTGGAGGAGATGAAAACTAAAGGACAAAGGTTTAAGATGAGAGCGGAAAGACATAAAAGGGACCCGAGGGGCAACTTTTTCACACAGGGGGCGGTGCATGTATGGAACAAACTGCCAAAGATGGTGGTGGAGGTTGGTACGATTACAACATTTAAAAGGCATGTGGATGAGTACATGAATAGGAAGGGTTTCAGAGGGATTTGGCCAAGTGCTGGCAAATAGGGCTAGATCAGTTTAGGATATCTGGTCGTGCAGACAAGTCGGACCGAAAGGTCTGTTTCCATGCTGTGTCATCATGAACTAATTAAGGGGCAACACAACTGAAATCTTAAGAAGATACCTACAAAAATAAAGCAAAATGTCATTCCTAGATGATGCACTCACCCATCTTGGAAGGCCTCAATGGGACACCATATGCTCCATTTCCAGGGACATATGAGCATGGACGAGTATTTCTTTATTGTTGACAGAAGTACTTAATCAATGCCCTCTTATGTACCCATAACCTTTACTTCAAAATTAAGATACAATTAACAGACTTTGCTTTTATTTATTTCAAAACTTTATACCACACAATATTTCACATACAAAACAGAAAAGAGAAAAAAAAGTAATGATTTTTCATATTCTGTACATCACATCATACTCATTCCTATCACCTTTAATAGTTTATTTGTGCAAGCATTGTATTTTGTGAAGCATTCTGACAACTGATGACGAGCATCGGCTCATTTTGGCTCAGAAATTGTTTTTCTTTCTCACACCTCTTCTATACTAATGAGGCCAATCCTTAACATTTTTTTCTTCAGTCACAGTTTTTGTCAAATATATGTCATCCAACAGGGAATAATTATCTAAATCATACCCAATAGGCAAACTACTCTCAGAATTCACAATGTATAGAATGGTCCCTTAAACAATGGCAAGGGATACTTTATCTATTATTTCCAAGACAGCCTTGTGTTTCTGCAGCTAATGTACTTTTAACCAGCCTTTTTATTTGCTTCAGTTCTTGGGCCAAAGGACATTTTCCACTTTTACCCAACAAAAATATTAGAATATCAGCTGTACTTTAGTATCCATGGAGAAGTTTGACATCACAACCATCACTAAATAGGATGAATTATGCATCCTTTGGGTCCCCAAGCCTCAACCTTGAGCATATAGTTCTCCATAATAAATTTCTATTTGCCTTTAAAACATCTGTTATTGTGCAGTGTTTCACTATTTTGATTAGTTCTAATATATCAAAACTGGCATCTGTTCTTATGGAAGTGTAGAACCAATTTGGTCTTTAACTGCTTAATTTCTTTTTAAATGCAAGATCATCTTTCTGTGATGACCTTGCATAACCTATTGCGATACAAGGATAACTTTTGCTTCTGCTTCAGTTGTGCAAGATCACAGACTATGTCTGTATTCTGTCAACATTTTTATGGGAAATGCAACAGGTATAAAATGGTACATCTGATAATTAAAACTTGTAAAGGAAATAATCTAAAGATGCATCTTGGAGATTTCAAGTCATGAGATTGTGACCACTTCCTTTGGCAGATTGTTCCATTGTGGAATTGTCCATGTGAATAAACATTTCTGATGTACTGTCCTGGGAAAAAAAATGTTCTTTTTAGTTTTTATGGATGGCTACCTCATATTTTGTCATTCCCAGAGGATATGTTCCTGCTAATACCCATTAATTTGTTCCATATTCTATTGAACATACCAGTCAATCTATTTCGCTCCTTCACTTGATCAAAGATTTGTGATCGAAATCCTTTTACCAAGTATACAGCACTAGTGTAGAGGACATACAGGATCATGCAGTATATCTTTGGATCACGTCAAGCTTATTCATAAGTCTCACCACACAGTATCTCGCAATGTGCAACTCAGGATTGGATAAACCAATATTTGGCAAGGTATACATCTTATATTTTAGTTGCAAAACCAAAAATCTTTTCTTCGGAAATCCAAGGATCCCACTTCTTTGGGTGTGTGATAAGATTATTGATTCAAGCCAGTAGAAAGCTTGGCTTCTATTCTTAAATTCACCTATATCATATTTAGTAACAAAGTGATTCCACAGAACTTCCACATAGAAGATCAGCATGCATCATAAAGATGCCTGAGAGAGTTTCCCTTTGTGGCTTCAAGAGGACATTTCTGGATGTGGTTTCACTCCAACCTACTTTCAAAGAAACAGAACATTCAATCCTTTTCGGAAAGAGATAACCTTTCAAACCGATGACCACCCTCCACAGCATTTCAAGTAAAGAGCACAGATAATGTGGAGACTTCGATGGAGTAAGATAGAGGCTGAGTGAGTACATCAGGGAATTTGGTTCAAAGTAGGGATTCAACTGGGAAATCTTTTTCAAATTCAATTTTACAGCAAAAGTCAGATTTAGACCTAGAACTAATAGCCTTTAACCAAGTTACAACGGCCTGTAGGATAGTGCCTGAATGAAGTGCTGATTACAGTAGCAGGGAGTAAAGCTAAAAAGCATTTCATTAAAACTTTATATACGGAAGAGATTTTAAAATCTGACAGTAAATAAAAAGCAATCAGTGCAAGGGAGACTTTGTCTGAGAGAGACAGGTGCGTTCAGTAAGTATATCTGGGAATTCAGTGCAAAGGAGAGAAGAGATGCTTTAAGTAAGATTTACTGCAAGTAATAAAATCTCCAGAGCAAGGAGATGAGTGGGAGAGGATAAAAGGCACTACATGTGGGCCTCTTGATCTGTAAGGCCAACAATAATGTAAGTGCAAGGAAAGCTGCAGATTGGAGAATAGGATTCATGACTCTTCCTAGTCTTTAACGTAAAAGTAAAATTTTCAGATTGTCTTGAAGTCTCTGATCTTTACTTCTCTCTCTTTTTTCTGAAAAATAACTTAAGTATAAGATTTATACCGGCATTAAAACAAAATGTAAAGAGTTAGGGATTCTTCAAGTGTAAACTGCAGAAATTCTGAGTAAGCAATTAATTAACTAAATCAAAATACAACACTGATGGCACTTCAGGTGCTGCTGAACACCAAGGTCATCCATGGCAAACACATCTGTAATATGTGTTTGCGGCTCAAGAAAATTTGGATTTGAGTTGGGGAGCGAAGCCCAAGTTGCAGACATTGCATGACGTCATGGAGTGAGAAAGTCACTTGGACACTTTACTTCAAGAGATGGTCACACCCCTCAAATTATACCCTTCAAATTTGGTCTGTGATCAGGGACAGGAGGGTGCAACTGCAGATTAGGTTGGTAAGGGATCCAAAGGGTAGCATTCAAGCAACTGTTCAACAGTTACGAGGTTCTTGCAAGCTATGTAGAACAAGAGTAGGAACTGCAGACAGAATGAGCAAACTGACCACAGCACCATGGCACATTGAACCATTCAAATGGCAACTGGAAACAGGATCACAGTAGAGGTAGGAACAGTATGATTAGGGGGAACAGATACGGTTCTCTACAGCCGTTTGGGAGTTCTGAATGCTATGTTCCCTGCCCAAAGCCACGGCTAACATAGAAAAGAGATCAGGAGTAGGCCATACAGCACTTTGAGTCTGCTCTACCATTCAATGTGCCCATAACTGATCACTTAATTCTGTATCCTGTTCCTGTTTACCCCCAACATCCTTTGATCCCTATAGTCCTAAGAACAGTATCTAACACCTTCTTGAAAACATTCAATGTTTTGGCTTCTACCAGTTTTGATGACAGAAAATTCCACAAGCTCATCACTGCACGGGTGAAGAAACGTCTCCTCGTTTCAGACCTAAATAGCCTACCTCATGTCCTTAAACTCTGGTCTCCCTGATTGTTGGCATTTGAAAACGTCCCAACAACCATAAAAAAAATTAGAGGAAAGAAGTAAACTTTGAAGGTAATCTAGTAAATGGTACAAAAAGGATAGTAAAAGCTTCTTTAAATATATAAAAAGAGAGGCCAAATTCAAACATAAATTCCTTAGAAAATGAAACCGGGGAAATAACAATGGGGAACCAGGAAATGGCAGAGGAATTGAACAAATACTTTGCATCAGTCTTCAGAGTAAAAGATAATAATGGCATTTCAAAAATACTGAATAATCCAGGGCAAAATGAGGAGGGGCTGGGGGGAGGTTAGATGAAGTGAGGGCTGGAAAATATCATCTGTTCTTCAGAAGAGGAGTATTTTTTTCAGAAGCATGTGCAGTACATTACAGATGGATTTTAAATTATTGCATGCTTACAGTTTACATTCCAACTTACTGCTCAATGTAGATACACACTACTTACAATTTGATGTTCTCAAATGCTGTCTACACCCAACCCGATCTAAGCCAATGGGTGTGCTTTGGGAGAAAGTGAAAGGCCGAAGTCTGGCAGACACAGCTTTATATGGTGGTACCTGATGTGAGGGAACAGGTGGCCGAGCAACTGGCTGAAAACAAACAATATTAAATATATTATGTTAGATTAAAAAATACCAACTCCACCCACAAGTAGAGGTCAGAATATTCAGCTAAAGAAAATTTATTTTAAACGTACATGTTAAAGTGCATATCACTTTAGTGAGATTCCAAGATGCAAAACCATTTTGAAGTTGGTTTGAATAGTCTTTTAAGCTGAAGGTATATTATTCAAGATTACAATAGTTTACATTATTTTTTATTGAACCAAGAGTGTAAATCTGATTACGAAAGGTTTTGTATTTGTATCATATTCATAAGTTCTTCAGTCTTCCTGGTTAATGAATCAGATTTACAATTACTAAGAAACCGATAGCACAGCTTCGCAAAGTAGAGATTATGGCCCCGAGTGGGTTAGAACACCTGTGCCCCTTTCCAACAGGCCTCTGCTCTCTGAATTCTCACCATAGGATTGCAACTATTTTCAAACCTCAAAATGGGGGTCAGTGGGAAAAAATGCGGTAAGCACTGGCCTGTACAGTTTCTACTGCAGAGGCTGTTAAATTTAAAAATAAATTGATATTGTTTCAATAGCTAAAAGGAGGACAGTGAGATTTCATTTCCAGAATTATTGTAAACAACCAGTCCTATTGCTGCAGTTCACTTATACCTTAAAAGGTACAGAACAGAATTTTCCCTTTCACTTCTACCATAACTGAAAAACTCATTTCATAAGTATACCTAACTTTCCCTTAAGCAGTTTCTTGATTTTCCAGGATCCAGTCCAAAGTGATTTTTAGCTGCCAAAGGTTTGCTTCCATTGCTTTCCTTTACTAGCTTTCTAACTTTTAAATTCCAGACTGTCTTCCACTGTGAGGGTATCTTCCTAGTGACTCTCTATAGTGTGAGCAAGGCAAACCTTCCAACCTCATTTAAACCCTCACAACTTTGGTCATTTTGGTCAGGCAACGAGCTCTCACCCACATTCCTATACAGCAAACCATAGAGACTACGCAGTTTCTAGCTTCTCCCCCTCTTGCCAATTCTGCTAAACTGAAGGGGAGTTTCAGGGATACCTTAGAAACTCTTTTCCAGGCAAAGCCATCTCCACTTCAAGCAAAGATGATGTTGCCATTGTCTCCAAATCTGAACACCTTATCTCTTCTTTGCAGCAAACATCACACATTTTAATTTTTAGCAGCCACATCAACTCAGCATTTTGCCAGGCTATCTTCAGAATATGACTCATGACTGCCTTCATTTTACTCTAAATTAAAAACAGAGTTCCAAAACACAACAATCTTATAAATCTCATTTTTGTAATGATACTGTAGGTAAACAGACATAAATCGTAAGTGAACTTCTCAACACTGTACCAGTGCCTCTGCCAATATACCCGATCTCTAAGTGCATTCCAACAGTTAATTCATAGGTAAAGTATTAATACAAGTAACTAATGCTGCAGTTCTGTTTGACATCATTAACTTGCTTAAGGCAATTGTAAGTAATGCCATGTTAAATTTTAAACTGACATTAGGGCACACAGACCAGAAAATTCCATTAATAGCCATCTGCTAATTCCAACTTTTAGGAAAGATGAGGGAATACATTTATATTTTTCCTTTGTAGATCATTTATATTTGTAGGAACACTGAACACACACCAGAGAAATATTGAAAGACACAATGGAAACTTCTCAAAATATTACATAGAATTACTTGGAAATATCCGCTTGTGCATTAAAACACACTCCAAATTTTATTTTTATGATGTAAATTATTTAGGCATGAAAAGGTAATTTAGGTTTACTTTGAACAGAGATTGTTAACTTTGTCAGAGTCAGAGATGTACAGCACAGAAACAGACCCTTCAGTCCAACTCATCCATGCCAACCAATATTCCAAAACACCAAAATTGGTGGTGCAGTGGACAGTCTAGAAGGTTACCTCAGAATGCAACGGGACCTTGAACACGTGGGCCAATGGGCCAAGGAGTGGCAGATGGAGTTAGATTTAGATAAATGTGAGGTGCTGCATTTTGCGAAGGCAAGTCAGGGCAGGACTTATACACTTAAAGGTAAGGTCCAGCAGAGTGCAGGTTCATAGCTCATACATTAATTTAGAATATCTGGTCGGCATGGACAAGTTGGACCAAAGGGTCTGTTTCCATGCTGTATATCTCTATGACTCTAATTTAGTCCTATTTGCCAGCATTTGGCCCATATACCCCTTAAACCCTTCCTATTCATATACTCATCCAGATGCCTTTTAAATGTTGTTATTGTACCAGCCTCCACCATCTTGTTTGGCAGCTCATTCCATACATGCACCACCCTCTGCGTGAAATAGTCACCCCTTAGATCCTCTTTAAATCCTTCCCCTCTCACCTTAAACCTTTGTCCTCTAGTTTTGGACTCCACTACCCTGGGGGAAAAAACCATAGCTATTCACCTTGTCTATATCCCTCATGATTTTGTAAACCTCAATACAGTCAGCCCCTAGCTTCTGACACTTCAGGGAAAATAGCCCCAGCCTATTCAACCTCTCCCTATAGCTCAAACCCTCCAACCCTGGCAAAATCCTTGTAAATCTTTTCTGAACCCTTTCAAGTTTCACCAAATCTTTACTATAGCAGGAGACCAGAATTGAATAAAGTATTCCAAAAAAGGCCTAACAATGTCCTGTGCAGCCACAACATGACAACCCGATTCCTATATTCAATGCAATGACCAATTAAGGCAAGCATACCAAACACCTTCACTACCCTGTCTACCCACAACTGCACTTTCAAGGAACTATGAATCTGCACTCCAAGGTCTCTTTGTTCAGCAACACTTCCCAGGACCTTACCAATAAATATATAAGTCCTGCCCTGATTTGCCTTACCAAAATGCAGCACCTCACATTTATCTAAATCTAACTCCATCTGCCACTCCTTGGCCCAATGGCCCATGTGTTCAAGGTCCCGTTGCATTCTGAGGTAACCTTCTAGACTGTCCACTAGACCAGCAACTTTGGTATCATCTGCAAACTTACTAAGCATACCTCCTATGTCCACATCGAAATCAATCATAAAAACAACAAAAAGCAGTGGACCCAGCAGCGATCATTGTGGCACATCGCTGGTCACAGGCCTCCAGTCTGGAAAGCAACCCTCCACCACCACCCTCTGATTCCTACCTTTGAGCCAATTTTGTATCCAAATAGCTAGTTCTCCCTGTATTGCATGTGATCTAACCTTGCTAACCAGTCTACCACGCAGAACCTTGTGGAATGCCTTACCGAAGTAATGCAACCAAAACTCCTCCTAGCTCTGAAATTAGAATAAATTTACGTAAAGGTTTCTCGTGGCCATAAATGATACAAAAGAAAATACGATCTGAGAGCTGTACTAAACTAGGAAAAAAAATTGCTCTTTTCCAAACCCATTCAACTAAAATTTCACCAAGAAACAAATAAGTTAACTCCAAATAAAACCTTATTGTGGGCTTGTTTCACTGTGCATTCAGCCTTTGACCTGCACAGTGCTATGGTACACAACGCCACTTACTTCAGCTTCCAATTCCTTGGAAGCAAAGCAGATCGAAAACACTGCACCCTGCATACTGTTTATTGATAAGCTGTAAAGCTCCAACATTAAAAATGCAATTACTGATGTCTAAGAGCTTTTAGCTAACCATCCACACAAAGAAAAAGAATTAACACTGCACTTTTTAAATGTTACATAAAGCTTAAAAGGCTTTGAAGGGGAAAATTGATGAATATTAAAAATTAAACTAATAAAGCACATTAATTTTGTTCCATGTGGTAACTTCAACCTTGCAAAAATCTCTTCAACTCTCCTGAGGGGAATGACTCTGCATAATCTTCAAGCACACTGTCTGCCTTCCAGTACTTTACAGAATTAATATTTTTCCTATTGTTAGCTAAAGTAGAATATTCAACTGTAGAATGCATTACATTCAAGTTCACATTCATACATTTTTATTCATGGACAACTAGGTAGCAATCAGAAGCTGAGCTATTAATATGCATTTTCCTTCTGATAAAGGACTTGGAAACCAACTTTAAAATCTCAACTGCCATCTAAAGTGAGGTAGTCAGCTCAGCACTGAAAGTAAACCAACTTCCAACAGTTCCTGATCCACAAAATTCAAACACTTCAGATATTTAATTTACCACTTCAAGTTTCACAACAATTTCTTGGTCCATATTTTTGCATCAATCATCTGCTCTCTGCCTTATGATGCCAATTGGTGCTGGGCAATTGCCATCCAGGCAATTGTCTTCCATCATATTTCAATCTTCTACTCATCATATTTCAACCTAAACAGCGAATACTGGCAGGTTATGTTGCCACAACATCCCATATCCACACCTGGTCATTTGATATTAACACACACTCACATATTTTGGGTAGACTTGATAACAAAGCAATCGCACCCAAGCTGGAGGAACAACATCTCATTTTCTACTTTCAGGACTCAGCATTTGAGTTCAAAAATTTCAGAACATGATTACAGTTGCCCATTTTGATTACACCATTTTTCTCCACCAATGCCTTATTTGCAAGGGTTTGCTCTTATCTGACCTGACCTATTTTCCATTCTCATCTACTATTCGCATTATTTTACTACAGATCAGGCATCCATTATCAGTATGTCCAAAAACCGAAAAGACACAAATACTAAAGATGTTTTTGGTAGCAGACCCAAACAAATCTGTAAACACACCGAGTTCTGGCCCAAACAGACCTATCAACAAAGTTTTGTTGTCCAAAGGGCCAAATTCCGCACATCTGCCAGGTCTGCTTAATTCTTTTGGAAAAATATTTTGCTTTTAGATCCATTGGAAGAAAAAAAAATTTTTCACATAACTCTAAAAAGGAACCAAATAGACGACAGCGGTCCCCAAAGCTGAAAATACCCTTTATCTGAAAACCAGTTTTTAGATAAAGGATTCCCAACCTGCACCATTAACTCCCTTAGCCTTTTACTCTGGACACCTACTCCAGCTGTTTCACTCACTTCTCCTCTCACTTGGTCAACAGTATAAACCTGATCACTTTGCCAAACCTTACCAGTTCTGAAGAAATCATATCAGCCTTGAAGCATTAATTTTGTTTCTCCATCCACAAATGCTGCCACACCAGAGTTTCTCCAGCACTGTGTTTCTGATCAAGAATTATGGATTGACAGCTCATCTCATAGCATATTGTTGTAATTTACCTCCCCAAAGTTGTATGGTCAAGAAAGCACCAATATCCACATCAGTGCTAGGCATTTAACGATTTTTAAATCAAAAGGAAACTACTGTCTGGCCCACCACACTGCAGCACATCCACCTCCTGCCTCCATTCCTGCAAGCAGAAAGTTAAGATTGGAATCACTAACACACAATCTGAAACGGTGTTGGAATCAGATTCCAGTCGGAACTTTTGAAAGGCATAGTTCAATATGCACATGAAGATGGCTAATTTTGGGCTAATTTTCAGGGTTTGGGGAACAAAAGGAAATATGAGCCAAATGGCTTCTTTTTGTGCTCAGATTATGTAAGGTACTAGGTTTGGCTTTAATGATCAGAGTAAAAGACAAAAAAAAACCCCGGTTCCTTATCCATGAATGAGAAATTCCTTCCAACAGTATAAAAAAAAAGGTGCAGGTACTAGTATTAGTGTTAAACATTTTGCCAAAATCATCAATAGAAGGAATTCGGACTAGCATTTTGCCCCATATGTTCCCTACTCAAAGTCTGCTTTATTAAAATCCAATTTCTTCATAATTTTTATTTTTTGCTCTATCATATTACCATGAAAATGAACAACTTTCTGAATAGCTGGTCTCAAACAGGTCCTCATTTCAAATTTGGCTTATTACATCCCGCTTCATTTACCAACATTCCAATAACACTATCTCACGGGTTCCCTAGCCTGCAGTTTACAGAAAGATTAGAAATCACATGACACCAGGTTATAGTCCAACAGGTTTATTTGAAAACACAAGCTTTCAGAGCCTCACTCCTTCAGGTGTTAGACTAATAACCTGTTGGACTATAACCTAATGTTGTATGATTTCTGATCCTGTCCACCCCAGTCCAACACTGGCACCTCCACATTACAGAAAGGTTATTCAAGGAGTTCAATACCATAAGATAAAGGAGCAGGATTAGGCCATTCAGCCCATTGAATTTGTTCTGCCATTCGATCACAGGTGATATGTTTCTCAACTCCACTCCCCTGCCTTCTCTCCTTAACCTTTGATCCCCTTACTAATCAAGAACCTATTTATCTCCCCTAAAAGGTATTCAGTGACATGGCACCCACAGCCTTCTGCAGCCATGAATTCCCCAGATTCACAACGCCCTAGCTAAAGAAGTTCCTCATCTCAGTTCGAAACGTCGTCCCTTCACCTCAAGCTCTGCTCTTAGGTCCTAGTGTCTCCACCTAGCGGAAAAATATTCTCCATGTCCTCTCTATCCAGACCTCTCAGTATTCTGCATGTACATTTACATTTGTACAGATTTTCCTCAAAACAAATCCTAGTCTTATGACAGGATAACAAAAATTCCCCAATATTACAAACAAACTTTTCTCCAACTAATCTTTATGGCGCACTTCACACACACACACACATACATACACAGTGCAGAATATCCACGCCAATTTTACCATGTGGTAATCAACGACATATTCCTACCATTAGCTTTTTTTCCTTTCTAAATACTGAGAGAACATTTGTGCCAATTGCTCCTTTACATTCAGATAATGCACTTTTGTTCACGGATTATCATACAGAGTTTTGTTTTTGCTATATAAATAATCTGGTCATATTCAAGGTGTTGTAGCAATTTACAATTCTCACCAATATGAACAGACATTCACCACACAAATAATTTAAAACCAATATTTTGCTATTCTTATCTTAATAGCGAAAACATTGTGCTGACTGTTGGTGTACTGAAAGGATATTGTTTTATGGATACCTGATAGATTACTATGGATTATTATATCAATAAACTTTCACTTGACATATTTTAAAACACATGAATTGTTCACTAAATGGCACAGTACAATTGTATACAAGCGTCATGTCTTCATCAGATTTATGGATTCACCAATTTTCAAAACTGTTACTTCAGCAAAACAGTTCACTAAATAAGAGATTGGCAAGAAATTCAAGTGCAACTCAAAAGCAAATTTATTGGGGCATGTCATTTTTGGCAAAAGTATTGAAGAGATATTTGCAAGAATACGAATAGCTGAATCAGAACAGAGGACAGCAAACATCCCACACTCCTTTCCAGAGTTTCTGGAAGAACTGAAGCAAAAGTTTTCAGCCAAAGATGAAGCAGCAGCAGGCAGAGCAGTCAAGTTTGATTTTGATGCAGCAAAAGGAAATCATCTTACTTGTATTGTAAGAAGATCCACTATTTCCTCCGAGCGATTATTCCCATAAATACTGGCCCCACCAATTATGGAGATTGGCCTCCTTTTCTGATTTCTGTGGAGCTGAATACTGACACATTTCTCTGGTTGGGAGTCAACAATGGTGACTTCATTCTCTGTAGTGTCAATTTTTTGAGATTGAATAGGCAAACCATTTTCTGGGATAGAAAACTTCCTGCTAGCGAATTGACCATAATCTGAAAGAGGTCGTTGTCGTTGCCTGCTTTTCCAGGAGTTCCACCTTTTTTGCCCAAACTTTTGTCCATCAGTCTTTTCGTCTTCTGCGGAAGGGAGCTGATTCGTCCATTGATCTTCAGAAGACACCTTTCAAATATGAACACTGAGTATCATCATTTTTATTAGCATTACTTCTTTCAGAGTTACAATTCCTATATTTTCAAACATCAGTCTATTGATACTAGTAATAAAGCAATTTTTTTTTGCATGCACATACATTTCAATGCTAAACTCTTGAAATGGTTAAAAACAGACATTGCACATAAAAGACATTAAGAAAATGTACATTGTAGGATCCACCTGATATTCTGATCTAAGTTATTATACAATGAATAGTGGTGGGAACCCTTATAGTTTCTCAACACCCTAATTTGGTTGAGTCGGAGCTAAATGCAGCACTCCTACAACTCAGATGAAATTAGATGAGCCACAGTAATTATTGGATCTGGGAGTTTACTGTATTGGTGTCGCTCAGAGGCAAAACCCCAGCTTTCAAGTGTTTCACTTAAGGATTACATACAGGTTAAAAAAAAGGGATAGTTACTTGTTAAATTTAACTTTAAAAATAAATATTACTCAAGATGTTAGAAGCCTCTTAACAGTTACTAACTGTGAACATTTATTGAGGCTGAGGAAAAAAGATTTTTTTAAAATCCTTTAAACCACTTCAATTAAACTCACTTCTTTTAAATTCAGTTATTAACTAGTGATTGCAGAGGATGTAGAAGGAAAGAAAACACAACTGAATAAAACACTAAAACCAACCTTATTTACTAAAATAAAACAAAGAACTATGGATGCTGGAAATCAAACAGAAACAAATTGCTCGAGAAACTCAGCAAGTCTGACAGCTCCTTTTGAGAGAAAGCAGTTTGATACTTCGTAAATGAAAGCATCTGCTTTCTCCTGAATTTCTGAAGAAGGGTCCTGACCCGAAACGTCAACTTTCCTACTCCTCTGATGCTGCCTGGCCTGCTGTGTTCCTCCCGCTCCACACTGCGTTATCTCTCCTTTCTCCTCACAGATGGTTCCAGACCTGCTGAGTTTCTCCAGCAATTTCTATTAGTGCTTCAACCTTATTTATCGTGGTGCTTACCTCATGGTCAGACAGAGTTATCGGTGTCCTGCACATGCACTGAAATATTATACAGTACTTATTAACAGTAGTCATTTGGATGCCTAATCCTTTAATTTTTTTAAAAATACTAAAACACATCAGCCTCTGGCAATCTTCAGCTACACTGAGCCGAGGTTTGAACATTATGACTCACCATGCTGATTCCATTACTGTACTTTTACCTCTGCACTGTTCAAGGCTTTAAAGTCAGATATCTACTGCACACTGATAACAGTGCATGAGCTACTCTGCACCATGCATATCAAAATACAAATGTAAAGATTTGCAGCAGAGTGCCTCTTGTAATTGGTGAACGATTGTAAATTAGAGCCCAAGGTACACAACATCTCTCTAGTGTGTAATATAACTCCACAAATCATCCTCAATGTAATGGCAGATATAATTTATTATTTATCATTTGTGGCTTATCACATCTCAGTTAGCAGAGGCAATAAGATTCAATGAAGTCAAATCCTTATTTGTAATCACTGATAATTTGCAAATGAGATTTAGTCAAATATATAAAAATAAGCATATTGCGCATAATGATAGTTAGTAAATTAAAATATTCAAGTGTTCAGATTTTGCCTCTAAAGAGAACTCCCAACAACATTGCCACACACCCCTCACCTCTCCAGCTGATGTATAAAGTTTTGTTTATGTCATGGGTTAACCCTCTCTAAATTTCAAGTCTCCGAGACACACACACATTCTCCCAATGAAATGTCCACTTATTAATATACTGAACAATAAGATGTAGAAGAGAATGACAGATTTTGTTTTCTATCCAGCACTTTCATACAAATTTGCACAACTGCATTAACCACAAACTCCTGTTACATTATGAACCCAAGAAACCTAAATCCAGTTTTGAAATTGCTAAGTTAGTATCAGTCAACCCATAAAGACTGGCCAGGACCTACCCCAAAGTGCAGAATCAATCTCCTAGAGATTAGAAATAAAAATACTTCCCAATGCCTGGTCATTCCAATAGATAAATCCAATGTCACAGACAATCCTTAATCCTCTAGCAAATAAACGCTGTTTAGCAGGAAATAAGACTGGTGAGCAATGTGAGCAGTGCCTTGCTACAGCATTAAGTTTCAGATTTTGGGGGAGGAAAGAGAAGTTTTCTAATTCCTTAGGTATTGTACTACTGACCTTTTGCAGATGCGATAGATTTAATTTTTGTATGTACATTTAAAAGCATTGTGCAGTGCTGTTATCTTGGATTAGGGCTATGAAGATGCTTCTGCAGACCATTTCAATTGAGGTTAAGTTTTTGAGGGATAAGTACCATTATTCTGTTCATATTCAACATTGCTCAACTTCACAACAAATCACAGGCAAAGTGCAGTCACTTCATATATTGTCTTGTGGCAAGACAGGTTATGTTTATATTCCTGCATAATGATCCTTCCTTCAGTCTTAAAAGCTCTTAAATGTGCTCTATCTCATGCTTCTGTATATACCTGCACAGAAACTAGAGAACATAGGCTTAAGGTGAGAGGAGGAAGATAACAAAAAGTCCAGAGGGGCAATTCTTTCACACAGAGGGCGGTGAGTGTCCAGAACGGGCTGCCAGAGGTAGTGGTGGAAGAGAGCACAATTTCGCCATTTAAGAAATATTTAGATGGGTACATGGATGGGATAGGTATGAAGGAATATGGACCAAACACAAGCAAATGGGATTAGTTTAATTGTGAAAACCGGGTGGCATAGGCAAGTTGGGCCAAAGGGCCTACTTCCATGCTGCAGACATCTAATGTCTCTAAAAAACTCAGGTTGAGAGAACTGAGAAACAAGGAAATTACTGCAACAGAGTTAACGTTTCAGGTCGAGTAACCCTTCCTCAAAACGCTCCCAGTTCTGAGAAAAGGTCATTTAACATTTCGGTTTGACTCTGATTTCTCTCCACAGATGCTGCCAGACCCACCCAGTTTTCCACCAATTTCTAATTTTGTTTCTGATTAAAACATCCGCAGCTCTTTCAGCTTTTTATTAAGGAAATCACTGGGGTAGAAATTCCTGTGATTGTGAGCTCCTCCACATTCGCACAATTCTTTGCGAAAATGCTATGAAAGATCACCAGAAAGAAAACATTACTACAACATCAGTACACAGAGAAAATCGAGATAACAGAGTGTAAGGTTCATGTGCAGGTGACATGAAACCTGGAAAAAGGTTTTCTTGTTTGAATAAATTAATTGTAGACATTGTTGCATGGTGATCACATGATCAAATATTAAGCCTTCCAAATAGGTTTACCATTTCGAGTAGAACTTATATTGAATAATATAAGTCAGGAAGGCTGCTCTCAAGTCATTAAACACAACCAGAATGCTAGAATGAATAACATAACTGGTCTTTGGATTTCTGAATAAAGATGGGAATTAAGAAAATATAAACAAAATTAAGTTCCAATTGCTTAATCACTGACTCCTACTGGCAAATGCACATGAACATCGGACAAATAAGGGCAGATTGGGTCTCAGTTGCGAGGTTTAAGAGTCAAGCATTTTGTTGATATTCTTAAAGGTTGCACAACTGCTTATGGTGTGATGACAGATGGCCAACATCTGTTGAAACCTGCTGTCGCACAGAAGTCCATCTTTTCAACACCAGGCAAAATTGAAAAATAAGGCAATGCATTTTACTCTCACCATCCTACTTCAACCAGGCAACGAAACAATTAGTTCTGGAGTGTTCTATAATCAGTGTTATTAATACACATTGTAGTGTAATGCAAATAAGAGTTGGATCCATTAATATTAACTTCCCTCTCTTTATAATAGATTGCCCCATCAAGACTGGACAATTTATTCAAACAAGAAAACCTTTTCCAAGTTTCACGTTACCTGCACATGAACCTTACACTCTTATCTCAATTTTCACTGAATACTGATGTTAAACCACAACAGAAATATGCTTTGAATGATAGTTAAGGCTGGAACTGACTGCAGTATGAGGTAACAAGGCACTTGATCAACATTTCTGACAAATTTTTCAACTTAAAAAATAGAAGAATATTCCACTCTTCCCAATTATCTAGATAGTCACTGAAAAAGACTGAACAAGCATCATTCTTTTTGGTCAAGAATAGTTCTGAACAAGTCACTGAAAACAGTGAATCTTGCACTGCCTTGGATCCAGAAGTAAACAATTATAGGTTGAAAAGGCTGTTATTTTGTGAGAAAGCACTTTGGTTTTTCAATGCTCCATACTAATACAAAGATATACATTTTAAATTCATAATTCAGATTTAATACTGTACAATACATAATTTAAGTGATAAATAAAGCAGGGGAGGCAAGTTCAACCAAGTGAAGTTTAACAGAACTGGTCTTATCACAATAGATTCATGACCATAATTAATCATTGCCACCCAACTACCTGTTCAAAATATTGATAAGTAGTATTTCACATGTGATGGCTACTAGGATTTCCCTGTGTTTATACTGGTGATCATCATCTTGACTTTGTAATGAAATAGAGAATGTAAACCGCTTATCGTAAAGAACATGACATACAGTAAGAATTAAGGTAACAAATGATTTCTGATACTTGAAGTTTATCAACTTATCGTACTTTGGAAAAATTCTCACTTGTAAAATTGACTGTTTACAGGAGTATTGTTCTACATACAGCAATACTCTGTAAATCACAAGAGTCTCCACAAGGATTTACCAAATTAATTCCTGCGATGGCAGACCAATTATAATGAGCAGAAATTGAGTCAGTTAGGATTGTAGTCACTGAAATTTAAAAGAATGAAGGCAGAATTTCACAGAAATCTACGAAATTCCAACAGGACTAGACAAGTTAGATACACGAAGAATGTTCCTAATGATGGGGGGAGTCCAGAACCAGGGATCAAAGTCCTAAAACATTTACCCCTGTCCTTAAACTGAGATCAGGAGAAATTTCTGCGTCCAGAGAATGATGAGCCTGTAGAATTCACTACTACAGAAAGTAGTTCAGGCCAAAATATTGTGTTTTCAAGAAGGACATAACTATAGCTCTCATGTCTAAAGGGATCAAGGGATATGGGGGAAGATGGGTGGGATTACAGTATTGAGCTTAATAATTGGGGCGGCACGGTGTCACAGTGGTTAGCACTGCTGCCTCATAGCGCCAGGGACCCGGGTTCGATTCCAGCCTCGGGCGACTGTCTGTGTGGAGTTTGCACATTCTCCCCGTGTCTGCGTGGGTTTCCTCCGGTTTCTTCCCACAGTCCAAAGATGTGCAGGTTAGGTGGATTGGCCATGCTAAATTGCCCTTAGTGTTCAGGGATGTGTAGATTCGGTGGGTATAGGGGGATGGGTCTGGGTGGGATGATCTGAGGTTCGGTGTGGACCTGTTGGGCCAAAGGGCCTGTTTCCACACTGTAGGGATTCTATGATTCTATTAGCCACGATCATATTGAAATGTTGGAGCAGGCTCAACACATATGCACATACACAATTTGTTCAAAAGATGAGCAATCAAGAATCCCAAAGGAATGTCCCTCTCCCTAGCCCAAGTTTCAAGCCTGGAATCTTTTAGGCCTTATGATTCAGCTGATGGTGTGCATACATCTCGGGAAAAATAGCTGTAGATATCAATCTGCCAGGTGGTAATTCAACTGTGCCAGCTGCAGGAAGAAAATGCTGGCCAAAGGTAGACTGATGAATTTCCTTTCTACCAGATTCTCTTTTCTGCTATCCAACAACTGCTTTCACCCTTTGCTTTTTCCAGGCCATTCCTGACTGCTCATCTCCTGGCACTCTAGTCAACAATGAGGTCTTCTCATCCAGTGACTCCAACTCACCTAAAGTCTCAGTTTCTATCATCCTTGTATTGCATGTGCAGGTGATAGCAAACGTGCCTTTGAGCATATTTTTGGAATGCAGCAGACGCCCACTGAACTTGCATGATCCAGCTATTGGACTTGACACTTACTCAAGAGGGCATGTATGCAGAGGAAGATGCCTATATACAAGTGCACTTCCATGTTAAGCATTCTGTCATGCCAGAAGATGCTCAATGTTTTATCTGAGGCAAGAGATGGAAGTTATTCATCTGCTTTTCATAGCTTGCATAAATTGTTCATGCCTTGCTTCTTTAAAAGAGGGCGTTGATAAATGAAGCCTGGAACATATAGAGCTTTGTATTTTCTGTTAGCTTGTGTTTGCTTCACATTTGACAACTCAACTTCAATATGCTATCTGTGGCTTTATTAGTCCTAGTGCTGATTTAGAAAAGCAAGGGACGTGTTGTTGGCAATTGCTAATCCAATTTAGTTGCATCTCCAGAATAGGTTGTCAATGTTGATGCAAAGTGAATTTTCTCAATCCTTGCCTAAACCTTTGGCCCTCCTGGTGCTGATTGTTTGGTTGCTCTTGTTTTCAGCGGCAGCAGCACGAGCCACAGTGCCGATGGGAAGGTAAGGCAGTTTTTGTCTCTCCCTGTATAAAAATTTACCTCGTGCAGCAAGCGGCCTTCTTGTTTTCAGCAGCGGGTATGTGAAGGGAACGCGATCCAGGAAGAAACAGATAAATTCGGGCATTGGCCCCACCTGACCTCCTCCCCTAACCAAAAAAGACTGTGTGGAGGTTCAGTAAGGCAAGGCTTTTTTTTATTCTTCTTCTGGAAATCTTGAGTAGAGGGAATGGAAGCTACGGCAGTTGCATGCTCCTCTTGCAGGATGTGGGAGGTAAGGGTCACTGCTGGTGTCCCCTCTGACTTCACCAGCGAGAAGTGCACCCAACTTCAGCTCCTCAAAAACCGTGTTAGGGAACTGGAGCTGGAGCTGGATGAACTCCAGATCATTTGGGAGGCTGAGGGGGTGATAGAGAGGAGTAATAAGGAGGTGGTCACACCCAAGTTACAGGAAAAAGGTAGCTGGGTGACTGTCAGGAAGGGGAAAGGGAATAGGCAGACAGTGCAGGGATCCCCTGTGCCATTCCCCTCAATAATAAGTATACCGCTTTGGATGCTGGTTTTTTTTTTTTGGGGGGGGGGGGGGGGGGGGGGAGGTGGAGGGCAACCTATCAGGGGAAGGCCATACCGGACAGGTCTCTGGCACTGAACCTGACCCTGTGGCAAAGAAAGGAAGGGGGGAGAATAGGAGAGCAATTGTAGTGGGGGATTCAATAGTAAGAGGCACAGACAGGTGGTTCTGTGGACGCGAACGAGATGAAAGGATGGTACATTGCCTCCCGGGCGCCAGGGTCTGTGATGTCTCAGATCGTGTCTTCAAGATCCTTAAGGGGAGGGTGAGCAACCAGCAGTTATGGTGCACATCGGTACCAATGACATAGGTAGAAAAAGGACTGAGAATGTGAAAAATGAGTACAGGGAATTAGGTTGGAAGCTGAAGTCCAGGACAAACAGGGTAGTTATCTCTGGATTACTACCAGTGCCACGGGTTAACAGGGTAAGAAATAGGGAGAGAGTGCAGCTAAACACGTGGCTACAGGGCTGGTGTAGGAGGGAGGGCTTCCATTATGTGGATAATTGGAGCACATTCTGGGGAAGGTGGGACCTGTACAGTAAGGACGGGTTGCACCTGAACCGGAAGGGCACAAATATCCTGGGAGGGAGGTTTGCTCGAGCTGTACGGGATGGTTTAAACTAGTTTGGCAGGGGGTAGGGAACCGGATTTATAATTCAGAGGATGAGGTATTCGGCCTTCCAACAGACACAACAGGGAGTGAGGTGATTTATAAAGAAATGCGGTCGATGGAGCGTAATTGCGGACACCGAGATGGTTTGAGGTGTGTATACTTCAATGCAAGAAGTATCAGAAATAAAGCGGATGAACTTAGAGCATGGGTCGGTACTTGGAACTACGATGTTGTGGCCATTAGAGAAACTTGGGTAACTCAGGGAGAGGAATGGTTGTTGGAAGTTCCGGGATTTAGATGCTATAAAAGAAATAGGGAGGGTGGGAAAAGAAGTGGGGGAGTGGCATTGCTAGTCAGGGCGAGTATAGCAGCTACTGAAAGGCAGTTCGAGAATGATATGTCTACAGAGTCAGTTTGGGTTGAGGTCAGGAACAAGAAAGGAACAGTCACTTTGTTGGGGGTTTTTTACAGACCCCCTAATAGTTGCAGAGAAATAGAGGAGCGGATTGGGAGGCAGATACTGGAAAGGTGCAGAAGTCACAGGGTTGTAGTCATGGGTGACTTCAACTTTCCAAATATTGATTGGAAACATTTTAGTTGTAATAGTTTAGATGGAGCAGATTTTGTCCAGTGCGTTCAGGAAGGATTCCTGACAGTATGTAGATAGACCAACACGAGGAGAGGCCACTTTGGATTTGGTGCTTGGCAACGAACCGGGCCAAGTGTTAGACCTGTTGGTAGGAGAGCATTTTGGCGGTAGCAATCATAACTCGGTTTCTTTCACGATAGTCATGGATAAGGATAGGTACATACAGCAGGGTAAAGTTTATAACTGGGGGAAGGGTAATTACAATTCAGTTAGGCAAGAACTGGGTAACATAAATTGGGAACAGATGCTGTCAAGGAAGAGCACCACAGAAATGTGGAGATTGTTTAAGGAATGCATACTGCATGTGCTCGATATGTTTGTCCCTAGCAGGCAGAGAAGATGCGGTCGAGTGAGGGAGCCATGGTTCTCGAGAGAGGTCGAACGATTGGTTAAGAGGAAGAAGGAGGCTTATGTAAGGTTTAGGAAAAGAGGAACGGAAAAGGCTCTAGAGGGATACAAGTTAGCCAGGAAGGAGCTGAAGAAAGGGCTTAGGAGAGCAATAAGGGGGCATGAGAAAACCTTGGCGGATAGGATCAAGGAAAACTCCAAGGCTTTTTACACGTACGTGCAGAACAAGAGAATGATCAGAGAAAGGGTAGGGCCGATCAAGGATTGGAAAGGGAATTTGTGCACAGAGCCTAAAGAGATAGGAGATGTCCTTAATGAATACTTTTCTTCAGTATTCACAACTGAGAGGAGGATGTTGTGAAACAGGCAGGTAGGGTAGAGGAGGTTGATGTTAGTAAAGAAGATGTGCTAGGAATTCGGAGGAAGTTGAAGATAGAAAAGTCCCCGGGCCTGATGGGATTTATTCAAGGATTCTATGAGAAGCGAGGGATGAGATTGCAGGGCCTTTGGCGATGATCTTTTCGTCCTCACTGTCCACGGGTATAGTGCCGGAAGATTGGAAAGAGGCAAACGTCATTCCCTTGTTCAAAAAAGGGAACAGGGATAACCCCGGAAATTACAGACCAGTTAGTCTTACGTCAGTGGTGGGCAAATTATTGGAAAGGGCTCTGAGAGACAGGATTTATGATCACTTGGAAAGGCACAGTTTGATTCGTGATAGTCAGCATGGATTTGTGAGGGGTAGATCATGCCTCACAAACCTTACTGAATTCTTTGAAGAGGTGACCAAACACGTGGATGAAGGTGGAGCAGTGGTGTGGTATACATGGATTTAAGTAAGGCTTTTAATAAGGTTCCCTATCGTAGGCTCATGCAGAAGGTAAGGAGGCATGGGATAGGGGGAAATGTGGCAGATTGGATTCAGAATTGGCTGACCCTTAGAAAACAAAGGGTGGTAGTGGACGGAAAATATTCAACATGGTGCTCAGTTACGAGTAGTGTACCATAAGGATCTGTTCTGGGTCCTCTTCTATTTGTGATTTTTGTAAATGATTTGGATGAAGAAGTGGAAGGGTGAATTAGCAAGTTCGCGGACGATACGAAGGTGGGTCACATTGTGGACAGTGCGGAGGGCTGTTCTAGGTTACAAAGGGACATTGATAGAATACAGAGCTGGGCTGAGAAGTGGCAGATGGCGTTTAACCCTGAAAAGTGTGAGGGATTCATTTTGGAAGGACAAACTTGAAAGCAGAATACAGGGTTAACGGAAAGATTCTTGGCAGTGTGGAGGAGCAGAGGGATCTCGGGGTTCATGTTCACAGTTCCCTGAAAGCTGCCACCCAGGTTTATAGAGTTAAGAAGGCGTATGGTCTGTTAGCTTTCATTAATAGAGGGATTGAGTTCAAGAGCCGCGAAGTTATGCTCCAGCTATACAAAAGCCTGGTTCAGCCACATCTGGAGTAACTGGTCACATCATTACAGGAAAGATGTGGAAGCGTTAGAAAAGGTGCAGAGGAGATTTACCAGGATGTTACCTGGAATGGAGGGAAGGTCTTACGAGGAAAGGTTGAGTGTGTTAGGGCTTTTCTCTTTAGAACGACAAAGGATGAGAGATGACTTGATAGAAGTGTACAAAATGATCAGAGGTATAGATAGAGTAGACAGCCAGAGACTTTTTCCTGGGGTGGAGGTAGCTTTTACGAGGGGACATAGTTTTAAAGTGAAAGGAGGTAGATATCGGGGAGACATCAGACGTAGGTTCTTTACTCAGAGAGTGGTAGGGACATGGAATACATTGCCAGAGAGGGTAGTGGAGTCGGCCTCATTAGGGGCATTTAAGCAGCTATTAGATAGGCATATGGTAGATAGTATAAGGTAGTGGTGGAGGTTAGATAGTCCTTAGGTTTCAGGTAAAAGTTTGGCACAACACCAAGGGCTGAAGGGCCTGTACTGTGCTGTACTGTTCTATGTTCTATGTTCTATGATTGTCAGTCCAAATGCCTTGCAGACCAAATCTATGAATCAGAGTAGGATGCCAGGGCAGTTATCAGCAAACAGCAACTCTTGGACTAGGGCCTTACATGCTTTAGGCTTGGCAGACAGTTTTGGTTTTGCCATCAGCTCTAGCATATAGGTAGGTACTCCCACATATACACATAGGTCCTTCTACTTTTGCACCATTTGCAATTGTAACCTCTATTTTATATTGCTTCTGCACGGCTAAATACAATCTACAACTAAGTTTAATTATTTTTCTGTTTTGTGTGTTAAGAAGGCTATATTGTTGGAGAAAAGGGGGAGTGTGAATTTGAATCTTTTCCAACTTTTCTTTTGTCAAGTTTTGAGTCACACAGTACAGAAGAGACCATTTAGCTCAATGGGTCTGCACCAAAACAAAATCACTTCTACACTAATCCCACTTTCCCATCCATGGCCCATAGGTCTTGAATGTTATGATATTTCAAGTGCTCGCCCATATACTTTCCCACCTCTACTACCCCTCCCCCAGGCAGAATCAAAATCTTTTTGTTGTTTTTGAGTAAGCATTTTTTTCTTTTGTATTAAAAGTACACTAGCAGCATCTTGTGGGTGTGTCAGACCCTGATCTCTACAGTACACAAAAACAAAATGAGGATCTAACAAGTCATGTTTCACTTTGAATGTCCACTGTCCAGTATTAACATGAACTGGGATCATAAAGTGGGGCTCATCTAGGATCAAACTTCTTTGAATTAAAGAGGTATCCCTTAAATAAACAATTTCATGGAGGTACTGGACATAAAATCAGGTGCCGTTGTGAAAAAAAGGATTTGACTTTTGCTAAGATTTTTCTGTGAGTAGAAGATGCAACAGTGGAAGATTTGAAATCATAGACTAAGACTAAAGAGAGTGTTGGTGGACAAATTGAAGGTAGAAATAAAAACAGGTTCTTGTGAGAATTATTCAATTAAAATGAGTACCCAATACTTAGAGGTAAGGAAAGAAACCTGAAAGTGATGTATTACAGCCAGAATTACTGAAACTCCATTACAAATGGAGAGACTTGGATTAGAGGGGAAAAAACAGGAGAAAGAAGAAAACAACAGAAAGAAATGGGAACTGAAATGGAAACAAAAAGTTTAGTGCCTAAATTTACAAGAGGATGGAATTGAAAGGTATTATGCCTCATTTCAAAAGTTAGCTATGAAGTTGAAGTAGCCAAAAGATATTTAACAACTATGGATATGAACACCAGTCTGTCAGATGTGCAGTTTGCAGATTATAACATTGTTAAAAGGTTAATACTCAAGGCTCCTGAGCTTGACTTTGATGCTCATCAATTAGAATGTATAACGATAAGAATGAAATATAACCAGATATTTATAGAATTTACATGGGAAAAAGATATATGCAATGGGTGAATGTTTTGATCACTGAAGCTAGACAGAAATTTTAAAATTGAGGTAAATCATGATTATGGAAGAATTTTCGAAATAGTATTCTGGTAATCACTAAGACTAATTTAAATGAGCATCAGGTAAAGATCCTTAAAAGCAGCAGACTAGCTAATACCCATGATATTTCATACAGGCAGTTACATGTAGGAAAATGGTCAAATGAGAATTCAAAAAGGAAACTGGAGGATAGACAATCTGAGAATGGAAAAGTTATTAGCTTTAAGGAGCAAATAGAAGGAAAAACAAAATAATAAAAGGAGAAAGGATAGAATCTTTAAAAAGTGATGTCAAAAAATAATAAGTTTCCATTCTAATAAAATTGGACATAATAAAGCTCATTGCTGGAAATAGAAGACTTATTGCAGAAGTAGCAATGCCTGAGGAGATGGCGGCTCAGAACTTAGAAGAGAATTCTTCGAAGTGATCTTCTTCAGATTACTGGAGTTTCTGGATATTTATCCCAAAAGGGAGAGGCTTTTGACTTATCCCTCCAACAAAAAAGATAAACTATTTATGGACAGGTTTAAACATTTTGTTTTTCAGAGCAGAAATTGTTTATTTGGGCCATCGGTGGCATCAAGCCAAGTAGTACCTAGAAAAGCAAAAAGATTTTACTGTGCCCAAGCCAACACGAGATGTTTGGAGATATATAGGCATGAGTGGATTCAAATCAGATGTTTTGTTTTAAATGACAGTACTATAGTGGCTCCCTTGATTTTTTTTTCTTAAAAAGGCAAGAAATTCAAACGTACAGAGCAGTGTCAGAAAGTCTTTGACAGCTTGGAAGCTGTACTGACAACTGCACTGGTTTTAGCAGTAGCAAATTATGCTAAGCCATTAAAACTGCATCAACAGCCACTTTAATTGTAGGAAGATAATTTGGGAATCAAGCAGCCAGTCAGTTATTCATTGTAAGACCTGCCGCTGCTGGAGTCAGAAATAACACAGTATGGAGCTGGAGGAACACAGCAGGCCAGGCAGCATCAGAGGAGTAGGAAAGTTGACGTTTTGA
>NC_063337.1:35349133-35403468 GCF_021869965.1 Rhincodon typus | reverse complement strand
TCTAGGAGGCGGGGATGAGACGCCTCCTAGACCTGTCCGTCTTCCCTCCCACTTACCCACGCCTCCCTCCTCACTGACCACACCCCATCCCCACTCCTTACCTACAGTCACCTGTACTGGCTTCAGCCCAGCCTCCTTGACCTGTCCGTCTTCTCTCCACCTATCTGCTCCACTATTCACTTTCTATCATCACCTCCTCCCCTCTCTATTTATCTCAGAGCCCCCTTCCCCTCCCCAATTTCTGAAGAAGGGTCTAGGCCCGAAACGTCAGCTTTCCTGCTCCTCTGATGCTGCCTGGCCTGCTGTGTTCATCCAGCTCCACACCCTGTTATCTCAGACTCCAGTATCGGCAGTTCCTACTATCTCATCCTGGTGAACTGTTTGGCAGTCCTTCTGGTAGTGTGGTAACCAGAACTATATGCAGTATTCCAAATGTGGCTTTATTGAAGTTCTACTGGCTGCAACCATGACTTGCAAATTTTTATACTCTATTACCAAATGCTATATGCCTTCTTAACAACCTTTGCCACTTGTGTGCCACTTTCAGGAACTGTGGTCTATACATAAATAGAACAAACAACAGGGATCCCATCTCTGATCCTTGTAGTACACTAGTCACAGATCTCCAGTCAGACGTTCTGTATCTATCTTGCCAGCTCACAGCGGATCCCATGTGATTTCACCTTTTGTATCAGCTTACACTTAAGGATCTTGTCAAATGCCTTGTTAAAGCCCATGTGGACAATACCCACCACCCTACAATCAATCATCTTTGCCACTTCCTCAAAAAACTCAAATCAAGTTTGAGAGACAGGACTCGTGCACAAGGCCATGCTGCCTGTCACTATCAAGTCCATATTTCTCCAAACGTGAATAAATCCTCTCCCTAAGAATCTTCGCCACTAATTTCCCTACCATTGATGTAATGTTCACCAGCCTGTAATTTCTTAGATTATCTGTTGTTCTTCTTAAACAAAGGAATAACATTGGCTATTCTCCAGTCCTCTGGGACCTTGCCTGTGACCAAAGAGGATGCAAATATTTCATACAAGGCCCCAGCAATTTCCCCCCTCATTTCCCTCAGCATCCTGGGACAGATCCCATCAGGTTCTGGGGACTTGTCTATACTTTTCACCAGTTTTATATTGACATGCCCTAGAATATCAACATACCCTTCTCTCAATTCACTATCCACCATGTCCTTCTCCTTTGTGAATACTGATGCAAAGTATTCATTAAGGACCTCATCCACATCCTCTGCTCCTTGAATAAATTTTTTGCTTTGTCCTTGAGTGGATCAATCCTTTCCCTACCTACCCGCTTGTTCCTTATATACAAACAAAATAAACTTGGAAAGCAGAATTAAAGAAAATTCCAAGCTCATTTCATGACCCTTTTTAGACCCCTAACTCCTTGTTCAGGTCCTTTCCTGCCTTCTTTATAGTCCTCAAGGGTTCTGTCTGTCTTCTGTTTCCTAAATCTTACATGTGTTTTTTTTTCTGGCTAAGCTCACAATTTCCTTCCTCATCCATAATTCCAGAACCTCGCCATTCTTCTCCTTCACTTTCATTGCAACATGCTGGCCCTCAATGCTAAATCAGCAGGCCTCTAAAAAAAGATTTCCACATGCCCCAATGTGGATTTACCTTCAAACAGCTAGTCTACATTCCCCAGTTCCTGCACAATATTGTGGTAGTTTGCCTTCCCCCAAGGACTACTCTTATCCTTAAGAAATTTAAAACATACAGAATTATGGTCATTGTTCCAAAATGTTCCCTCACAAAATTTGACCATCTGGCCAGACTCATTCCCCAATACTAGGTCTAGTACGGCCCCTTTCTTCACACCCATTCCTAAATGTAGGAATGAAAAATGCAAAGGACTATGGGTGCTGGAAATCAGCAACAAAAGCAAAATTGCTGGAAAAAAATCAGGTCTGGCAACATCTGTGGAGAGAAAGCAGAGTTGACTCTCAGGTCCAGTGACCATTCTTCAAAATGGACTGTAGCTGGGAAAAGATTGGGATATATGGGGATAGGGGGAAGGATTAAATGCCAGGTCGAGATGGAGTCCAGAGAGAGAGAAACAAACAGTTGGGCAGACAAAAGTAATGAGCGAAGGTCAGGCTGGTAGAATGATAAACTGCTGAGGGCACTGGTAGCTGACAATGAGGTGTGTGTAGTAGCAGCCCATATGATGACAAGGCCTGGTGTATGAGGGTTGAGGTAAGGACATGGTAGGAGATGATCAGGCCCGAAAATAGCTAAACTTGAAATGAGAGTCCAGAAGGCTGCATGGTACCCAAGCAAGATGAGGTGCTGTTCTTCCAGCTTGCATTGAGCTTGGCAGAGGCACTGCAGGAAGGGCGAGTCAGAGATGTTGGCCAGAGAACACAGTGGCGTCTTGAAATGGCAACAATTCTAAAGCTCAGGATCATTTTTGCAGACATAATGTAGGTATTCTGCAGAGTGGTTTTACAGTCTATGCTTTGTCTCCTTAATGTGGTCTCTACATGGCCCTCAAGATTGTCCTGCTAGCCAAATGAACACTATTAGCAGTTTCTAAAAGAATTAGCATTAGTTAATAGAATGCTCATGCTTGAATATTAATTCACACAGTCATTTTATTTCAAGTGAATTGATTATGATGACAGACAATGCACCGTACCTCTGGAAAATATTTCACACCTTTTAAGATTTTTATTCTGTTCAAATAACCATACAGTTCTCTCAAAAATTGTTGCAGATTCTACTTCCATCACTGTTCTTAGGACAGCATTTCTGTGCAAACAAACTACGCACCTCTCCCTTCATTTAATTGCTGGGGATATTTAAATATTACGTCCAGAGCAATGAAACATTTTTCTTGTATTTTCTGATTAGAGACATTTATAATTTCGAGCACGCCAATCAAATCTCTTCTTGGCCTTGGGGGATGAGAACTTGTGGTGAAGTAGTAGTGTCCCTATCTTCGGGCCAGGTGACCTGGGTTCAAGTCCATCTGCTCCAGAGGTATCTTATAACATATCTAAGCAGGTTGTTTAGGAGAATAGCTATTGGGGTCTGCGAGGCTCCACATTAAGTCCCCAGCTTTTCATGGCATACATCAATGGCTCAGATATAAATTCAAGAGGCAAAATAAAGAAATTTGCAGATAACAAAAAAAAAAAGTGGCCACATAGATGATCACAAGGAAAAAAGGTTATTGAAGATAGCAATGGCCCAGCCAGGTGGGCAGAAAAAAAAATTGAGAACCAGGTACTTTATTTTGAGATAGCAAGGATGGCAAGAGAATGTAAAATGAGCAGAATGATACAGAGAAATGCAGACTGAAGAAAGATCGTAGTAAGCACATTCACAGATGCTTGTAAGTAGCAATAGCAGGTAGATAAGGTAGATAAGGTAGATCAAAGGGACAAAAGGATAGTTACTTCTATTAGCGGAGAGATGAAATATAAGAACACCCCTGTTATGTACGTAGCTGGGTGTATGTTGTCGCTGTAAGAGAGCGGTCAGGTGATCCAGAGACAGGAGCTTGGAGGGGGAGCAGTCTAAAACCAACTGTGGAGCTGAGGTCACACAAGGTATTCCCTGTTCTAGTTTACTTTCTGTCTACCTTGTGTTCTAATTATGGTTCTAGTGAACCACAAACATGATACACCCATGTTAGAACTGATTAAAATGTTAGTTAGGCTACAGCTAGGGATTACTGCGCACAGTCTGAACATCACATTACAAGGAGGATGTTAAAACATGAGCAAGTTTACAGTGATGCTGTCAACTTGGAATTTTAGCTATAAGGAAAGTTTGAATCTATTACAAAATAATGTAACAGCTATACACAGAGAATAACCTGATTAGGCAGAGTTAACATGGAGGCAAACAATGGGTAAAACAGTATGGTAACAGATAAACAATGCTTTGACATTGATGTGTCCAGGAAAAGATCCGGGCATAGATGAAATAAATGAACACTTAAAAGCTTTGGAGAAACAGAATTAGAAGCGATAATAATATCTAGATTACTCCTGGTGTCACAAACTAGTGAGGGTAGGAGTAGGAGGATAGAGCAGATGAATGTGCGGCTGAGGAGCTGGTGCAGGGAAGAAGGATTCATATTTTTGGATCATTAGAATCTCTTCTGGGGTAGAAGTAACCTGTATAAGAAGGACAGATTGCACCCGAATTGGAAGGGGCCTAATGTACTGGTGGAGAATTTTCCTAAAGCCGCTCGGAAGGATTTAAACTGGTGGTGGGTGGGGGAAAATAGATTGGGAGGGGCACCCAGAAAGATAGTGAGGAATGAGATCAGTCTAAGACTAGTGCAGTTGGGAGAAGGAGAAAGCCAAACATTCAGGGCAGACAGGAACAAAGCAAAGAACAAGGTAGGACTGATAAACTGCATTTATTTCAATGCAAGAGACCCAACAGGTAAGGCAGATGAACTCAGGGAACAGTTGGGAATACATGGGACTGGGATATCATACCAAATAATGAGACGTGGCTCAGGGATGGACAGGACTGGTAGCTTAACATTCCTGGGTATAGATGCTATAGGAAGGATAGAAAGGGAGGCAAGAGAGGAGGGCGAGTGGCATTTTTGATTAGGGATAACATCATGGCTGTACTTAGGGAGGATAGTCCTGGGGATATGTCCCAGAAGTTATTTGGGTGGAACCAAGAAATAAGAAAGGGATGATCACCTTATTGGGATTGTACTATAGACACCCCAATAGTCAGCAGGAAATGGAGAAACAAATATGTATGGAGATCTCAGTTATCTGTAAAAACAATAGGCTGGTTATGGTAGGGGATTTTAACTTTCTAAATATAGACTGGGACTGCCATAGTATTAAGAGCTTGGATGCAGAGAAATGTTAAGTGTGTACAAGAAAATTCACTGATTCAGTATGGGGATGTAACTACTAGAAAAGGAGCAAATCTTGACCTCCTTTTGGGAAATAAGGCAAGGCAGGTGACTAAGGTGTCAGTGGGGAAGCACTTTGGGGCCAGTGATCAGAATTCTATTACTTTTAAAATAGTGATGGAAAAGGATAGACTGGATCTAAAAGTTAAAGCTCTAAATTGGAGGAAGGCCAATTTTAACAGTATTAGGCAAGAACTTTCAAAAGTTGATTGAGGGCAGATATTTGTGGGTAAAGGGACAACTGGAAAATGGGAAGCCTTCAAAAATGAGATAACGAGAGTCCAGAAACAGTATGTTCCTGTTGGGGTGAAGGGCAAGGCTACTAGGCGTTGGAAATGCTGGATAACTGGAGAAATTGAGGTTTTGGTCAAGAATAACAAGGAAGCAGAAATCAAGTGAATCCCTAGAAGGCTGTAGGGAAATCAGGAAGGCAAAATGGGGCTAGAGATAGCTTTGGCAAATGGAGTTAAGGAGAATCAAAAGGGATTCTACAAATACATTGAGGACAAAAAGAGTAACTAGGGAGAGAATAGGGCTCCTTAAAGATCAGCCAGACTGCCTACGTGTGGAACCGTATGAGGTGGAGGAGATCTAAATGAGTACTTTGCATCAGTGTGTACAGTGGAGAAGGATATGGAAGCTAGAGAAGGTGGGAAATAAATAGCGACATCTTGAAAAATGTCCATATTACAGAAGTGGTGGTGTTAGGCGTCTTAAAATGCATAAAGGTGGACAAACCCCCAGGACCTGATCAGGTGTATCCAGAACTTTGTGGGAAGCTAGGGAAGTGTTGCTGGACCCCTTGCTGAGATATTTCTATCATCGATAGCCACAGGCGATGTATCAGAAGACTGGAGGTTGGCTAATGTGGTGCCGCTATTTAAGAAAGACGGTAAGGAAAAGCCAGGGACTATAGAACAGTGAGCCTGACATCAGTGGTGGGCAAGTTGTTGGAGGGAAAATCCTGAAGGATAGGATTTACTTGTATTTGGAAAGGCAAGAACTGATTAGGGATACCAACATGGCTTTGTGCATTGGGAATTGTGTCTCACTAACTTGATTGAGTTTTTTGAAGAAGTAATGAGGAGGATTGATGAGGGCAAAGCGGTGGCTGTGATTTAAGGTGTTTGACAAGGTTCCTCATGGTATACTGGTTAGCAAAGTTGGATCACATGGAATATAGGGAGAACTTGCCATTTGGATACAGAACTGACTCAAAGGTAGAAGACGGAGGGTGGTGGTGGAGGGTTGCTATTCAGACTGGAGGCCTGTGACCAGCGGTGTGCCGCAAGGATCGGCACAGGGTTCACTGCTTTTAGTCATTTATATAAACGATTTACATGTGAACATAGCAGGCATAGTTAGTAAATTTGCAGATTACACCAAAATTGGTGGTGTAGTGGTCAGCCAAAAATGTTACATCGGAGTACAACAGGATCTTGATCAGATGGGCCAATAGGCCACAGTGTGGCAGATGGAGTTTAATTTCGATAAACGTGAGGTGCTGCATTTTGGAAAGGCAAATCAGGGCAGGGCTTTTACGCTGAATGGTAAGGTCCTGGAGAGTGTTGCTGAACAAAGAGACCTTAGAGTGCAGGTTCATAATTCCTTAAAAGTGGAGTCACAGGTAGACAGACAGCATTTGGTATGCGTGCCTTTATTGGTCAGTGCCATTGAGTATAGGAATTGGGAGGTCATGTTGCAAATATACAGGACATTGGTTAGGCCACTTTTGGAATACTGTGCGCAATTCTGGTCTCCCTGCCAGAGGAAGGATGTTGTGAAACTTGAAAGGGTTCAGAAAAGTTTCACAAGGATGTTGCCAGGATTGGAGGGTTTGAGCTGTAGGGAGAGGCTGAATAGGCTGGTGCTATTTTCCCTGAAGTGTCAGAGGCTAGGGGGTGACCTTATTAAGGTTTATAAAATCATGGAGGGCATGGATAGGGTAAATAGACTAGGTCTTTTCGCCAGGGTTGGGAAATCTCAAAACCCAACAGGAAAAAAAAAATTAAAGAAGAGACTGAAGAAGGGTCCAGTGACTCAAAACGTTGATTCTGCTTTCTCCACAGATGCTGGCAGACCTGCTGTGTTTCTCCAGCTATTTCAGTTTTTACTCTCAAAACTTGACTTGTGCTTGAAGTCATTTTCACTAATGGCAATAAATACATTAACTTTTGACTTAATATTTAAACGAAATGCTTTTGCTACATCTAAGCATACCATCAGCCACAGCAGAAACAGCTGACTCACATTAGCACAATATGAAATCGAGGGCATTTCATTCAGAATCCGGGAAACCAAAATGATTTTTGTCATTTATATTTCTAGCTCAGAATTCCTTACCCCACAGGGAACAGTGGAGCACTAAAGACTTACTTCAGTATAAAACAGCTTACCTAGAATTGATCTATACTTTAGGAAATTAGACTTCTTTTATTATCACTCTCTCTACTTCATTAAAGCCAAAACATTCAACATGCCTAAAATTTCAGTTGCAATCCAAGCAGTAAAAAGGAAATATAATTCTGGCCATGGTTAAGTTGTAGTTTCAATTATTCGCTAGTACCTGTTTGTCACTGGGACTGATACCATACAGCTCCGTAAACCAAAAGCCCCTACTTCAACAGTTTTCCATCATAATTTTTGCTCATTTGGTAACTGTTGGATTTTTCATGCAAGAACATTTGTGCAAGAACTAAGATCTTAAAATAAATCTTTCCATAGGTTATTGTTACTTTCAAAAGTATATCGTCATGTATACCGCAAAATATAACTCAGTGGGTAGCACCCTTGTCAGAGTCAATACTGAGTGTTCAAATCTTGCTCCGAAAACTTAAGCACAAACAGTATATATAACCACTAATTTCATCTTAAAATCAAACAAAATGTTTACTTTTTGACAAAAACGTACACAAACCTTACCTCCTCCTTTTTCTCTTCCACTCCAGAAACTGCTGTATTCAGACTAAGCTGTGAGTGACTGCTTACCCCGCTGTCTTCATTACCATCATCAAAATAAACTGTTTGTACCGGATCCTGAAATGATACTGGATATTTTCCAGCTTTTGAGACAGTTCCTTCAGTTCGTCCATCACTGTCCATAGAAGTAAGTGATAAAGTACTGTGTTGATTTGGACAATTGAATGCAATATTGTGTTTAGTTTTTTCAATGCTAGGACTCTGAGGTTTAGGAGCAGTCGGTCTGACTGGAATAGCAGGCTGCTCAGTTTCTGTAAACTGACTGGTCTGTTTGGATTCATTTGAATCATCAAAGAATACTTCATTAGCAAAGGGGTTAACAGGACAGAAGGTAGATTGACTATTTGAGTTTAGTACAGCCAGATTCAAATTTTGGGAAGACCTACTGGTTTTAAAGTCTGGCGAGGATAATGATTTTTCCAACTGTGTAACAGCAGTCTGAGTGACTGAGGGGGTGAATAAATGAGAGGATTCAGGAAAGGCAGAGGGTTGGTTCCAGTTAGGGGAAGCAAATCCATGTCTTTCACTGTCAACACTCCGAGAAACTCTTCGAGAATAATCATCATGAAGCCTGCTATTAGCTCGAGCTCCATTTCTACTTTCACGTGAAGATGAATTTTCCTTTGATGGACTCTCTCGCCTCCTTGCAACATCTGCAACATTACTCACTAGTCTTAGCATTCTGTCAAAATCTTTAGCTCTGATTGGGCTCCTCCAGCGTTTTGACCGTCTTTCTGTGTTGCCAGATTTTTCATCTGCTGATGAAGCACTTGCTGTGCGTTGTAGTCTTTCATTTTCATTGGTGGCTTTTACCTCTATGAGGTTAGAGGTCGATTTCCTTTTAAATGAACTTTTCTTGAAAAAGCTTAAATTGTCTGTGCTTTTGCTTCTCCTGTTGATAGCTTTGTGATTTCCACAGTTTGTTACCATTGAATCACTAATGTTTGATTCTTGGGCCTCAAGGAACACAACTTTGGTAGAGCCCTCTTGGATTGGGGATTTATCACAGTCCAATAAATTTATCCGTCCAACCCTATAAGCACGTCTAATGCTCCGTGACCTGTGGGTATGGCGTAAAAAAGCTTCATCAACATCTTCAGTTTCCGAAGCATCCGAAGCCAAGTCCTCCCCAGAACTACACAAATCTTGCAATGTGGCTGTGCAAGAAGATCTGTTCTGCATTTGCACACCATGGCCATTTTGCACATGTTTGTGTGCATTTTCAAAATTTTCAACATTTATGACCTCAGCATTTCCTCTGGTTTGAATTCCTTGAAAAACTGAGGACTTGAGTTTTTTGAAAGAGCCCATTTTCCTGAAAGATGATAAGGCATTCCAAGTGGGAGAATTTCCCAGCAATATCACAGAATGTGGTCTACTATCTGAGTTACAACTTGTGTACTTGCTAGGATTTGAAATAAAATGCATGATTTTTGAAGGAGTCAATTTATTCTCTCCCATTTCCTGTCTCTTGTTGCCACTATGGTCACAAAAGCCATTATCTACCTTTGGATGAGATGAATTCTGGAACATCCTGGAATCTGTATTATCTACAGATAAGATATTTGCACTTGTGCATCCATTATGGAGAGATTTCATGTTGCCATTATTACAGATGTTGGAAAGATCTAGGCTACCAATCAGCTGGATGTTGTCATTCACTGGCCCCACCTCAGCTTCACTTCCTTCCTTCACCTCTACATATATCTTGAGAGAAGTTAGCACTTCACTGGACTGGAGTGCCTGATGGAAAAAATAGAGATTGCATTTAACAAACCTGGTAAAAGTAGTACTTCTTTGAATATAGCTGGAAACTGTAAACATAACAAAACTGAACATTAAACAGCCAAGTGACGGGCATGATCCCACCATGTTCTGAACACTTCGACACATTCATCAAGTTTGAAAAAAGTCCTTGAAGGAAAACAATTAACTTTTATTTCCCTTCTTCCATTTCCTTTATTCATTTCATCTCTCCTGAATTCCACCCTTTCGCAGGTCTATGTATTCTTCCCCACTTCGGTTCTTACTCAAAACTGTTCGATCTATAACATTTTCTAGTCCTATGGAAGTACATTAACCTGATATGTAAACTGTCTCTCTCTGCACATGTTGCCTGACCTACAGTTAATATGTAAATAATACATCACACAATTACATCTGACACATAGATACGGTATGGCCCAAAAGAAGTACTGATTAGCTTTTGGCAAAAATGTGGATTCTGATCCTGGATTTTATTTTAAAAAAATCCATCTCTTAACTTTGGGGATTGGACAAAATTGACTTTTTCCTTTTGGCGTGGAATGAATTGTACAAGCTGATGTGGTACAATTTGAGAGAGTTGTCAAAATTTGACCAGACTGTGCAGAGAAGGCTTTTGGATGGGAATTGGCTTGAAACTCAGTGGTTACAGGACATCAACAAGGCAAGGAAAACTTTCAATGAAGAACTATGTAATTCTATTAACCTTGAATTAACACAACTTGGTGGAAGTGGGTATTCCACTGAGTGCTCACTTCCTTTATTTAACCAAAGAGATGCTCAAATTCCACACTTCTCCAGGGTAGCTACGTCATTATGGTCAGGATGCATACATGGAGCAGTTAATTGCAACATGATGTCATTACAAAGACAACTGAATTGCTCATGCATGATACATGGTGCTCTTACAACAAAATATTTACCAGCCTTAGTGAGACCACTAACAACCAGGAAAACACAATGAAAAGTAAGTATTTTTCTACAGTGTAGGAAAAACTTGAGATTTATGCTGATGTGGTTTCTGCCAATACCCAGTCTTAAATGCCATTTGAATAATCAACTGATGAGTAGAAGGCCAAATCACTCAAAAATTTAATGCAATTACAACAAAATGTTATCAGAGTTCCAGCAAATGTTACTGTTTGATACAGATCAGGCAACATTGTCCAAAATGCTGCAGGCAAAATCTGCTTAAAGAAAAAAATCTGATACAGATAAACTATTTGTCTGAATATTAAATTTTCAATTATGGAGCCAGGAGTGGTAAGCTTGACTTTGGGGACATTTGCAGAAGAATTGAGTCTTCAAGGATTTGGCTATTATAATATTGCAAGTTAAAAAATCCTTTGAGCAGTGGCTGGCAATACTCCAAGGTGAATGAAGAATCAAGCATTAACTTCCATCTATTATGAAAGCACAAATGCCATGTTAACAAATTCCTTTGCCTGTTTGAATTGAATTTAGAGAGGCTGCATTATCTTAATATGTATTGGGATGTTAAACATTCATGCATAATATCAGTCAAGTTTGACAAGCCTGTTTGAAAGACTGAGAACATATTTTATGAAAGGAAAATCAGGGTGGTCTGACCAGAGCATTATATCATTTGAGATAAAGCAAGGCTGCCTCGTTCAATATAAAATTATGAACTTAACTGTTGTTAAAAGAATAATACAAATTTAACCTCCGCCTTGCATTAAATCATTAATTAAATGGAGAAGTTTAACATAATTTTAAAAAAAAGCAATTGCCAGCTTTAAACTTAGTGGCCCCATTTTTATCAGTTATTAACCCATTCTAGAATTACACAAACACATGCATAAATTCTTTAACCTTAAATTTTCAAATGTTTTAATTTATGTGTATATCAGGAAAATAAGAGGTCAATCACACCCAAAGTTACAAACAATTCCTACTTCATATACTTTATTCATTTCACAGATGAAAAATGAAATGAATAACAGGAGCTACAAATTTGATAACTAGTTGATAATACAAATAGATGAATTACATGAATAGACCATACACCAGTTGACTTTTATTTTTAAAAAAAAATCTTAAGTGAATGAAGTGTGGAATTGTGGTTGGACAATGAGAGACAACAAGGTGCAGAGCTGGATGAACACAGCAGGCCAAGCAGCATCACAGGAGCAGGAAGGCTGACATGACAGTTCCTCTGAACTGTAGTAAAAATAAGAACATACCATTGCAATTAGTGGCCAGAAGCATAGCAATCTAATAAACAGTTCTCAGGTTCTACAATTGTGTTTGATATTTAAATAGAAATCTATGACTTTTGAATTTAAGCGATGGTGCAACTGACCATTGTCAATATTAATGAAACCACTTACACAAATTATACCACCCTCACTTTTTAAAAAATATTTTCCATGATTACTTTCTTGAAAAAGTAATTTTATCTAAGTGCAGTTAGGGTACAATGCTTATCTTACCCTGGGTCACAATATCTAGAAAAGTGAACAGGTACTACTGAAGGAACAATCAAAGTTGAAATATTTTAGTCAACTTTCCAAATGTGTTGACTTAATTTTGAAAGGATAATGCTGACAGGAACTTGTTCTACTTACAATGACCATTGCAGGTTTAGGACATTTTCAAGCTGTCACTAGTTGCACACATTAGTATTGAGATACTACATCCATAAGAAATAGGAAGTGTAGGCTGTTCAGCCCCTTGAGCACTCTCCACCATTCATTAGCATAACGACTGATCCAACAATCCTCACCTTATGTCACTTTATTCTGAGACTAAGCCTCTGAACCTCGACTCTCCCATGAGAGGAAACATCCTCTCAGCGTTTACCCTGTCAAGTCCCTTAAGAATTCTATATGTTTCAATTAGGTCACCTTTCATTCTTCCAAACTCAAATGAGTTCCAACCTGTTTAACCTTTACTCATAAGTCAATCCTTCCATACCAACAATTAGCTTAATAGACCTTTGCTGAACACCTGCAATGAAATAATATATTTTCTTAAATAAGTGGACCTAAACTGCTTACAATACTCCAGATGTGGTCTCACCAGCGCCTTGTAGCATTGCAACAAGATGTCCCTACTCTTATACTCCAATACTCTTGAAATAAGGGCCAACATTCCATTAGCCTTCCTGATTACCTGCTGTACCCATGGGCTAACTTTGCGTTTCATGCAGAAGTAGCCCCAAGTCCCTGTGTTGCAGTTTTCTGCAGTTTTTTCTCCATGTAATGAATACCATTCTTTTGTTCGCCCTTCAAAAATTAATTCCTTCACATTTTTCCACATTATAATCCATTTGGCAACATTTTGCCCACTTACTTAACCTATCACTATCTCTCTGTAAACTGTTCGCCTCCCTCTTGCAACCTGCCTTTGCAGCTATTTTGTGTTGTCTGCATAGTTGGATACTGTACATTCAAATCCTTCCTCCAAGTCATTAATATTATTGTTGTAGACCCAGCACTGATTCCTGTGGAACACCACCGGTTATAGGTCGCCAACCTGAAAAAGTACCCCTTATCGCCACTCGCGTTTCCTGCCTAATAGCCAATTCTCTATGCTAGTATACTACCTAGAACAACCCTATGCTCTTATCTTAAGGCTTAATCTTTTGTGAGGTACCTTATTGAATGTCTTCTGGAACCTAGCTATATCCCTGAAAAAAAAATCAATTTGCATTTAAAAACATCTGCAAGAAAAGACATCTTACCTGACTGATATGAGAGAGACTACATAGAAGTGTATATACATACACACGTTTCTAATAATTGCTCCTTTGTACAGGAAAGCAGATCAAATCACAAACCAGTTGGGCCAGACTCGGACAACACAATTGTTCACAGAGGTCTTCAGGACTTAACCGAAAATTTACTAGTTCTTTGGAAAGAAAAACAAATCCTGAACAGTAAAATGTAAACTGCGAAACACAGAGGAGATCCAGTAGCAAGCAGCCAGAAAGCAGAGTGGCTGTAGTCAGAGGACTACCATTGATGAGCTGCTTGTTTGTTTGGTGGATTGCATCTCTAGAGAATAGAGAGAGAGAGAGAGAGCGCGCACAAGCGAGCAAAGTCACAGCTGTATGACCCTTGCGGCTAGTTTCCGCCTTTAATCCACTGTGTAAAGTTGCCATTAGAAAGAGCCCCACAATAAATCCTCCTCAATGAGGCCGAGAGGAAAAAAAAAGGAAAAAGGACATTGCAAGGGCATTCAGCTTATTGACCCATGAATGAACGAACTAGAGGATTGTTAATTTTGAAAGGGGATGAGAAAAAAACCCTTGCACAATTCTTCACTTACTTCTTAGTATTGATAAAGGAGTTGAACTGTTAACAAGCTAGAAGAGTTTTAAGCAGAAAATAAATTAGGAACTTTAACTTTCATTACCCCCTGTCTGACTGTGGCCTTGTATTCCCAAAAGTCTGGCAACGAAATCCAGCATGAATGCCTTCTATATACTGCAATATTTTGTAGCAATTTGGTAATCTACCCGCCTTCTGAAAACTGGAACTCTATTTAAAATTATTAGAATTTGGGAAAAGTTCCATTCAAAGGAACCATGAAAAGCAATGCTGTTATGTTCACAGCACAAATTTCCACTGACAAATCTTATTTGTTTGGAGCAGCACACCCTCTGTATCAGGCTCTATTTTACACTTCAGTTCAAGTCAATTGCTCAATTTTTCTTTTTGATTGAATTATCTTCTAAGTACAAGTTCTCCTTGAGGTGCTCTCAGCACATTATGCTAGAAACTTACAATGATGAATTTACAGCCTCGTCCCCATTGCCAAAACCATTATAAAGCTCTGTTCCTCCACTATCAACAATTTCAATTTTTCTTTTATTTCAAACTACCAGTCTCGGACAAGTACTAGTGAAATCATGATTTGTAAGTTGGCACAAAGCCTACATGATCTCACTCAAGATAGCAACCATTACGCATTGTAAAAGACTGTATCAATGGATCCCCTGTATTCAATTATAGTTACAACCATGAGAACCTACTGTAGCTCCATCCCAGCTCCTTAACTTCAGCCATGCTGAACATCTGAGTCTTTGCACAATAAATTTACTACCAAGCCCCATATGTGCCTTCTCAGTTAATATGTAAATATATTGGAATAAATGCCTTCTCTGGACCTTGATGACAGAAAGTGTGGTTTTCTCTGCTTCATTTTGGCAAGCTAATGAATAAAAATAGGTCACTAGTCTGTAAGACTCTTACTTTCTGTTGGGTTTTATGTTAATTTTGAGATAATTAGATTAACAATCAAAAGAAAATCTAAGCAGTCTTTTTTATCTAACACAAGGTTTTCTCCAGCTTTGTGGAATCAATTGGCTGGTCGGCAATATATCGAAATACTGAGAAAATTTCCATGAAGCTAATCAACTTGGCCTCTTTGTCACTGACATGCCTTTACATTATCTGTGCTGCGGTGAAGCATTAATAATACACAAATGTAATCATAAATGTGAATTCTTCAAAACGGTTCGTAGTCATTTCCAATTACCATTTGAGCTCAGTATAGTTCTTGAATGTTGATTTGTACATGCCTTCCAGAACTTCCATTCAAACTGAAAGCAAAGACAAAGATACAGCAAATTTTGATCAGAGAATTCTTTCTACACTGACGTTTCTATGCCAGTTGCTCAAATGAAAACTCAACTACAAAACACAAAGACTCTTCTATACCTGTAACACATTCTTCCAGTTTATGAGAGTCAAAGGGAGCATGGTTATGAGACAATGTGTCATATTCCCTCCCTTGCTCACATTAAGATAACAACCTTAAGTGGTTTGCAAATTTTGACACCTTGGGTTTATGGTTTCAAACAATCTATCTTTTGTTAGACAGCTTGATACGACTATCAGAAAAGCAGCTTCAGCCAAATCATGAAACATGCATGGAATAACAACAAGCTGACTCTTAGGACAAAGGTGCTGATTTAGGAGGTATGTGCTCTCAGCGTTTTGTTGTAGGGCTAAGAAACGGACAGCCTTCAGCTATTAAGAAACAAAAGCTCAATAACTTTCATCTTTGCTATTCATGGCTCATTCTCCACATTTCAAAGAAAGACACAATCACAAATGTAAGAGTCCAGTCAAAGGCAAATTTCCCAACTCTTTTGGCATTCCAAGCAGAGACAACATCACTGGCTTGAGCATGTAGAATGGAAGATGGCTCCATACCCACAAAACTTATGTAGAACTAGGTACATGGAGCCAAACCAGTGGTACATGCAAAGCTCCAAATCAAGGAGTATAGCAAGCATGACATGTAGGCCCTGACATATTCACAACTGCGAAACACTAGTTAACAACAGGAAAACTAGTGACATGAACTATGGATAACCGTATTGAGTTACCCCATTCCCAAATGGACTTAATTTGCTGCATGTTTATCATCTTTACAAATGGAAGGATAGCAACAAAACACGCACTCCACAAGCATGAATGACTCATGATAACAAAGTTAAAAACTATGAAAGCCTAATATTGCTCCAAATTCATCTCTGCAATCCAAAACCGAAAATTAACTGCCCCAACCTGTAGCTTAATGAGTGGGAAGCTTTCCTAACAGTTTCGCCAACTAAAGTAGCAAATAGTTGCGTCATTTAGTCAGAAAGGTCCCAGGTACCATTCTTGAACTGTGCTAAGCTAGCTAATCTCAGCGAAGATAGCAGTCAAGGCCTTATAATAGATTGCTGTGTCCTTAAGTTAGATAGATTTACTATTTTTTAAGATTTATATTTTGTTTTCACATGTACTCAAGTACAGAAGTACAGTGAAAAGTGTACAATAGCACCGTGTATGGCAACACACCTAAGCTCTTGTATTTAGGTAATTAAGTAGTGAAAGAGAGAAACAAAGTTATAACTTTAAGCATTCCAGATCTTCATAGAATAAATAAATTCACATCCATAGAACCCCTTGTGTGGAACCCGGCCCCTTGGCCCAACAAGTCCATACTGAACCTCAGCGCATCCCACCCAGAACCATTCCCTAAACCCACCTAATGTACACATCCCTGGACACTGGGCAATTTAGCATAGTCAATCCACCTAGCCTGCATATCTTTGGACTGTGGGAGGAAACCGGAGCACCCGGAGGAAACCCACGTAGACACTGGGAGAATGCGCAAACTCCACACAGACAGTTGCCCGGTGGGAATCAAACTCAGGCCCCCGGGCGCGGTGAGGCAGCAGTGCTAACCACTGAGCCACCGTGTCACCCAAATAGAAAAATAAAGAAACAAGGCAATAGTTTAATATTAAAGTCCTTTTTCAGATAAAAGATAGGGGAAAAGTGACCAAAATACTTTTTCAAGTTCATAATTCCTGCTAAAATCATGCTTTAACTGAAAGCAGGTTTTGGTCTGAATTTACCCATGCTTGAAATAGCCATTAGCATATGAGCTCAAAATGAAACACTGCTACTCGAGCTTGATACCAGAAAAATAGCAGCTCCCAGTAAGTCATGCCATCAAGGGGTGGTGGTGATGGGAGGAAAAGAGCAACTGCAGGGACACCCAATTACTATATGTACTATTTCACAACACAAAGGATGGTAAATAGTAAAAGATACTTCAGAATTAATTCAAATGAGCAAAATTAGTCTGGCACCTGGAATGTGCTGCCTAGAGGTTTGGTGGAGGCAGATTCAACTGAGGCGTTCAAGGGCATTGTTTCTATTTAAATAATCATCTAATGTGTAGGATTAGAGTGAAAAGGCTGAAGATTAGCACAAAGTTAAAATCATCAGAGAGCCAGTTCAGACATGATGGGCCAAACATAGCACCCTTCTGCACTGTAACAATACTGTGATTCTATAAAATGGTCAGATTGAAAATGACATGAATGATCTAGACAAACGATGTTGCTGTGCTACTTCAGTTAATTCAAAAACACCTATGTTGTTAAAGTTAATAAACAATAAAGGCTCCGTTCCACTCCCGTGCCTATTGTGTAGGCCGGGGATATCCAACAGGTGGCCCTCAGGCTGGAATATGCAGCTCGTTCCTCTCAAGTTTCAAATACACAGGAAATTTGCCCCCTCAAGCCTGACAGGTAACTGAGCCTAAATTGAAAATAACCCCTAAATTAACCAACCACAGCTGTTCCATAATAGATCACTTGCATACCCCTGCTCTGCTAACTCTTCAATATTAGAACATTCATGTGGCTTGAACGGACCATTGGGAGTTTGGTGAAGAGGGAAAGGGGGTACTCCTCTGCTTTTTTGTTTTAAAAACTTCATCACCCTATAAGAACTGGTTTTTGCTCCTGCCTTTAAGAATATAATTTATAGACATGGGAGAAGGAGCTGAATGTTGAGTAGAGATGAGTACTTTTATTTCCAACTCCCTACCTCCAGTATATTATAAACATTCCAAAAGCAAACTTAAAGTAGAGCAGGGCAGTTCAGCCATACAGAATGTACATCCTGCAGCATGTGGGAAGTTGTGGAAGTCTACTTTCTGAAGAAGGGTCCCGACCCAAAACATCCACTTTCCTGCTCCTCTGATACTGCCTGGCCTACTGTGTTCCTCCAGCTCCACACTGTGTTATCTCTGACTCCAGCATCGGCAGTTCTTATTATCTCTACATGCATTCATCCTATCTATGCCCTTCACGATTTTATACACCTCAATAAGGTCACCCCTCATTCTGCTGCATTCCAAGGAATAATTTCCTATCTTGGCCAACCTCTCCCTATAACTCAGGCCTACTAGTCCTGGTAACATCCTCGTAAAATCTTCTTTGCACACTCCCCAGTTTAGCTATGTTTTTCCTAGAACAGGGTGACCAAAACTGTACGCAATATTGCAAGTGCAGCCTCACCAACAACTTATACAACTGTAACATAACGACTCCTAAATTCAATGCTTCAACTGATGAAGGCCAGCATGCTAAATGCCTTCTTCACCACCCTGTCACTTTCAACAAATTATGTACTTACTCATAGGTCCCTCTGTTCCACAACACTCCCCAGGACCTTACCATTTACTCTACAAGTCCTACCTTGGTTTGACTTTCCAAAGTGCAATCTCTTTCACTTATCTGTATTGAATTGCATTTGCCAATCCTCAGCCCACTTCCCCATCTGATCAGGATCCCTCTGTAATTTTTGATAACCTTCCTTGCTATCAACGATACCTCCTAATTTGATATCATCCACAAACTTACTAACCAGGCCTTGTACATTCACATCCAGATCATTTATGTAAATAACAAAGGTCCCAGCAACGACCCCTGTGGTACACCACTAGTCACAGGCCTCCAGTCCAAGAAACAACCTTCAACCATCACCCTCTGCTTCCTACCATCGAGCCAATTTTGAATCCAATTAGCTAGATCTCCCCGGATCCCATGTAACCTAACCTTCATGATTAGCCTGCCATGTAAGACCTGGTCAAAGGCCTTACTAAAGTGCATACAGACAACATCCACTGCCCTATCCTCTTGATTGCCTCTTCAAAAAGACTAAGAGATTTTGTCAGACATGACTTCCCATGCACAAATCCATGCTGACTATGCCTAATCAGTCCTTAACTATCCAAATGTTGGTTGATCCTGTCCCTCAGTATCCTCTCCAATAATTTGCCTACCACTGATGTCAGGCTCACTGGCCTGTAGTTCCCTGGGTTGTCTTTACTACCTTTCTTAAACAATGGAACAACATTAGCCACCCTCTAGTCTTCCAAAACTTCACCAGCGGCTAAAGATGAAGCAAAGATCTCTGCAAGGGCCTCTGCAATTTTTTCCCCAGCCTCCCACAACGTCCAAGGATGGACTTGATCAGGCCCAGGGGATTTATCCACATTAATACGATCTAAGGCTGCAAAACACCTCCTCTCTGGTAATACGTATGCAGTCCAAAACAGCCCCACTTGTTTCCTTTATTCCATTAGCAAACATGACTCTCTCCACAGTAAACACTGAGGAGAAATATTCATTAAAAATCTCCCTCATCTCTTGTTACTCCATACAAAGACAGCCATGGTGATCTTTGAGGGGACCTATTCTCTCCCTAGCCATCTTCTTACTCTTATAATGGCTATAGAACCTCTTGGGATTATCTTGAGCCTTATCTGCCAGATCCATCTCTTACTCTCTTTTTGCTCTTCTGATTTACTTAAGTGTGCTCCTACACTTCTTGTAGTCATCTAAAGATTCAACTGAGCCCGATAGCTTAAACCCAACGTATGCCTTCTTCTTTTTCCTGACCAGTGCCTCAATATCCTTCATCAGCCAGGGATCCCCAAACCTGCCAGCTTTTCCCTTCACCCTAACAGGGACATACTCTCCCTGGACTCTTGATATCACACATTTAAAAGCCTCCCATTTGCCAGTCATTCCTTTTCCTTCAAATAGCCTCACCCAATCAACTGCTACTAGATCCTGCCTAATGGCTCCAAAATTGGCCCTGCTCCAGTTTAGCACCTTAACCTGTGGACCTGTTCTATCTTTTTCCATAACTATGTTAAAACTAAGAGAGTTATAGTCACTGGACCCAATATGCTTTCTGACTGAGACTTCAGTCACTTGCCTGACCTCATTTCCAAAAAGGTCCAGTGTTGCACCCTCCTGAGTAAGGCCCTCAACATATTGATTTAGGAAACTTTCTTGGAAATATTTGGCAAATTCCACCCTGTCCAGGCCTTTCACACTCTGGGCGGCCCAGTCAATATAGGAGAAATTAAAGTCTCCAACCAATAATACTGTTATCCCTACAGGTATCTGCAATCTCTCTACATATCTGCCCCTCTAATACCTGCTGGCTATTTGGAGGTTTCTAATACAATCCCAACAGGATAACCATCCTCTCTTGTTTCTAAGTTCTAACAATATAGCCTCGTTGGATGACCCCTTAAGAATATCTTCTCTAAGCGCTGTTATGTCCTCCTTTATCAAAAGGGTAACTCCCTCTCCTCATTTACTTGTACTTCTATCGTACCTGTAACTTTTGAATCCTGGAACATTGAGCTGCCAGCCCTGCCCTTCTCTCAGCCATGTTTCTGTCATGGCTATAATATCCCAGACCCCAGAACCAATCCATTAAAAAATAATTGTTATACAGACTCTCTTGTCAGGTCACAGACAGGAGATTCTGCAGCAGTGAGCGCGAATTTAAAATTGTATGTTGCTTTTCTGGTGCCCGTTTTAAGGACTTCACAAAACATTTGAAGCATATTGTCAATGGGTAGAAAGAGAAGCCGAAATACTGGGGAACTGGAGGGCGGCTAATGTGGCGTCTTTGTTCAAGAAAGGCCGTGAGAAGTCTGGAAACAATAGACTTGCGAATCTGGCATTGGCGGGAGTAAATTGTTGGAGGGAATTCTGAAAGCTAGGATTTACATGTATTGGAGAGGTAAAAATTGTCTAGGGATAGTTAGCATAGTTTTGTGCAAGAGAAATCATGTCTCACAAACTTCATTGAGTTTTTGATTAATGAAGTAACCAAGAGGATTGATGCTGGCAAAGCAGTAGACATTATTTACTTAGACTTTAATAAAGCCTTTAACTTTTCTGGAGTAAAGTTAGATCACAAGTGATTCAGGGCGAGCTTGCCAATTCAATACAAAATTGGCTTTATGGTAGGAGACGAGGTGGTGGTGGAGAGTTGTTATTCAGACTGGATATCTGCAACCCATGGTGTTCCACAGGGATTGGTACAGAGTTCATTTTTGTTTGTCATTTATGTAAATGGCTTGGATGAGAATATTAGGAGGCCTGTTTAGTAAGGTTGCAGATGACATCAAATTGGTGGTATAGTGGACAGTGAAGAAGGTTATCTAAGATTACAAAGAGATCTTGATCAATTGGGTCAATGGGCTGTGGGGTGCAAGACAGAATTTAATTTGGATAAATGTGAGGAATTGCATTTTGGTAAAACAAACAAGGGCAGGAGTTATGCTGTTAATGGTAGAGCCCTGGGTAATGTTATAGAAGAGACCTAAGGGTTCAGGTACACAATTCTTTTAAATTTGTGTCACAGGTAGACAGAGTGGTTAAGAAGGCATTTAGCATGCTTGCGTTCATTGCTCAGACTTTTGACTTTGGGAGTTGGCATGACATGTTGAGGTTGTTCAGGATGTTGGTGAGGTTTCTTCTGGAGTCCTGTATGCAGTTTTGGTTGCCCTCTTATAGGCAGGATATTATTAAACGGTGGGGGAGGCAGGGTGAAGATGTTCAGAAAAGATTTACCAGGATGTTGCCAGGAGTGGAGGATTTGAGGTATAAAAATTGACTGGAAAGGCTGGGACTTTTTCCACTGGATCGTAGGATGTTGATGGGTGGACCTTATAAGGGTTTATAAAATAATGAGAGGCATAAATGAGATGAATGACAAGGATCTTTTCCTTAAGGTAGGGGAGTTCAAAACTAGACGACATATACTTAAGCTGAAGGTGAAAGATTTTAAAAAAAGATATGAGGGACAACTTTTATTTTGTACACAGAGTGTGGTTACAGTGTGGAGTGAACTGCTAGAGAAAGTGGTGAATGCAGGTACAGTTTTGTTGTTTAAAAAGCATTTGGATAATTTTGTGAAAAGGAAAAAGGTTTGGAGGGATATGGGCCAAACACAGAGGTGGGACTAGTTTAGTTTAGGAACACGGTTGGCAGGGATGGGTTAGACTGAAGGGTGTGTTTCCATGCTGTATGACTCTACACCTCTGAAAAATATGAAGATTTATAGGCTTAGCTATACCCTGGGTATTTCGTCGACATAAAACTCTGATAACATCAGAAAAGTTTAAACCTGACCATTTATCAAAAGGCAAAGACTTCAAATGTGAGTGGAGGATGAAAATATGTTTTGAAATGAAATGGAAGTTTAAAATGAGAACGCACTGCCAAAAATTATAAGATTAAAATCACTTTAAATATGCAACTCAAATTTAAGCCTATTACCTAGCATTGGCTTGTTTCAGTAGTGATATTCTGGTAGTCAGTTCTGGACCAGAACAAGATGCTTCTCTTTCAGATTCTCCCTTTCTACTGGGTTAATGACTCCCAATGCATATCAAGCTGTTGATGTCAGATCTTTAATTCAAATGAAAGTTGTTTTCCTTGTTCTTTGCCCCAATTCTACTGTACATCCTTAGTAATGAGTTTGCATAAGTTGTCAACTGAAAAATTAGGCAAAATAAAACTGCCAGACTGTTCACAAATCCAACAAATCATTGCACAAATCATACCTACAACTCTCTCCCTGTCAGGGTGTGGGTGAAATCCTTTCATTGTAATGACTTCAGACACATGACACCTTCAGGTATCTTCAAATGCATCTTTTTCTTCTGTGTTTCCTTATCTTGCTTCTTCTTCTGCTTTCATGTGCTAATTATTAGCTGCCAGCTCCTCAGGAGTTATTCCTCAGGCTTTATTCCAATTCTTATAGAACTTCTGCTCAGTGAAGCAGTTAAAGTCTCCATTTTGTCTTGTAGGCTGTACTCAAAGGTTAGTGGAAACTCTCCTCAGCAGATGCCGAGTTGGACTTGTAATCTCAACTATTTTGAGAAGATATTCACCAGGGAGACATTCAAGACCTTTTAAAGCACCTTAATAGTCTATCTATTCATGAGTCAACTGTTTAGTGGCCTGTGAAATACTGCAAATATCTTAAGATACATATGGGGCTACCAGTTTAAACTTTAGACTTTAGACTTGCTTCAGCTAACTGAAGTATATTTTGTTTAACATCTTCTGCTGAAACTCCAGATCATCATTTGTCCCACTGCACTGGGCTTTTGTCTTCACGAGATGAATATTGTTCCGTTATCTTCAACACTCCCTCAAAAGGCTTCATTTCTGGAAGATCACCTTGAGCCACTTCACACAAATCTGAAGCTCAAATGTTGTGTGAAGTACTAGTGTCAAACTGGCACTCCATTTCACTTGATGCTTTTCTTCTGCTGTCACCAGTAGAACAGTTAAAAAAATCATTTATCACTTTTAACCTTAGTAATGCCAACCAGTTCTATAATTGAGATAACCAGGTGTAGAGCTGGATGAACACAGCAGGCCAAGCAGCATCAGAGGAGCAGGAAGGCTGACGTTTCGGGCCTAGACCCTTCTTCAGAAATGGGGGAGGGGAAGGGGGTTCTGAAATACATAGGGAGAGAGGGGGAGGCGGATAGAAGATGGATAGAGGAGAAGATAGGTGGAGAGGAGACAGACAGGTCAAAGAGGCGGGGATGGAGCCAGTAGAGATGAGTGTTTGTGGGGAGTTAGGGAGGAGATAGGTCAGTCCAAGGAGGATGGACAGGTCAAGGGGGCGGGATGAGGTTAGTAGGTATGAGATGGGGGTGGGGCTTGGGGTGGGAGGAAGGACAGGTTAGGGAGGCGGGGACGAGCTGGGCTGGTTTTGGGATGCAGTCGGGGGAGGGGAGATTTTGAAGCTTGTGAAGTCCACATTGATACCTCTGAAACAGTTCTATAATTGACCGTTTTGTAAAAATATTGGCTGATAACTCTTCTGAGGCCATCTTTATTGGCTTGCTTTGCTTCTTTCTAGAAAGGTCTGTGCAAAATGATTCAATTTCTTGCAATGTGAACATTCCTTCCCCATGTTGAGATGCTTTCATCTTTTTGTGTGATGCCCTCCAACATATTTACATACTGTACACCGGCCTTGATCTTTCTGCTGGCCCTCTGCAACAATTATTTTCTTTCACCTAATATGGTTTTCATTGAGCCTGGACTATGTCTCTGCATAATGCAAAGTCTTGTTGGTTCCCTCATCGACAAACTCCGAGGTTCTGTAAATGTTAGTAGTTTTGAAAGCAAGTTTCTCCTTTCATAGCAGAAGTACTTGCATATTAGGATTTTCTTCACCACAAGAAATCCCATTTCTAATGAAATCATCTTTCATTTATCCAAACTGAGTATTCAGCTAGATGTATCAATGGTATATGTTGACCAATACCTTCCTTTATTCAAGGTCAATGTTGATCATCTGACATAAATAATATTAATATGCAATTCAAAGTGTCTTCAAAGCCTTCAAATTTCTCTCCTGCTCAATCAGACCTAAGGTCCAATATAATTTTCAGTACTCATTCCCCAGAAGTGATAACTGGGTTGCAACTCTTACTTGTTTAGTCTTTTTTTAAATTCTGTAACTGATTTTGCCAGAGCAGAAAAAAGTTCCAATTGCCTCATCACCTTTTATTTCCACAGCAGCTACTGTAAAATTCAGTCCTGACTGATCTAACACTTCAAAAAACCAGTCTGTGTCTAATTCTTCCTTGTTTTTATTGAATATATAGTAGCTGACTCTTGCAGCTCTAAAAATCCAAGTAATTTCAGCCAGATATTTCTGATAGCATGTTACATGTTATGCATTTAATGGCTGCTGAGTCGAAAGTGAAAGCACTTAGACATCACATGTCTACAGTAAACCATCTGGTGTATAATACACAAATGCATTTCTCCAAACCCGTGTTCTAACTCTTGCATAGGCTAAAAGAAGGCATTCACTATAGGCGATTCCTTATTGGCAAGGGCCAGTGGAGTGCTTCACCAACCCCACACTGAATCACTGAACTTCTGCAACCTTGGCTTTGCCTTTTCTTCTCAGCTGTGGAAACCACACCTTGTTCATGCACACATACATGCTTAGTTTATAACAGGCGGAATTCCTTTGGGTTTGATGTTCTTGGTACATGCCCTAAATTTCTTTCCTGCACACCACTTCCACTTGTTTCAGCTTAGAGATACTGCTGCAGTATTTAAAATGATGATCAAATATACACTCAGCAACTCCAAATTAAAATTCAATACACAAGGGCCAAGGTCAACTAAAATTAAAATTGAACAACTTAGAATGAGTTTTCCTTTAATGAAATCACAATCAAAATCAATTTAATACCTGCTTTGATGTCATTCTACAATTAATGTTCCATTTATGCGTTCACATATCAATCATAAATTTTCTATTTTCATTGCACTATTGCTTCCAAAGGACAATGCAAATTCTGTGGGATTTTTAAAGAGTGTTCTGGCTCATCAGTGATCAATAGTGATCTGCAGAATAGCAGCGAAACGCAAACTCAAAACTGGTCCGGAAACTTTGATAACTCCTTTTATATTGATTTCTGATGTTGATGTCAAGTTGTTAGGTCATAGCGGCACAGAATCATGGCATACACACTATTTATTCTGAATAAAAATAATTTTGAATTACAGGCAGCAACCAACAACGTTGTATGGATCACCTAGTCTTTCCTGTGCTCCATAATGTCTTAATATTACAGCATGTACTATAAAAATATTTTAATGAGAGTTTTTTTGGCAGTGAATATGTCCAGTAATCTATTTATTGCAATGTATGAAATATACTAGCCTATCAGCAGCATTTTCTTAAAACTAAATAAATGGTTATGTTGAAGCAGGAATATTGGCTTGAAGGTTTGAGACTGAGGGTGGTGCTGAAAGGCCGTCTTTCAGACTAGAAGTCTGTGACCAGCGGTGTTCTGCAGCGATTGGTGCTGGGTCGTTTATATAAACAATTTGGTTGAGAAGGTAGGATGCATGGTTAGTAAGTTTGTGGATGAAACCAAGATGGATGGTAAAAAGTGTACAGTAAAGGAGGTTATCTAAGGGATATTGATCAACTAGACCAATGGGCTGAGTAGTGGCAGATACAGTTTAATTTGGTTAAATGAGAGGTTTTGTATTTTGGTAAAATGAATAAGGCGGGACTTGTACAGCCAATGGTAGGGCCTTGGGTAGTGTTTGAAATAGAGACACGCATGGGGTCAGGTACATAATTCTTTGAAAGTTGCATTACAGGTAGACAGGGCAGTTAAGAAGTCGTTTGATGCTCTTGCTAAAAAGAGAGAATGCAGCGAATGGTTACCAGATTGATTCCTCGGATAGTAGGACTGTCTTATGGGGAGAGGTTGAATTGGTTAAGATTATTATTGCTGGAGCTCACAAGAATGGGGGTGGGGGGAATCTCACAAGAAATAAGTCTGGAGGACTGTCAACTCTACGAAAAACGGTCTTTGGTGTGACCAAAACATACCGGTGTTCCCATGTAAAAAGTGTTGTCGCTAACTGACTAGCACAAGCAAGGTCCAGGGCCACTGAAGGATGACGATGACAACGACAGCTACCACAGAAGCATAATGGGGAACGGTCACCGTCTAAAAAGGAGATTTAGCCATAGCACAATGTGCATCTAAAAATTGCTGAACCTCTCAGGTTGTATGGCTGGCAAAAAAATATATGTGAACAAAGGTATTGAAAATTAAGGAGCAGAAAGAGGTCATTTAGCACATCAAGCCTGCTCCACTATTTAATGAGATCATGACCAATCTGATAATCCTTGACATCACTTTTCTGCCTCATCCCAAAAACCTTCACCGATTAAAAATTTGTCTATCTCAGCCTCAAGTATTGATCCAGCTTTCTGCGCTAAAGAATTTCAGACTCCCCACGCAAGAAGAAAATCCTCATCTCCATCTTGTGAGCAAGCCTTTACAGTGAGATTATGCCCTCTAGTCCAAAGATTCTCCCACAGAGGAAATAACCTGTCTTGCAACTATCCTATCCAGCTCCCTAAGAATATTGTATGTTTAAGTAAGATCTCCTCTCGTTCACTTATAAACACAAACCCACCCTACTGAACCTGTGCTCATGAGAAAGAAAAAAAAAAAAAAACGCTTTACATGCCTAGGATCAATCTAGGTGAACCATTTTTGGACTTTGTCCAATGCCAGTACAGCTTTCCTGAGATAAGAGGACCTGGGAAGCAATGACCTAGTGTTATTATCGCTAAGATTATTAATTTAGAGAGACACAGGCAATGTTCTGGGGACCACAGCTCAATTCCCACCTCGGAAGATGAAAAGATAAATCTGCAATTAAGTGTCTATTAATCAACATGAAAACATTGTCAATAATCACGAAAATCGATCTGGTTCATCAATGTCCTTTATGGACAGCAATGGCCACTCTTGTCTGGTCGGGCCTGCATGTGACTCAAGAACCACAGCAATGTAGCATATTCTTAATTATTCTGAGCAATTACAGATGGACAATAAATGCTGGGCTAGCCAAAGTTCACATCCTGTGAATGAATTTTAAAAAAACTGTTCACAGTATTTGTGGTGTACTTGTACACATAGAGCAAGACCATTCATTGAAATACAGGCCAACATTTCATTTGGTTTCCCTATTACTGAACTTGGATGTTAACTTTGTGATTCATGGACTAGGACCCCCAAATCCTTCAGTGCTAGAGTTTTCTGCCATCTTTCCCTTTGGACATAATATTCAGTTCCTCTATTCGTCCTACTAAAGTACATAACCTCACATTGTCCTACATCATATTCCAATTACAAACTCTCCTGGCACCAGATTGTGTTAACAGTTGAAGCTTTTCATTGCTTTTACTTCTGTTCATTGAATGATAATTTATGGTCATTTGTACTCTACATTCATTATCCCAGATAGGTTTAAACAATTATTTTGCAGTGAATAACTGAATTATAGCAATATAGTCATTCAATTGAGAAGCCTGTCTAGGAATCATATCCATGCACTACCAAAGACTAGGTAGTTTCAAATGATTCTAAACTGAATGGCCGAAATCCATTTAGGGGCATAAATGGGGTCACTTTGACCTTGTACAAAAGAACACAGGTTTCAACATTGTTGAATAATTCACTGTTTACCCTTTTCTCAGACATAGCACAAATACAATCACTCTGCAGGGATATTTCAAACCACACATAGCACAACTCATACGTATTACAAAACTCAACATATAATACACTCCATGATATACTTAAACCACCTAATGCATGTGCTTTTAGACAAAGAAAGACCAGGCTGTTGGACGCTGTATTCAGAATTCATGTATTTTCCACAGAGAATAATATAGCATAGAAGTTAATTGACAAAATGAACAGTTTTTTTTTTAATTCATTCACAGGATGAGGGCGCCGCTGACCAGGCAGCGGTCATTGTCCATCCCTAAATTGCCCAGAGGGCAGTTCAGAGTCAACCACATTGATGTGGGTCTGGAGTCACATGTAGGCCAGACCAGGTAAGGGACGGCAGTTTTCTTCCCTAAAGGACATTAGTGAACCAGATGGGGTTTTTTTCTGACAATCGACAATGGATTCATGATCATCATTAGATTCTTAATTCCAGATATTTTTTATTGAATTCAAGTTCCACCATCTGCCATGGCAAGGTTCGAACCTGGGTCCCCAGAACACTGTCTGGGTTTCTCGTTTAACAGTCCAGCGATAATACTACTAAACCATTGCCTCCCCCATATGCAGCTCATTAAAATGTCCAAACACATACTTCATGGGTCAAATGCAAGCTATAACCACTGGCACTCAGAGCCCAGGGGTCTATTTGTATCAAAGATTTTTGAGAAGATTTGTAGGTCTGGTTGTGGATGAGGTTGTTGACTTGCTCGCCAAACCGGAGTGTTTGATTGCAGATGTTTCGTCACCCTGCCAGGCAACATTGTCAGTGCACCTTCAGTGAAGTGGTAGTGTTCTGTCCCACTTATTATTTATATGCCTCAGTTTTACAAACCACTGAAAAACAGAACTGGAAGTAATGCCGAACAACCTAGCAAACAGAGGGATATAAATAACAAGTGGGACAGAACACTGACGCTTCACTGGAGGCGCACTGACAATGTTACCTAGCATGGTGACAAAACGTCTGCAATCAAACACACCGGTTCAGTGAGCAAGTCTACAATCTATTTGTATCAGTTTATGTTATCCTTAATACCTAGCTGCCCTCCTGAAATGGCATGGAGCTGTAAGTTTGTAAACATATTTGCAAAGAATAAATTTGATGTCTCCCATTCATGTTTAAGATGTCTTCCATAAGCAAGCTCTACAACTTCTACAATTAACAAGCAATTTCTCTTTTCTAGCCAATACTTACTTGTATGAAAGTGTGATGCTGAGGTTGTATCAACAGGATATCTTGTTACTGAGGGACAGTCATCTTGTTTCTGGATTTTTCCAATCTTGGAGAAATCAGATCAAATCACTATTTTAATGACACAAGCTAGCGTGAATCAGCAAACTAGTTTATTGTTCTGAGGAAGGGTCACTAGACCCAAAACATTAACTCTGATTGTTTTCTTCACAGATGCTAACAGACCTGCTGAGCTTTTTGTTCCTGATTTACAGCATCTCAGTTCTTTCAGTTTTTAACTAGTTTATTGATATGCATTACGTGAACTAAAATAGTTTTCAATGGCTACCTACTTTATAAAAGTCATATTAAAAACAAAAACATGTTGATTTACTACACGAACAGACTAAATTTAGCTTTACAGACAACAGCAGCAACGTTTGTGAATCAGACCTCCCTAAATGTTGATTTTCCTTTGCAGGGTCCTGAAGTAAGTCAGTCCTAATTAAGCCCTATCATCCACCCCAAAGTAGCTGAGTTGCCAGTCAAAACTGGGACCATTAAGTATGGAAGTCAATACAGCCAGCCTTACTGGGTTGAAATGAATTAGGCTTTTCCAACATACTGCGTATGAATGTCACCAGAAAAAAAAATTCTATTGTCTTGAAATGATATGCAAGAAATATAATTTTGACAAGCATTATGTCTGACCCCAATAGCAAGCTGAAATAGGTTCTCTCAAATTGTGTTGTATGGGATTTCTTTTTTTAAAATATAAATACCATTTTAAAAAAAATATTCAGTCACAGGATGTGGATTTCATTGGTGGTACCATTAATTGCCCATCCCTAAACGGCCTTAAGAAGGTGATGTCGAGCTGTCTTCTAAAACTGTCGCAGTCCATTTGGTGTAGGAACACCCGCAATCCAGGAATTTGACCTGGCGACACCGAAGGAATGGTAATTTATTTTGAAGTAAGGGTGGAAATCAGACCAAATTACCGCCCTCAGCATTTTGTCTTGTGAACCACATCACTAAATACCATAGAACCATACAGGTCATGCATAATGTTAAATCAATATTCTCAATCTGTAAATATCTCCAGCTACAGATTCTAACAGATCTTGTTGATATTTCTGGTGTTTCAGCCAACATTTAGCCCTCAAGCAATTTCAAATGGTTAACCAGTCATTTCACATTGATTTTATGGGATCTGGCTTCATGTAAATCACCTGCCTACATAAACAACATCAATTATACATGAAAACAGTCAAAAGGTCTTGGACGAGATGGTGGATAAATCAGAAAATTGATCTTGCGTATATATGTTATCCTTCAAGCCCTCAGGATATTCCAAAGCACTTAAAAACCAATTAATAACTTTTCCCAGCCTCTCAATGAATTGGGGAGGGGGAGAAATCAGAGACTTATAGCTTCAAAAGTGCAACTAATGGCTAATTTAGGTAAACCCCCTCATGATAATTCCCAGGTTGGCCAGTGTGCCCATGAACAATGTTGTAACTGTCAGTCCCTTTAAGAATGAAGCAGTTCATATTCCAGAGATAATGGAGAACAGACTATTTTCATTGCAGCATATATTTAAGAGCTGATTTGCATCTGTCCACTTTAAGTTTAATCCCCTCCTCCTTTACCTTGTGCATTGCCCTTGGTGGGTAGTGCTTGTTACTCATTCCTTTAAATTCGCAGACGAGAGATTTGATGTTGGTAAAAAAAACTCCAGGGGTGTGATATAGCATGTGAAAAGATGACAAAGAGGGCACACTTGCTCCCTTTCCTCCTACTACTGCATATTAATTTAATCACCTCCCTCTTTCCCTACCCTTCCATTATTGTTGCACTGCCCTGGTGAGTAGCACCTGTTAATCGTAACTTTAACTAAAAACACTGATGATAAAATGGTGATTCAATTAACCCAAAAAAGACTGGTTTTCCCCAGCAAGGGTTATGAATAACTAAGAACGGACTGAAGCTTGTTTTGAATTATGAAATTCAACTGAACAGTTGTAAAGACAGACTGACTCCTAAATGGATGATTAGTAATTTAACACATAATACCAGCCTAATTGGCTAATACGAATATCATTTAAAATCATTTCCAGGTCACTTATGCACTGCTTATAAAGAAACAAAGTCAAGGCTTTTTACTTTACACTCAGCAGGACTGAAGTGCAAAGAAACCATCATTAAAAAACCCAACAAATTATATAGCACGGGAACAGGCAGCTGATTGGTAACCATGGTTGAACGATGGAGATGCAGTGAGAACTGTTAACTGTCATGATGAACTAATTAGATTCAAAATCGAAGCAAGTCAGCACCAGAATTACAAAACAACACTTTAAGCCATCTCTGCTACCCCTGCTGCCATCTGTACCTATGCTGGAGCCCAGCATGTGCCATGAGCTTTAGACCTTGATCCCAAAAGCAGTCAAATCCAAAAAAAGAGATTTCCTCACATACTAAAATAACTATTACATGTAATTGCTATTATGGTTATTGGTAATGATTACCTAAGCTTAAATCAATAAACAGATTAATGGTGAGGGGAAGAGAGCCCTGTAGTCAGTACCACAACAAAACTGACTAGGAAGGAAAGGGAAAGTTACCATAATGGGTCATCACACCTCAGATGAGTCGAGGTTGAGAAGGAGGAGTTCTTTATTGTAAACGCAGCTGATGCAGGAATTTAACCCATGCTGTTGGTGCATACTGCATTCGCAAACCAGCCATCCAGACAACTGAATTAACCATTGCCCAGACTGAGAAAAGTGGCCTCCAGTCGGTATCATAGTGAAGCAAAGTGGAAAGAGAACACAGCATGACCAGCAGCTCAGCTTTCTGGGGTTTAGATGTTTCAGGTGTGATAGACAGGGGATGTAAAAAAGAGGTGGGGGGAGTTGCATTACTGATTCGGACAATGTCACAGCTGCACTGAGAAAAGGACATCTTGGAGGGCTCATCCATTGAAGTTAGTTGGTTAGCATTCAGGAATAAGAAAGGTGCGATCACTATGATGGGGTTATACTTATAGGCCTACCAATAGCCAATGGGAGATAGAGGAACAGATCTGTAGGCAGATCATGAAGACATATAAACACAAAAGCATTGTTGTGTTGGGCGATTTTAACTTCCCAGATATTGACTGGACTCTTACTGCCAGGGACTTAGATGGGACAGAATTTGTTATGTTAATCCAGGAGGGTTTCTTGAAACAATATGTAGATAGTCCAAGGGTCAGGGCCATATTACACCTTGTATTGGAGAATGAGCCTGGCCAGGTGATTGAACTTCCAGTGGGGGAGTGTATTGGCAGCAGTGATCATAATTTTGTAAGTTTTAACATAGCTATGGATACAGATTCGGTCAGTCCTCAGGTAAAAGTGCTAAATTGGGGAAGGCTAATTATATCAGTAGTAGGCAGGAACTGGAGAAATTAGACTGGGGGTAAATGTTGAAGGGTCAATTCACATCTAACGAAACCCATCTGGTCCACCAATGTCCTTTGATGTCATCCTTATTTGGTCTGGCCTACATGTGACCCTAGACACACAGCATTCTTAAGTGGTCAAAAAAGGTGGCCGAGCCAGCAACACCCACATCTTGTCCAGTTAGCAGGGCAGACTCGTAACCATTCAGCCAAATGTAAATGTGACCAATTCAACTTTTAGTTATGCAAAAGATGGATACAGGTTAGAGTTATCGACGAGGATCATTAGAATAAGTTTTCGTTTAATTCCCAGATTTCTTTCAAGTGGTTACGTTATTTCTGCTGTAGAGTCATCAACAGCACATGTCCTCTTTTTCTGACCATCAACCTGCCCCTCATCCTACCTCCATTAAATCTAGAAGGGGTAAAGTTAGAGTCAATTGGACTCAAAATGAAAGGAGTCATTTTACTTCCCAGTTGTTGCAAACCTACCAGTCTTAGAAAATAGCCTAGACCAAGTAGTATAATAAACTCTCAGGCCATGTTAAAATGATGCCAGGAACCATGGATGCTCTTAGTGAAAGTTCTTGATTGCTGGCTACAAAATTTGGAAGCATTTTAAAAGGACATTGCAGAAACTGTAAAAAGAAATTGACAAGTTGGTTGGATGTGCAGATGAAGTTCAATGCAGGGAAGCGAGAGGTGATGCATTTTGTCAGAAGAACATGGGCAAAAGAATAAAATAGGGGTGAAACAGAAATATAAAATAGGGAGTATAATACTTAAGGAGATGCAGCAGCAGAGGATCTGGACGTATATAGTCACAACTCAAAAGGTGGTAGAGGTGTAGTGAGTAGTTAAACTAGCTTTATTAGTAGAGGCATAGAGTACAAGAGCAAGGACAAGGACGTATTGCACCAATAGAAGATACTTGTTAGACATCAACTGGAGTACTATATACAGCTCTACATTCCACACAATAGAAAGGATATGAACACACTGGAGAGAATGCAGAAGACGCTTACAAGAATGGTTCCAGAGATGAGAAACTTACATTACGAAGATCGATTGTTCTCCTAGGCATAAGGTAGTTAAGAGGAGATCTGAGAAATTTTAAAAATGAGGATGTCTGAATAAAGTAGATGGGGAGAAACTGTTCCCACTTGTAAAAATAAGATTGAGAATGAGACAGCACATATTTAAAGTGATTTTCAAATACAAGAAATGTTACATGAGAGGAAAAAAACCCCTCACACAAATGACTATTTCAGGTCTGGAAGGCCTTGTCTGGAAGTGAGACAGAAGCAAAGTCAACTGAGGCATTCAAAAGGGCCATCGAATCATTATTTGAATAAAAACAATAACGAAGTGCATGAAGATAAGGCATGTGAACAGCATTAAGTCATGATGCTCATTGGAGGCTTTCACAGTGAACATTAGCAAGATAATCAATGACAGGACAAGGAGAAAAGTACAACTTTATTTTCTTCATTCATGGGATGTAGGTATCACCTGCAAGGGCAACATTTATTGACAATCCCTAACTGCACTGGAGAGATTGAGCCCTACGTTATCACTAATCAATTACCTTAATATGCACTATTAACAAGGGTTGCGGGACAGAAGCTGGGCCAATAGGGCTTTATGGTGCAGTGGTAGTGTGCCTACTTCTGAACCAAGAGGTCTAGGTTCAAATCCCACCTGTTCCAGCTACGTGTAATAGCATCTTTGAACAGCTTAATTAGAAAATATCTAGGATTAAGGCGAAGAAATCTGTTCAATTTTAGCCTAAACTAGACGAGATCAGCAAAATCTGAGGATATTTTCTAGTCTGCATAGATACGTTTGCAGAAATCATTTTGATGCATTTCTTAATTTCCAACTAGCTGTGTACGGATCTAAACAGTAGCCATTTCAATTCTTAGTTAGAATTCTCAAGTCAGGGAAAAAGAAAGTGCTTTTCTACAGATTTGTAAATTTTTCTGTAATATTCAATGTTAAAGTTATTTTTATAAAACAAACTCAGTATTGTAACTGAATAAAGTTAGATTTATATTAACTTTTGATGCACAAATACATAAAACTCAAAAGCCCAGATATTTCCTCTTACTTTCCCAAACTTTTTTCAAAAACAAATGCAGATTTAATCAGCAAGGTGATTTGAGGTGATAAAAAGAATCTCGATGGTTGTGTTTGACCCTTCAGATCAAAGTTCTCTTTTCAGTACATTCAAAAAGTTAAAACAATAATCATCAAGGCTATTCAAAACATATGTTGACTTCATGCCCAAACCTCTGGGAACAGACGGAAGCTACCCATTTTGCAAAGAATTAAAAATACAGAGTTCTATTTTCAAATCAAAACATACAAAAAAAAAATTTAGAATACATATGCAGAAAAATCTCAGCAGTGATTTGAAATACATATTGACCACAACTTTCTTACTCAGTTTAAAATAGTTTGGCACTAAAATGATACGAATGAGTCAAGAGCCTCAAATATCATTGCTTATTTGACATTATCAACAATTTTGATCAAGAGCACTGGGTGAAACAGCAACAATAGAAAAACGTTGGTAGCTCCATTGAGAAGAGGGTTGGACTGTTTACATTAAAGGTTTACAATTCACACAGGTTTGCCAGTGGTTCATTTTAGCACCTTAATCCTGCAGTTGCAATTACAAATGAACAGTCATAGCAAAAGTGGAGATAAAAATGTCAGTCAGTTTTTTTTTCTGCTCCTAAAAGCTATTCAGTGACATTTGCCAGAAAGTAATGTTATAAAAGTGACAGCAGAATTAGCACAGACGAATTGGAGACGCATTATATTATTGTCGAAACTATACTCCACAATGACTAACAATTTTGGGAGAAAAAACACAAAGGATGAAACAAAAACAGAAAGAAAGTGGGGAAAATGAATCAGCGCGTTAACACATGTTGATCTTAATACAAGGTTGCCTCCTGTCATCGTCACATGGGAGGGTGAGGTAAGGGGGAATGACATTAGTGGGTTACATTCCTTACTGAGGTTTTTCATTAGGCAAATATTGTATGGTATTCTCAAGTACAGCATTACTTAAAATGCTTTCTGAAAAATACAAACAGAACCTTCTGCACAGTTGCCTTTCAATAATCAATTAACTTTAAATAAGAGTATTTGAAACACGCCAGTTTTTCCAAAGTTTTGTTTGGAATTACGTCACTAAAAATTGAAAGCATTAGAAGGGGACAATCCCATTAAGGCAAATATTTGGTTCAAAAGTATTTCCTTGATGGCTCAGTTTTTTTTTGCAGCTAGCAAACTAGAAAGGAAAGTCTTAAATTTTATCATTTACTTGTAACAATTTCATTGAGCTAACCAGGAGTATATATATGGACTCTGCAAAGTTAGTTTCTGGGTCAGTTGTGACATTTCCTGCTTTTGATTGCTATCCAGCAACTACCAGTAAAACTAGACTTTGGGGGGGGGGGGGGGGGGGGAAGAGGACAGAGCAAGTTTGACTGTGATGCCCTTACAGTCAAATAATCTGCCAATACTCAGTCAAGGCACAGCAGTACTGCCAAGATCACTTAATGCCCACAGACCAGTACCCAATGAAGACAAACATCTTCAAGGAGGATTAGAATTTTTAAAACCAAAAGGTGGATATACAGCACTGAATAAATTACCTTGCTTTATCTGGGATGGTTAACCATAATACTAATCTTATTGCTTATAACTGGCACCCATTCAGGCCACCTTTATGGTAATGAAGCGCAGCATTTTTCTCAGTGTTTAGTATATAATGCTTCTCAAAGAAAGACTAATTCATCCAATTACAACAAATCTATGGTCCATCGTTACACGAGTTCTCAAGACTCAATAAACTGATCCCAATTATCAGTTCTTAAAATGTAATTAAATCCTGTAGTCTTTTGACAGCAGATCATCTCCCTTTTATTAAACAATTAAACTCCACATGATTAGGAAGTGTTAGAAAAAATACTCACAAGAATTAACAATTGATTACTTTATAAAGTAGCACAGTCATGTTAAAAAAAAACTCAGAAGTCCAGAGATTTACGATCACATTTGCTAATCTTCAACATAAAATTTTATCATGATCCAAGTTACCGCACATCAATTCTCCAAATCCTGTGAGCAAAACCTTTTTGAAGTGCACAGCTTTCAAGTGAAAATGGCAGGGAATGCTCAATCTGAACTTAAATAACTTCTTGTTTCTCAGACATATTCTCTTACCCAAATCCACTGCAATACTCCCAAGTAAGCTGCACAGCACTGAGACACAGTATGAGAGAGGATATGTTGGCAGTAAGATGACTCCACCCACACAGTGGTGGTGGGCGGTGTTGCAGGAAGGCAAAGCATTTTAGAACAAAAAAAACATGTTTCATACTTTCCATCAGTCATTTGGAACAGTAGTACGAAAGCATTTTGCCGTCCTTCAGCAATGTAGTAATGTATTATTTTTGTTTATATAGCAACCACTGAAGTTGGACAAATTCTTTAAACAAATTATTCTGCTAGGAGATATAAAACCAACTCATTTCACCAGTCTTTAATCTCTGGACTATACACCGAGTTGTCACTGCGGCAGGAAGTGATGCATTTCATATGGCACACAATTATATGTGTTTGTTCTTATCAAATATATATTTTCAGTTTATTATTTAAAGTACTTTGAGACAGCCATTTATAAGAACTGTATTTGACTTGAGCTAAAATTAATTCAGTGTGTAGTCTAGGTTCATTTGAAAACTAAAAATAATTAACAACATACTCTCAAGAAGTTTTACACAGTAGTGTAAACATGCACACAGACTTGTATTATTAAAAATCTACCACTGACCCAAGAACCGTAACACCCAATTTATACAAATGTTTTACTTCTGACTAAATTTGGAACAAATTCAACAAAAGGAAAGAGGTTTTTGTAAAAATCCTGAAACAGCCTTTCCATTCTGAAAATGTTATTCATGGCAGAATAATTAAGAGAGATGTTTGTAACATTTGCAACTAACCTGTCAACAGCCAATAAGTCATAAAAGACTACTGTGGAGAATTGTTGCTCCCTGCTTTGATGGGTACCTTGATCTCAAAATTGCTAGCTTTTTGCCCATAGTTATTCTGAATTATTATATAAATGCAATAATATTTCAAGTTTCAAAAGCTGTATGCTAAGCAACAACCATCAAGTGTTTTGTCAGATTATGTCTCCAGAAGACCCTGAGATGTAGGAGCACAGGTAGGCTGTTTAGCCCATCACATCTGCTCCATCATTCATTGAGACGATGGTTACTCTGACAATCCTTTCCATACTCAGAATCAACCTAATGAACCTTCTGTAGACTGCCTCCAAAGCCAGCATAGCTTTTCTTAGATAAGGATACCAAAACTGTTCACAGTAACCCAGGTGTGGTCTAACCAGTGTCTTGTATAGTTTTAGCAAGACTTCCTATGTTTAAACTCCATTCACTTTGATTTGCTTTCCTGATTACCAATTAAACTTGCGACACCAGGAAGGAGTAAAGCTTCTGAAAAAACCTTTCCATTCTTACGTTGTCCACTGCAGAATGATTAAAAATGTTTGTCAAGTTTGTACTGAACTATCAATAGCAAATACGTTATAAAAGATAATTGTGCAGGATTGCTGCTCTCTCCATTGTTGGGTGCTTGGTCTCAAAATTGCTCTTCTTTGTTTGCAATTCCACAACCAACAGATCAGACTTAAACTCGTCAGTCCTGAAATCATGGGAGACAAACAGTTCACTGGACGAGGTGGCTCTACAAAGATACCCATTCTCAATAATGGTCGGTGGGAGGACCAACAAATTAATGCAAAAGGTAAGGCTGAAGTATTTGCAACAATCTCCAGCCAAAAGTCCCAAGTGGATGATCCATCTCTGCCTCAAGTAGTCCCCACCATCACAGATGCCAGGCTTCTGCCAATTCAATTCACTCCATGTGATATCAAGAAACAGATGGAGATATCAAGAACTGCAAAGGCTAATGGCCCTGATAACATTTCAGCAATAGAACTGAAGAGTTGGGCTCCAGAGCTAGCCACACATGTAGCCAAGCTGTTCCACCACAGTTCCAACACTGCGGTCTACCTGACCATGGGAGAATTTGCTCAGGAAAGCCATGTCGACAAAAAGCAGAACAAATCCAATTACCACCCCAGTCTACCCTCAATCATCAGTAAAAGTGATGTCATCAATAGTGCTATCAAGCAGCACCTGCTCAGTAATAACCAGGTCACTGACACCCAGTTTGGTTTCTGCCAGGGCCACCCAGCTCCTGGCCTCATAATAGTCTTGGGCAAAAGAGCAAAATTCCAGAGGTGGGGCAAGAATGACAGCCCTTGACATCAAGGCCGCATCGATGAGCCCTAGCAATACTGGAATCAATGGGAATCAGGGAAAAACTTGGCTGTTTAGAGTCAGACTTGGCGAAAAAGGAAGGTGGCTATGCTAATTGGAGGACAGTCATCTCAGCTCCAGAATCTCTCTGCAGGAGCTCCTCAGGCTAAATATTTTCTAAATCAACTTGTTCAGGTCTGTTGTCACACACCACTGGAGCAGGTGGGGCTTGAATGTAGGTCTCCTAACTCCGAGATTGGGACACTACCATTGCACTACAAAAGCCACTACCATTTCTCAGAGTAGTGTCTAAGGCCTAACCATCTGCAGCTGCTTCAATGACCTTTCCCCCATCATAAGGTTAGAAGTGAGGATGTTCAATGCATGCAGTGTTCAGCATCATTCATGACTCCTCAGACACTGTCGCAGACCATGTTCAAATGCATCAAGACCTGAACAATATTAATGCTTGATGCCGTCTTTTAGCCCAAACATATACACTACATAAATGCCAGGCAATGACCATCTCCAACAAAAGAAAATCTAACAATCACTCTTTTACAATCAATGGCATATTCAAATCTGAATGCCGCACTAACAACATCCTGTAGGTTACCACTGACCAGAATCTGAACTGGACCAGCCTTATAAAACCTGTGGCTACAATGGCAGGTCAGAAGCTAGGAATCTTGCAGCAAGTAACTCGCCTCCAGACTATCCACCATCTTCAAGGCACAAGTCAGGAGTGTAATGGAATATTCCCCACTTGTCTGGTGAGTGCAGCTCTAACAACATTCAAGATTCTTAACACAATCCAGAAAAAAAAACTCACTTGATTAGCACAACATCCATAAACATTCATTACCCTCCAACATCGATGCTCAGTAGCAATAGTGTATACCATCTACAAGATGCACCGCAGAAATTCAAAGCTCCTTAGAAGCACCTTCCAAACCCATGATGACTACCATGTAGAAGGCCATGGTCAGCAAATACATGGGAACACCACCATCTGCACTTTCTCCTCTAAGCCACTTACCATTTTGATTTGGAACTGTTTTGCTACTCCTTCAGTGTCGCTGAGTCAAAATCCTAGAACTCCTCCCCCATGGCATTATGGGTTTACCTACACCAAGTGGATTGCAGCAGTTGAAGGCGGCAGCTCACCAACACTACCTCCTTCACAATGGCAAATACAGACAGGCAATAAATGCTAGCCTAGCCATCAATACCCACATCTTGAATGAATACAAAAAACATCCACCTCATTCCCTTCAGTAATAAAAACTAAAAATGTTAGAGAAACTCAGGAGGAATGGTAGCATCTGTGGAGAGAAACAGCATAACATTTTGAGTCCAATAGAAGTCTTCAGAATTGAAAGGGACTGGAAAATGGCAGGTTTTACACTGTCAACAGAGGGGGCAGATGATAAGGTACACAGAGCAAAAATAAAGGGACACCAATGATGGTAAAGGAGAAACTGAGAAGTAAAATAGTACAGCTAAAGGGTCAAGAGAACCAAGTGGAAAAGATGTTTAGGTTACCCAGAGTGAAGGATAAAGGCAGTACTAATGATAGTAAAGGAGATATTGAGTAGACCTACTCTGTTTATCTTTCCACAAATGCTGCCATTTTCTGTTTTTGTTTCACATTTCCAGCATCCAGAGTATTTTGCTTTTACATTTCCCTCAGTAAATTTTCTAACTTCAACAGGTAAATTAATCAAGTGAGAATTCAAAATAAAAAAGTGTAGATTTTAAATAAAATTTTGTACCCAAGTATGGTCCTTGTAAGCAACCCCTCAGATTAACATCAGATTTTACTGAGAATGCCAGACGAGGAGCAGTTGAGGATTCTAGGTTTGTACTCTAAAGGATGAAGGGGGCACCTGATTGAAACTTACTGAACTCGGAGAGATCCGGACAGAGTAAATCTGGAGATGTTTCAGTAGTAGAAGAGACTAGGACCTGACGGCACAGCCGAGAGTGAAGGTGCAACCCTTTCGAACTGAGATGAGGAGGAATTTTTTTCAGCCAGAGGGTGGTTAATTTATAGAACTCATTGCAACAGACAGCTGTGGAGACCAAGTCGCTAAATGTGATAGACAAATTCTTGATTAGTAAGGGGATCAAGGATGACAGGAGAAGGCAGGAGAATGGGGTTGAGAAACATCAGATACAATCGAATGGCCGGGCAGACTTGATAGGTTGAACAGCTTAATTTCACTCCTATGTCTTATGGTCTTATGATGGCACCAGATAAAACTAGATAGTACTGCAGCAAGTAAAGAAATAAAATCACGAATCTTGGAAAAATCAGAATCATCACAAACAACAGACATTTTTTTAAAAAAAACAGGGAGGAGGAGATGTTATGAACCGAAGTTGTTGAATACAAAGAGTCCAAAGTGCCTAATCAAAAAATGAGGTGCTATTACTCCAATGGCTGGAGTCCTCACCTGCATCCATTCTATTTACAACATTTCTACAAATATTTAAATCTCTCTTCCCTACCTGAACCTCAGCATACACCTCCTTGTCTTCATATTCCACACTACCAGCTTTCACAGCTAACAAATCATCAATCGCCATCTCCACCACTGCAGTGAGAGACCAACAGAAATCTTCCCCTTCAACAGTTCAGTGACAGTTTTTCTGTATCACCTTAATCCACTCCTCAGCACTAAGACATCTTCCCCTTCTGTGATACCTTCCCATGCAAGTACAGATGATGCAGTGCCAGGCCTTTTATTTCCTTCTATTTCACCATCCAGGCCTGAAACACACGTCAGGTGAACCAGCAAGTAGCTTGAGTTCTTCCAATTTAGTTCACTCCTCAACATTGCAGAGAGCAAATGTAGGTTGAATGATTATTTAAAGAAACACTTGTGGTCAGTTCCCAACTGGATCCTGACATTCCTTCCAATTGCTTGCTATTTCACTCCTCCAATTGTTTCCTATTAGCCGATCACCATCTCTTTGGTCTCACACCATCAACCCATTGTTATTTAAATCTCTCCTACCACTTCTCAGGCCTTCCTTTATGTCCTTTCCCTGCATTTTTCCCCTGCCTTTATACTGGCCTAAAACCAATTAGGTTCTCTAGGTTTTTCTAGTTCTTCCGGAAGATCACTGACCTGAAACATCAATTCTGATTCTCTCGCCATAGATGCTTCACGCTTTACTGAATACTTCACCACTTTGTGTTAGTTGGAAATCCCAATATTCATAATATTGTGCTTATAAATTAAGTGATGAGTGAACTGACTCAACTTCCCTCATAAAAAATGACTAACTAAATTAGCTTTTATTGTCAAGCAACAATAAAATATTAACCATTTACTTATGCTTAATCCTAAACTTGGAAAGTGCTCTGTCTATTAAACTTTAGCTCACCAGCTACACAATATATTAAATTAATAAACTTGGCATCTGCCTACATACACATCAACAGTAATGTTTTGATGTTTGAGGTGGCACTACATACCAATGCAGTTGGTATAACAGACCTGACATCACAACAATAATCTATCATAATAAACCATGTGATGTCTTGCCCATCTGTGCTATTTTAATTAAATGAAAGCCAGATTAACAAAAACAAAAATGAATTTTGTTTTGCATTTACTGTCTTCCAATAAATTCACAAACCTTAAAATTCTTTGGGATTCATGTAAAGCAAATAAAAGGAGTTCACATAAAATCTGAGACAACAAGGTGTAGAGCTGGATGAACACAGCAGGCCAAGCAGCATCAGAGGAGCAGGAAGGCTGACGTTTCGGGCCTAGACTCTTCTTCAGAAATGGCAAGCCTCTTCCAATAAGATCTCATCATTTGTCAGTTTCCCCAAAAGTATACTGCGCACTTTCAACTGCATATCAAAGGTACTTACTAACATGCTGTGCAATGATTCCACCAGCCTCCCCTTGCCATACTCAGTCTAAATAATCTGCAAAAATAAAAATAAATTTAGACTTTAAGGGGAGTCTTTGTACAGGTGTCTTTGTTCACTGTAGAGAGATCTCCAATCTTGATGAGTTAGACTTATTTTTGCAAGGGTAGTGTTGTTGGGGTGTTACAATAGGTTTGAATATCTTGGTCAGAGAGAGAGAGAGAGAGAGAGAGAGAGAGAGAGAGAGAGAGAGAGAGAGAGAGAGAGAGAGAGAGAGAGAGAGAGAGAGAGAGAGAGAGAGAGAGAGAGAGAGAGAGAGAGAGAGAGAGAGAGAGAAAGAAAAAAAACAAACTAACAGTCAGAATAATTGATTTTCTTTTGTCCACTAGCTCCTGCTAAAAAACAAACATGTATTGAAATTGTGGATGAAGACAGGATCAGGCTTAGTTTGATCACTTATTACGACTCACTGGCCAAGCATTTGGTTCATGCTGGTCTGGACCTCCCACCTCCACATTCAAGTTTCTTTCCCCCCCAAATTTCACTTCATGGTTGCAACCACTAACAATGCATTTACACAGTTGGCTACATTAATGTAGCTAACTTTTCTTGCCTAGTTCCAGCTGGATGTCTCTTTCATTGCCTATACAAAATATGGCAGGTGTTGTACTGGTCTAGAATATCTGCACAAATCATCATTATACTGGACACAGAATTACAAACATACAACACAGGAGGAGGCTGGGAAAATGCTGGTGCCTTATACTCTATATAAAACTTTTCCTACTCCATCCATCTCATCTCAACCTTTCAGCAGGTCTTTCAATTCCTTCTCTCACGTACTGCAGAAGAATCTATCCATTTCCTCTTAAAATTTTAACAGCATTAGTGAAGCCGAATTTCCCACGATAAAAGATCCAGAGCTCCATGTGGTGGACTTGCACCACATTGACAGGAGTTCAAGGCGGCGGTTCACCTCAAGCCTCAAGGGCAAAATAGATGTACATTAAATACTGGTCTCATCAGCAATGGCTACATTCTATGAACAAATTTTTTAAAAAGTCTAGTTTCTTTTTGAAGGCATCTGAGTTAGTTGCTTCAACCACTTCATGTTGTAGCATTTTTCACATTCTAAAGTATCAAATTAAAACAAGCTTCTCCTAACTTCCCTATTGAATTTGAGGGAGTGCCTCACCTCTAGTTTTGGATTCTCCCACAAGTGGGAAAACATTCCTCCACAGACACCCAGATCAAAACATTCACTATTTTAAACACCTCAAGAGGTCTCCCAAGTTTTGGCTTTTCCTAAAGAAAACAGCCCCACCCTGTACAGTCTTTGCTAATTAGTGAAGTAACCACCTTGGTAAATCCTTATTGCATTTTTCCACTGTTTCTTTATTCTTTTCTCGGTACAAGAACATTCAAAAGGACTAAGTGAAGCATGATCACGATCCTTTACTAATTTCAGCAGGTTCCCAGTTTTGAATTCTATACTCCTAGAAATACATCCCAATGCTTTTTTATGCATTTTAAATGCTCTGTTGTCATGCAATCTTAATGCCTTTGTACTTGTGCCTCAGATCTCTTTGTTCTTCTATGTCATTAGTTTCCATTTTTAAAAGGACTGTTAGAAATACAGACGTATCACTATCAAATTACATTACCTCAAAATTTGTTGGTGCTAAAAGTTGATTTTTTTATTTAACTGCCCAATCTTTAAATTTTCTACAGTCTTCTTCTATTATGCAAAGTTTATTCCTCAGTATTAATTATACTCCAGTATGGTATTATCTGATCATTTTGATACTTAGCTTGCTTACAGTTGTCAAACTTATTAATATAAATTATGAATAAGTGTTCCATCACTGGTCCTTGTGAAAGGCCAGTTTCTACATACCAATCTTAATTACTATTCTTTACATCTACTGCTTTCTATCTTAGTCAATTTGCTGTTCAGTCAGCCATTTATTCCATGACTCAACATGTCCCAAACTTTTTAGCTATCATATGGGTCTCCTACCAAAAGCATTTTGAAAATCCAATTGTGGCATTTCCAGCATTGTCATCTGCTCTTTCAGCTACCGCTTCAAAGAATTGTTTCAGGTTAATTAAGCACTCTGCAATAACTCCCCTTGGATGACTCCTGTTACATGGTGCCTTGGTAAACATTCAGGCTGACCTTTCTCCGTGTCCTCAAGTATCAAATATTTTGGTGTCTGTTCAACAGGAATAGTATCTACTAGATCTTCTATAGACTCTCTCATACATTCTTCTTACTCAACTGACTGAGTCACACCCACTTATGCATCTGTACTTTCCTCTGATTTATGATGGCAGCCTGGAGTAAATTTTCCAGTCGTTATTCTTCTCTTTTAACAGTCAGGCACTAAACGCTGTAATAAGAATATTCCTAGCTTAACGATTCTAACCCAGAGTGTCACAAATCAAATACATTTTTTTTTTGCAAGCATAAGAGAGTTCTGTTGTTGACAAGTTTCCACCACCCCAATCTCCACACGGAAGGCTGTGCCAGTGAATTTATTCCTTTTCTTTAAAAAAAGTTGCAGATGAAGAACGGCTTTCTGAATCGGAACAGATAGGGAAGCAGGACCTTTGAATTGATACCTCAAAACTATGTCAGAAGGAGGGGGAAGTTTTAGAGGAAGCAATGTTTGCAGTGAATTACCATTAATAATTACTTCTAACTCTTCAAATGTTGTGCAAATAAATACATAAGAACGAAAAAATGCTTTTGGCTATTAAAAGATAAAACAAAGCTGGATTTTCAGAACAGCTTGGACAAAGATTGCTCACAAAAAAAAAAAATCAGACATTTGGTTTTGGCTTACACAACTGGAAACCAGCAGTTCAGATTTACTTTTTGGGTTGCAACATTTTCCAAACTTAGTCTCTGTTCATTTCTGTGCATCAACCATGTGACATTTGACCACATTGACTACAACATGCATGCTTGCAATACTCTTGCTTCCCCACCCAAAAGGTTGATTCAGACATCAACATTCCACTGCGTTAGTAAACACTAAAGACCTCTACTACCCTACACCAGGTCTCTATGTATCTAATGTCATGCTCCTTCAAACACTGCATGGAACATATTAATGGCTTATTATATAGAAAGTGAATCAGAATCATTACAGAAAGTTAATACAAAAAAAGAATTCACTCTACAGTAAAAGCCGGTGGACAGAATTGCTGATTTTTTAAAAATATAGATTGACTAAATATTTTTAGTTGCCAATAGATTCAAGATGGCAGAAGCAGCAGGGTAGGTGGTGTCCGAGCTCCCAGGTGTCCACACCCTCTTGCATGATCAACTGTATCCTCTTTTTTGATTTTATTTTTCATCATTTCATTTTTCAATCAAAATTGATTTTTTCTTCTTTCTGTGGCTGCAGTGGTAGAGATTGTGGGGAGCTAAGTGGTGGATCCAGTTCATTCACGGCCACGGTGGTTGCAGTTTGAGCAACTGTTCCAAAATTGATCAACTGGGGTCCATTCATTTTCCCTGGTGTTTTGGCAGCAAGTGCAACAGCAGTGGGATGAATGATCTCAGTCCTCTGGAGTCAATTTGAATGCTCAGTTGATTCTTGGACGTTGAGATGTGCCCTGGTCCTCAAGAACAAAAACAGAAGTTGCTGGAAAAGCTCAGCAGGTCTGGCAGCATCTATGGAGAGAAATCAGAGTTAATGTTTCGGATCCAGTGACCCTTCATCAGAACGGATAGTAACTAGGAAAATGTTGGTTTCTATGCAGAAGACAGGGTGGAGGGAGGGCAGGCTAAGGAGTAAACAATGTGGGGATACAGCCAAAGACAGAAAAGAACAGTCAGACAAAAGGAGTGGATAATGAGCTAGGAGTATGAATCACTGTTAATGGGGACAGGACTGGTAGTGCCTAACACAATGGGTAGTGCGTAATAGCTGATTGTGATAACAAGGCCTGGTGTGTGGGGGTGGGGCCAAGGACACATGAGACTTCAAGCCCTAAAATTATTGAACTCGATATGGATCCACAAGGCTGCAGGGTCCGTAAGCAAAAAATGAGGTGCTGTTCTTCCAGCTTGCGCTGAGCTTTGCTGGACCACAGCAGCAAATGTGAGACAGAGATATTGGCCAGGGAACAGGGCAGTGTGTTGAAGTTCAGGGTTTTTTCTGAGGCAGAACGTAAGTATTCTGTGAAGCGGTCACCCCAGTCCATGCTTCGTTTCCCCAATGTAGAGGAGACCACATTGTGAGCAGCAAATGCAGTAGGCTAGATTATGTGAAGTGCAGGTAAAGCACTTCTTCACCTGGAAGATATGTTTGGGCCCTTGGATATCAAAGAGGGAAGAGGTAAACAGGCAGGTGTTACACCTTCTGCAGGTGCTGTTTGGGGAGGGAAGAGAGGTGGTGTGGGAGCAAAGGAAGAATGGACAATGGTGTCCTGGACAATATGATCCCTGCAAAAGGCTGACAAGGGAGGAGAGGGGAATATGTGCCTGGTGATGGCAACTCACTGGAGGTGGTAGAAATGGTGATTAATGATCCTTTGGCTGTGGATGCTGGTGAGATGGTAGGTAAGGATAAGGGGGCCCCTATTGCTGTTGCAGGAGAGAAGACAGTGGGTGAGGGGACTGAAGTGCAGGAGATGGTTCAGGTGGTCTGGACCTCAAGAGTTGAGACAGTCTCCTGGCTATGGTCGCGGCTGGAGTATCAGCATCAATCAGGCAGCTTTAGCAGAGGTGACATTCTGGGTCGGGTCAGCAGCAGAGGGGCTGTTTCAGCATGCTTCCTCCTTGGTGTTGCAGCCTCAGGGAATGGTTCGGAAGCTGTGGAGTACGGTGGCATCCCAAAGCCACTTAGGAAATCAAGAAGCCGAGAATGGAGCAAAATGAAAAATAATACAAAGATAGGAAAAGTTACTTTTTTTTATAATTTATGCAATTAAAATTGTGCAGGCTTATGGCAACTTATATATTCCAAGTCCTTTACTGTTAATATTAACTAAGGGGACTCCTGCACTACCCACCCAAGTTTACATTTCTTCCTGGTGGTCACCAAACTCTGCTGTCTATGTAACCCTTAATGCTGGTGTGACCTGCTTGTTAAACATGCTATCCATGACATTCTCAGCCTCATGGATGCTCCATAGTGAGTCCATCCACAGCTCCAGTGCTCCATGTGGCAAATCATGAGAGCTGCTGCTGAACACACTTCCTACATACGTAGTCACCATGGACACTGGGAGTGTCCCCGATTTCCCACATTTTGCAGGAGAAGCATTCCACAGGGCTAGGTTCACCTGCCAAGTAAATTAACATTCTCAACTACAGACAACAGTCCAGGAACTACTTGCACAACCAAATCCACTAGTCACCAAGCCCAGGCCTCTTACTCTGGTTCTCTATTCTGAGCACAATACAACTACAAAAAGTACTCTCTCTCTCTCTCTCTCTCCAGTCACTACTCAGTGTGCAAACCCGGTTCATGAGCAGCCAACCATATATCCACAATCCCCTTGTCAGTTTTCATAGCTGAGCCGGTTTCTCCCAGAATCTCCTTGTCATTTTTACCATTGCCTTCTACAGATTATGGAGGAATGCAAAAACAAAAAAAGGTGGGTGAGCAAGCGAGCGACTTCACAAAGGAGAAGGACATTGTGGATGGGAAGTCTTGGGAGGGATACGTTGATAGTCTACATCATGTCAATATTTTAAAAAAAAAAAAAAAAAAAAACTGGTGTAAAGCATTAAAGTAGACAAGTCCCCAGGACCTGATAGCATCTGGGATAGATCCTGAGGGAGGAAATTGCTGGGGGCCTGTACAAAATCTTTGTATCCTCTTTTGTCACAGGAGACATTACCGAGGACTGGAGAATAGCCAACGTTGTTCCTTTGTTTAAGAAGGGCAACAGGGATAATCCGGTAAGTTAAATGGTGGTGAGCCTTACATCAGTGGTAGGGAAATCATTGAAGATTCTTAGGGATAGGCTTTACACACATTTGAAAAAATATGGTCTTATTAGCAGGAGGCGACATGGGCTGTGTGGGGAAGGTCACGTCTCACAAATTTGATTGAATTTTTCTGAGGAAGTTACGAAGATAATGAGGGCAGGCAGTAGATGTTGTCTATATGAACTTTAACAAGGTCCTTAATGGCAGGTTGATTTAAAAGATTAAGTCACATGGGATCCACTGTGAGCTAGTAAGATGGCTGCAAAAACAAAAACAAAAGTTGCTGGAAAAGCTCAACAGATCTGGCAGCATCTGTGAAGAGAAATCAGAGTCGTTATTTCAGGTCCAGTGATCCTTGAAAAATTAACTGATTTCTCTTCACAGATGCTGCCAGAACTGCTGAGCTTTTCCAGCAAATTTTGTTTTTGTTTCTGATTTACAGTATCCACAGTTCTTTTTGTTTTTAATATGGATGCAAAACTGGCTTGGTTATAGAAAACAGTAGTGGTGGAGGGGCATGTTTCTGACTGCAGCTCTGTAACAACACACCTACATTATTTATATATAAATGATTTGGAAGAGAATGTAGGTGGCTAGATTAGTAAGTTTGCAGTTGCCAAACATTGGCAGAGGATACAGCAGGATATAGAGAGGCTGGAGACCTGTGCAGAAAAACACAAGGTGAAGTTTAATCCAGACAAATGTGAGGTAATGCATTCTTGGAAATCTGATGCAGAAGAGACATACAACAGTAAATGGCAGAACTCTTGGTAGCATCAATATACAGAGGGATCCAGGCATAAAGGACCACACTTCTCTGAAAGTGGTAACACAAGTAGATAAGGTGATCAAAAAGATGTATGGCATACTTCTCTTCATCGATTGGGGCATAGAGTATAAAAATTGGCAAGTCATGTTGCAGCTGCATACAACTTCAGTTAGGCCACATCTGGAATATTGGATAAAGTTCTGATCGCCACACTATCAAAAAGGATGTGGAGGCTTCGGAGAGGGTACACAGAAGGTTTACCAGGATGTTGCCTGTTTTGGACGGTATTAGACACAAGGAGAGATTCGACCAACTTGACTCGTTTTCACTTTAACATTGCAGGATGAGGGGCAACCATAATTTACAAAATTATGAGAGGCACGAATAGAATGGACAGTCAGAATCTTTTTCCCCAGGGTAGAAATGTCAATTACTTGGCGACATAGGTTTAAGGTAAACTTTCTCCATTTTAAAAAGGGGACTTGAGGGGCAAGTTTTTTTTTAAAAAAGGACAGTAGTAAGTGCCTGGAATGCACCGCCAAAGGAGATGGTGGAGGCGATTACAATAGCAACATTTAAGAAGCCTCTTGACATATATGAATAGAGGGAGACAGCCAAGTAGAGGCAAAAGATTTTTAGTTTAGAAAGATATCATGTGTCAGCAGTCTTGATGGGCAAAAATGGCTGTTCCTGTGCTCTACTGTTCTTTGTTCTTCCAAGATTTAACAGTGCTATTCAAAATCAAGAAGGACTTCAATAACTTCTCCATTAATTTCCATTGCCAGAAGACTTAGCAAGGAATACAGATTTAAAGTAGTTAAAAATAACAGGCAAAAGAATAATCAAAAATAGAACTTCTAAATAAGAGGGTTAACTTCAATGGGATGAGACAGGATAAAATGGAACTACAGATTAATAGGAAAATGTATAAATGCAACCATTGGATTTTTTTTTTTTTTTAAAAAGGGGAGTGCTGGGGACAGGCTAGGAATATTCTAGCAATGGTGAGAAGTGGAGGAACCAAAGCCAGACTACTGTGACAGAAATGTTAAAAATAACAAAATAAAGGATGCACGTCAGGTGAATTTATCAAGTGGAAACCTTGTCAAATACAATTGATTGTGGGGGGATAGGAAGCAGAAAATAAGTGTGGCATAAAAGAATAGAATGCCAGATAACATGAAAGAACACCAAAGTCCTCTCTCAGCAAGTAAATAGTGAGTGGGCAGTAAAGAGCAGGGATTAGGAGGGTGATATTTTCTTAGAGGCAGAACAAGGCTAGCATTCTTAATGAGTACTTTGTACAAGTTTTCACAGCAATTCCTGTTTTTGTTTGAGATTGAGTGTCAACTTGGATTTTAAAACATTGTCCTGCAAGACAGAGAACAGTGAGTTTTGGTAAAATAATATTCCAATTGGAAGATGGAAGGCTGTGCTGCTCCTCAAAATTCAGTGACAGGACCAAGTGTATTTCTATGACTTGGATACTGGAATACAGGGTAAAATCTCAAAACTTGTTGGTCATACCAAGCTTGGAAGTGTGGCAGGCAGCAAGGATGACATCAATTGACTGCATAGATTGGGCAGATAAGTGGAAGAAATTTAATACAAATAATTCCGACCTGAGTGATTCTGGATGAGAGGACTGGGGAAGCAATATAGACAGAATGAGTGTGCATGGGGATAGAGAAACTTGGAAATTCATTCATTGTTCAAAATGTGAAGGCCAGCATGCAAATTTGCCCCCAGATCCTTAAAACACAGAAAATTCAACAATGAAGTGATCAGGAAAAAGTCTTCCACAAACAAGTAGAATGGACAGAATTTCTGAGGGCACTGCTCCTCTAATAACAGACTGTTTTTCTTGCATTGACTGCGACTAATTTACACAGTACAAGAAAGAAAGGGTGGAAAAAAGTTAGTGAACTGCCAGGAATCCATTTGCCAGAGGGCATTCTGATCCCTCAGGGAGGGTCATCAAGGGGGTGCATGGGGGAAAGAGACAGGCTGCAAGAGGGTGAGGAGATTGAAAGTGGAAGCCAGTGTGGTTGTGCTGGCTTGGGTGGTGCAGAAAAACAGAGGATGACAGGAGAGAATGGTGAGATTCCAACAGGACCAACAGTGAGAGATACACTGTTCTACTCATCAACAGGAAGAAAGTCAATCCAAAAGGGAAACATGCTGAAAGCAGATAAGGGTAAAAGGGATGATACAGGGAAGGCTAAGTGAGGGAGATGCATAGGCAGAGGCTGTCTGTAGTGGAAGGGAGGTGGGGAGGGAATAGGGGAAAGCTGCAATTTAGGGTTAAGAAAGGATGCTGCTAAAAGGTAAAGGAACAGTTTTGAACTAGTCAAAGGAATACACAGGAAAGCAAAAGATGAATGTTTATAAAAAGATATTTGAATGGGTACTTGAAATAATCTTGCAGGGGGTTACAGCAGCAGTGTAGCAATATGACTGATTAGCCTATGTAGAGCAATGCAATGAGCTTGTTCTTTGCCGAAATGACTATGATGTGAGGTACTTTGATGCAGTAGTTTATGATAACTTGTCTGAATGGGTGACAGAAACTGATGCACTATGTATTTATTCAATTCCCTCTAAATTTAGATGAAAAGGTTGCAATCGCAGAACTGTGGAACAGGGAAATAAGATCAACTCTCAAGTAGTTCAGGCATGACTACAGCTGGTACCTTGCGATCACTAATGACTCATTAGAAAAGATTGGATTGCAAATGTTTAAAAAAAGTGTTGACTTAGCCAGTTATTGTGGTTCCAACTCATTCCCTCCATCACCAAGAACACTTGTTTTACACCTCCGCCTCAGATCATTTGCCACTGAAACCCACGTTCAAAGCCATTCAGTTGTTAGCTCCACCGTGAACTAGGCCAATGCTTTCTTGGCTGGCCTCTCAACTTCCTGCCTCTGCAAACTTCAGCTCATCCAAAACATCGTATGTATCCTATTACATGCTTTGCACCAATTCCTGTTTACCCACAACTTGTGCTTGCAATTATTGTCCAGTGCGCACACAATCTCAAAATTTAACTTTCACACCTGCAATCAAGACACTTCATAAGTTCACAGCTACTTCTCTCTCATCTTTTTGCAGCCTTATCCTCCAATTTTGGCCTCTCAATCTTTTCCGAATTTCCTTCACACAATCACCAACAGCTGTTTTCAGCTATCCATAGTCCAAGCTCTGGAACCTTCTCCATAAATTCTTCACCTCCATCTCCTTTTAAAAATGTTCCTTAAAATCTACATTTTTAAAAAAAAAAATCAGAATTTTGATCTCCCTTTTTCCTTATCATGTTCAGTATCTCAAATTAACTATTGGAGTCATTTTGATAAATCTGTGCAGTACTTTCAGCCCAGCATGGCCTTCCGGTCTCAAGGCGATTCCTTTGAATGCAGCCCCACTGTGGCTGAGCATTTAAAGACTAGTGTCTGAACTTTCAGCTTTATTTCTTTTATTTTCTACTTTAAACTAAGGTGGCTCTGTACTATAATTACTGCAATGTTTAACTTTCAACTTTGTTCTTTCTACATTAAGATTCTGTACCAGGGTACTTGAACCTAAAATAGCACCTTGTGTGTTGACATCATACGCTTTTGACTGTACTCCTACACTTTTGTTCTTCAGTACATGTGACAATAAAAAATGAGGAAAAAAAAACCAAAATAAAATCCTAGGAGGCCAATACATCTTTCCTGAGGCAAGGGACTCAAAACTGAAAGTAGTACTCCAGGTAAACGCTCTATAAATAGGAATCGTTACTTCCTGTCTTTTGTACCCCAACTTAATTAAGGCAAGAAACAAAAACAGAAGTTGCTGGAAAAGCTTCAGAGATAGTAGGAACTGCAGATGCTGGAGAATCCGAGACAACAAGGTGCAGGGCTGGATGAACACAGCAGGCCAAGCAGCATCATAGGAGCAGAGAGGCTGACGTTTCGGGCCTAGACCCTTCATCAGAAAAGTGGGAGGGGAAGGAGGTTGTGAAATAAATAGGGAGAGAGTGGGAGGCGGATAGAAGAGGGATAGAGGAGAGGATAGGTGGAGAGGAAACAAACAGGTCGAAGAGTCGGGGATGGAGCCAGTAAAGGTGAGTGTAGGTAGGGAGTTAGGAAGGGGATATGTCAGTCCAGGGAGGACGGACAGGTCAAGGGGGCGGGATGAGGTTGGTCGGTAGGAGATGGAGGTGCGGCTTGAGGTGGGAGGAGGGGATAGGTGGGAGGAAGAACAGGTTAGGGAGGCAGGGACGAGCTGGACTGGTTTTGGGATGCGGTAGGGGGAGGGGAGATTTTGAAACTTGTGAAATCCACATTGATACCATT
>NC_063337.1:35191332-35348733 GCF_021869965.1 Rhincodon typus | reverse complement strand
CCTATGATGCTGCTTGGCCTGCTGTGTTCATCCAGCCCTGCACCTTGCTGGAAAAGCTTGGCAGGTCTGCCAGCATCTGTGAAGAAAAAGCAGAGTTAAAAGTTCCAGGTCAAGCCGGTCCCTTCCTCAGTTTTTAAAACTACAGTCCTCCGAAAAAGGATTTCTCATCTCCATCTTAAATGGAATTCCTTTTATTTTTAAACTGCGCCCTTCGTTCTAATATTGCTCACAAGGGGAAATATCCTTTCAGCATCCATCCTGTCAAGTTCCCCTCAGGATCTTTTGTCTCTTATTCTTCAGAACTCCAATGGACATAAGCCCAGCTGATGAACATTTCCTAAAAATAACCCACTCATCCCAAGCATCAACTGCACAGTACTCCAAGGTATGGTCTCACTAAAGCCTTGTACAACTGTAGCAAAACTTTCCAACTTTCATATTCTACTCCCCTTGTAATAAATAACATTCCACTTGCCTTTGCAATTACTTGCTAAACATGCACACCATGTGATTCGTGCACAATGATACGCAGATCCTACTAAACTTCAAAGTTTTGCCTACAATCTTTCTACATTTAAATAATAAATGTTAAGTACCCCTGTGTAGGAGAAAAGATAAAATCACTGGAACTTATCATCAAGTGCACTAGAAAATTAGAACTCTGTTGTAAATATATGAATTGATGTATCACCAGTAGTGATTTAGAGATAAAACAAGCAGTGTGGTTGAAGGCTTAAAACAAAATCATGGCAGTAGAGGTGGGGTAACAATTTTAATTTTGCATCAGACATTGCCCAAACAAATAACTGGAGAGGAAAAGAAACCAATTATCTGATGTTTAGATAGGATAATAAAGTCACTAATTTCTTCAAATACAATGAAATACAATGCGCAAAACTCAGTTCATTCAGACAGATTGAGTACAAAGCAACTTCTAAGCATTAGTAGACCGAGACACATTACCATGAAGTTGACCACCACCTTAAAGTTTACAGATAATATCACTGCAACAAAGCACACAAAAAAAAAAGGAAACAGCACCAGTGGAGGCCTAGATCACACCAGAGGTGACCATGCAAGGTACAGTACAAGAGGGATGCAGTCATTGCTTCAGGCTAGATTAGAGTAGAACACTAACATAGCAGCTAATGAAGTACAACTGAAGTATTATCATTGTAATGTAGGAAATACAATAGCCAATCTTCTACAAACAACAATACAATAAATACCAAATGACTTTTTGGATTGAGGCACTGGGGATAACACCTCAATTTTTTTTTCAAATTACAACCATGGGATCACTTATATTTGATAGGGCAATCTCATCTTAAAAGTCTCATCTGAAAGTTGGCATCACTTAACAGTGCAGCACTCCCTCCATTCTGCACAGAAGTAGGAACCTACATTTTTGTGCCGAAGTTCGGGAGTGAACTTGAAGCCAAGCCCTCTGGGGAAGGAGAAAATTCTAATCAATTGAGTTATAGCTAACATAGGTAGAAGATAAAAATGGAATAGCAAACAGGAAACGTTGATAGCTATTCTTAATGGGTTGAACGAACTGCAATTGGAGGGAGAAAGTGATAGATTCATGAAGCAATTAATTTTAGAAGGAGGAAATTAGAAGAGTAAGAGTAACAGTGTAGAGTATGTGAAAGCCTTGTACTGAAAGCTAAAAAGGTATCGAGAATGCCAGATGATTCAAAAAAGGTTACACAGTTTTGACCACAAAGAAATCTGAAAACCTCTCACCTAACATGCTGATTTTGAATGGTACACAAGGTGGTTTTAGGATCAGGCAATAAAATACTGCCCAGCCAGTACGCCCATATCCCACGAATTATTTAAAAACAAAAAGACCAATTGCAAGTTGAAATAGATTGCTTTTGTGATAAGCCAGGGTTCTCAAATTAGTAGTCCACACTCAAATCCACAACAATAGCTACTGAACCTGGGTATAAATAGGGTGGGAATAGTAGTTGAGAAGAGGATATTACAACATAGCTCCTTCATCAGATGAAGAGCGAGGGAAACACAGACAGAATTTATGGGCAGAGACCAAAAGATCATACAAATGGTGCGAGTGGAGGGTCAAATAATAAGACCCTGCAGGTGATCAAAAGTGTCAAACTGTGAGAGTAAAGTGTCAACAGCTGAATAACAAGAGAAGGGATAACCTATAATCCGATTAAACGAGGCAGAGAGATAATTACAAAAAAGTTAAAAAAAAAGGTGGTGCTTGTGACAGATCAAATGACTGGAATAATGTGACAGGAATAAGAGTCACATGCCGAAGGCCTAACCAAAAGCAACAACTAAGCCAGAACTGTACAAACTAATTCAGGTAGAGAGATCATAATTTATCAAGGCGATAATGTCAAACAGGACAGTAAGGAAGATTTTACAGGTACAAAACACAGTGTGGTTGAGTCACATGTAGCACAGCATTAACCCAAGATCACAGTTGAGGCCATCTTCCTAGATACAGATCTTGGCTATCAGTTTCTGCTCAACAATTCTGCGTTGTGGTGCATCTCGAAGCCTGTCTTGGAGGACGCTTACCTGAAGATCAGAGGCTGAATCTCCTTGACCGCTGAAGTGTTCCCTGACTGGGAGGGAACATTCCTATCTGACAATTGTTGCATGATGTCCATTCATCCACTGTCATAGCATCTGCATCGTCTTGCCAATATACCATGCCTTGGGACCATCCTTGCCTACAGCATATGAGGTAGGCAACACTGGCCAAGTCACATGAGAATCTGCCGAGTGATGGGTGGTGTTCCCACGCGTGATGGTAGTGTCCATGTTAATGATCTGACGTCTTGCAGAGGTTGCCACGGCAGGGTTGTGTGGTGTTGTGGTCGATGTTATCCTGGAGGCAGGTAATTTGCTGCGAACGATGGTATGTTTAATGTTTGGTGGTTGCTTGAAGGCAAGAAGTGGAGGCATAAGGGATGGTCTTGGGAAGATACTCAATGTTATCGATGACATGTTGAAGGCTGCAAAAAACATGGCATCATCTTTCCATTCCAGGGAAGTACAGGACAACAAAGGGTACTCTTATCGGTCATATCTTGTGTCTGTCTTCTGAAGAGGTCATTGCAAAATTTTGCTGTGGCACGTCAGAACTAGCAAATCAATAAGTTGAGCATCATATCCCGTTCTTATGATTGCATCCTTCAAAATCTTTAGGCGTCTATCGCATTCCTCATTATGTGAGCAGAAGGTCAATCTCATATGCTGCAGGCAAGGATGTCCTAAAGTATGTATATTGGCCAGACCTTGCAAACGCTACAACATTGGATGAATGGACACTGCGCACCAATCACCAGACAGGAATGTTCCTTCCAGTTGGGGAACACTTCAGCGGTCAAGGACATTCAGCCTCCAATCTGCGGATAAGTGTCCTCCAAGTGACCTTCAAGACATACAACAACGAAGAATCGCCCAGCAGAAACTGATAGCCAAGTTCCCATACCTATGAAGACAGCCTCAACCGAGATCTTGGGTTCATGTCGTGCTACATGTGAGCCTACCACACTGTTCTGTATTAGTAAAGTCTTTCTTTTACTGTCCTGTTTTGACACCATCACCTTCATTAATTGTTATGATCTCTCTACCATAGTTTGTACAATTTTGGATTACTTATTACTTTGGTTAAACCCTTGGCGTGCGACTCTTATACCTATCACATTATTTCAGTCATTTGGTTTGTCTCCAGCACCACCTTATTTTTTGTAATTATTTCTCTGCCTTGTTTAATCTGATTATAGGTCATCCCTTCACTTGTTATGCAGCAGTTGACACCATCTGACACTTTTGATCACTTCCAGAGACTTCTTATTCAATACTCCACTCACACCATTTGTATAGTCTTTTGATCTGTCTACCCTTTGATCTCTCTACCTAAGAATTCTGTGTCTGTGTGCTTCTCTCACTTCACCTGACAAAAGGGACTATGCTCCGAACACACATAAACCTGTTGGACTATAACCTGGTGCTGTGTGGCTTCTGACTTTGTCCATCCTAGTCCAACACTGGCACCTCCACATCACAAACAAATCCAAGTGGTTTGCCAGACCATTTCAGACAGCAGTTAAGTCAAATAATGCTGTGGAACATTTAAGCCAGACCAGGTGAAGATGACTAATTGCCTTCCCAGAAAAAAACATTAAATGAATCAAATCAATTTTTGCAACAATCATGTAGCTTCTCAATTTTCACTTTCTATTTACTTTTTTGAATTTAAAATTTCCCAGCAGTTATTGTGAAACTTGAACTCACATCTCCCGATTGTTAGCCCAGGCCTCAGGCCTCAGGCCTCTGGATTACTAGTCCATTAATATATCAGTTTTGCTCAGAACCCCAGGCTGAAGGGGGCACTGTGAGAATTAAAAGATAGGTTCTTTCTCTTTCCATAGAGAAGGAAAGGAGAGAGTAGAGAAGTGATTATGCAAGATAGTCTGGTCAGGGACCAAGGCTGCTGAAATAACATTGAAGTAGATTTTTTTAAAAAGCTAGAGATACAAGGGCATACATTTGACAACAGGGACATGTTACAACTTCAGGAAATGAAGCCAGGACATTCACTTTAATTGTCCATCCCTTCACATATGACAGTAGCATCAAAGGGTGATTATTAGTATCATGGAAGAATTTACAGAGAAGTTGAAATCGAGACAAGACAGGTATGAAACAGACAGAAATGGGAGTTTCAGGGCAGGCCAAAGTCACTAAAGAGACAACACTTGATGCAAAACAGAGGATAAAAAGGAAAGCAAATTCAGCATAAGGAGGTAAATTAACACATTGTTGAAATACCAGAGGAACTTGCTAACTAACAACTCAGGCTCACTTGAATATTACTCCAGCTCTCCCAGTAGAAAACATGAGCAAAATTCATCAGAACTTGCAGCTTAAATAAAATGATCTTGATAAAAGTAAATATTAAATTTCAATTTAAATTTTAACTTCGAGAAAGAATGAGAGTCACTTTTTAAATGCAGTGACTGAGTGATACATGGGGGTGCATACTGTAATCTTATTTCAAATTTAAAATTTAAAAGGCAATAGAAGGGGTTCCATGAAACAAATACATTTTGTCTCTATTGTTTCTTTAGAAGCACAAGTTCACAGAACAAGACACTTATAATCTGTGAATGATTGACACAATCTCATATAGAAAGACCAGCCTAGCATGGACAATTCACACCTGTAAAGGGATGACATGCTTGTCTAAAATTGGGCTGAAATTATTGAGTGAAAAAAATGCAAATGCCTTTCATACAAATAATAAATGTACATGACACACGAAGTACACCCTCCAAGACATTCTCATTGATAATCATTTTCTAAAAATAAAAAATATTGAAAGATTGGCTGAAAGATTAAAAAGACACAAGGGACTGATTTGCAAAATATTTACAGAGAACTTTGTTTCACATGCTTCTGAAACCATGTACACCTAGTCTGCATGGAAAATTTAAGAGGTTTAAAAATTAAGCTGTTTTAGACTTGTGTTACACTACAAGATTTTCTCTTCATGGACGCTAGTTTTTATAAACTAGATTAGATGAATCAATGTTCAGACATTCGTATTTATCTATTATAGTACAAGTCAGAGATTACAGTGCAGAAAAAGGCCCTTCAACTCTCTGCATTGGCCCGTAGCCTTTTATGCCTTGCCATATCTAGATGCTTAAATGTTAAGAGGTTCCTGCCTCTACTATTATTACAGGCAGCGAGTTCCAGATTACCACCACCACCCTCTGGGTAAAAAAAGCAAACATGCAACGATCTGAAGAAGGCACAAGAGGTACCGTCTGCAAGCGACAAACATTTACACATTCATTCAGCAAAATCAAAACCAGAGAAATTAAGGCTGTTGCTTAGCAAAAACTCCACATTCTCAAAACAGAAGTTACCTCCTGACAGCTAAAAACTCAGGCGTGTGATTTCCATACAAGTTACAAACATGGTCATAGAATGCTTCCTATTATTTGATTTTTCATTTTAGTTCCACAATTATGTTTTTAAACTTCTTTCATACACATATTCCCTTTTGTCAATATTTTGCATAGAGTCAAGAGTTTGCATAGCATGGAAAAAAGCCCTTCAGTCCATCATCGCCACACCATTCATCAAGCATCTATCTATTCCAATCCAATTTTCCAGCACTTGGCCTCTACACTTGTATGTTGTGGCATTTCAAGTGCACATCGAAGTACTAAATGTTCTAACAGCTCTTACCTTTTTGGCAGCGAGTTCCAGGTAGTTTTTTTTTTCCCACACAGAGTGTAGCAAGTCACTTCTAACCTTCCTGCTCCTTAGCTTAAAACAGTACCCTCAGTTCTTGACTGGTCTACTAAAAGGCTTCTCCCTATCTATGTCCTTCATAACTTTGTACACCTCAGACAAGTCCCCCTCAGCCTCTGCTACAAAAGAAAACAAATGACACCCTATCCAATCTTTCTTCAGGCTGAATTGCTCCAGACCAGGCAACATCCTAGTGAATCTGAGATAACAAGGTGTACAGCTGGATGAACACAGCAGGCCAAGCAGCATCAGAGGAACAGGAAAGCTGAAGTTTCGGGTCTAGACTCTTCTGTACCCTCTAGCTCAGATACAGTTTGTGGACCTGCACACATTAAGAACTAATATCCCAGGAGATTAAAAAGCTGCTAGGTGATGAGAAGACTGGCGGCTTGAATGTTACAGGTCCAAGGCATTATTTTTCATATGTTCATACAAGGCAGTGCAGATTATACTTGGTTTGCACATGGTTTCCTGAAACTTTGAATTCCTCATTTGTTTCCAATATTTTTATTTTTACCCAAACAATTAAAATATACACCTTTTGCAATGAACACAATGTGTGAGAATCATTTCACATCAACTTTTCTTTCCTTCCTTCCTTTCCCAAAATGCATGATTTTCACGGAAGTGGTTCTACAAGTATTAAATATTCCCTGGTATCATATTCTGCAAGTTGTCTGTACGCAGGGAGGGGAAAAAAGGAGAGTGTAACATGAACTGAAAAGACAGTGTAAACAATGTAATGGATTATTTTATATTGGCATGTCACAACTATAGTTACGCTCACAAGAATGCACGTACAACACAATGGGATTAAATCAAATTGGTGACGGAATTTACTAGCTTTTTTTTTAAACATAAAAGGCTTCTATACAAAAAGCCTGAGATCAGGAAGCATATCAATGGCACCGAATATCTATGATTGTTAAGATATAACCATGGGCAGGAAAAATTTGAGAATCTTGAAAACCCATGAAATCAACGAAGGTATCATAGTTTCTCACCCTGCTGACTAGTGCAAAGATAGAACAACACTTTAGGTTTATCAACCATGTGGAATATTTGTATAACATTCAAAAATCACATTTTGAAACAGTTCAAAACAGGACCTAATAACGTCACTCATCATGGATCTTTGATCACCCAGAGCTGAGCACGCGGAGGTCATTTTTTAAAAAAATTTGTTCATGGGACGTGGGTGCCACTGGCTTGGTCAGCATTTATTGTTCATCCCTTATTATCCTTAGAGTAGTTTGCTACTTCAAAAAAGGTGAGTTCAGAGTCACCCACATTGTAGTCAGTCTGGAGTTACATGTAGACCAGACCAAGTAAGAATTCCAGATTTTCTTCCCTAAAGAGATTCATGAACCAGATATTGTTTTTTGTTTACAACCATCGACAATGATTCCATATCTGCCATTAGACCAGCTTTAAAATTAAATCTAAAACTTTTTTTGACTGAAGTCAAATTTCACCATCTGCCATGGTGGGATTTGAATCCATGTCCCCAGAATATTAGGAATTCTGGATTAGTCTAATGATTTTACTCCGATGGCACAGCTCCTCTTATCCAAACCCAGATCACCACAGGTATTTAACATGTATAGAGGGGTGCAAGATAGGAGTACCTTTCATTTTTTTTTCTTGCTGTACAGCCAGACATTGGCTAACATGTCAGAAGTGGTGTCTTTGGCCCAGGCATCAGTTCATTGTCCTAGGTGACAGCAGGGACTGGCAGGAACCGACTGGGCTGGGTAAAAAGAAAAAGCTTGAGAATATTGTTCATGTACCATGGAATATTTTAGCATCCTGGTTGAAATACAGTAGAGTGTTGGGAGGAAAGTGCGAATTGTTTCTTTGGGTTAAAGAGAGATTGTGGAGCAAGCTTGGGTCTTTGTGGGAGACATCCAGACAACTGGATGTGCAAACCTTTGATCTCATAACTTAAAGACGGACAAAAAGCTAAATGAAAGTGGCCAATTCTCCAGTAGTATTTCACCTTTAATAAAAATCAAACTGGGATTTGGAGGAGATTGTATGAACTGCAGATGCTGGAGAATCTGAGACAACAAGGTGTAGAGCTGGATGAACACAGCAGGCCAAGCAGCAGAGGAGCAGGAAGGCTGACGTTTTGGGCCTTGTTATCTGGAATTTGGAGGATTCAGTTTCTGTGGGGTTACGGTGAAATTAGGACGCAAGCGAATTTTAAAAAAATCGGTTTCCAATTTTTGTTTCTCAATGCCAAGTCTGTCATGAAGTTTTTTTGACCAACCATCAGCTATCAGTGCAATAGTTCCTATCCTTATGATTTTGAAATCAATTCAATAAAATTAGTTCAAGAATTTTAAAATCCTGCACCTTCACCAACATTATTTATTGTGTTTGATTTTGAACACTCTTAACAGTTCAAGTGTTACAGAAAATAAAATATAACAGCAGAGCCACATTTACTGTTGTCCTCATCTAACATCCAGGCAATCCTGGATAGTGATGTTAATCATGGCTGATTTTCCTCAACCTTAATTCAAGAGACTCCATTCCAGCATCACTAACAAAGAATAGCTAACACAGCACAAAACAGAAGTTGAACTTGAGACCACTGTGTTCTGCATGGATCAGCCGTTTAGATAAACTAAATCACAATAAACAGGCCTTATCATGAACTTAAAAGCTGCACATAGCTAATTAAAAAACACTGTGGGTAGCATATTTTGTTATCACACTAAATAAACCATCCACATTCCTTGGACTTGAATCTGTACACTGTAACATTACAAAACTACCTTTGAAACAACCATGCAAAAATGAGCATCAACATCAATGCTTGAATATATCAGGAAAATAGTTCATATATTTCACATAAAACCACATCATTTCACCCGATAATACTTTAAAACACAGATTCCAAAACTTCAGGAACAAATCTATCATAATGCAATAACCTCTGCATTCAAAATGGATGGAAAGAAGGCCCGCACTCAGACATGTTGGGTTCCAGCCTCAGAGTAAACTTGTTTTTTTGAAGTATGTTTTTGTGGGTGGGAAGCACATTCCCCACATGGCTACCAATGAAACAGGTAGGATGGGCCAGCAGTAATAAGGGCAAGTTGGTCATGTTTCTGCACTGATTTGGTGAAGGTGCAGAGATTTTCTGGAAACTTCGCACTAAGCCCTCTCACCCTACATGTATGCAAATCAAAAGAATCTTTATTCAATTAAGTCTTCCAGGGTGAGCAGTAAACCGTTCTTGGTGCACACAACCAAGGACTAAACTGGAATACACTTTATTGTATTTCAGGGTCACGACAATTAAGGTGTGTCGCAAACATGAAATAACTGATTTTAAATTGCCAGTTTCATACAGTATTTTCTGTATTATTTTCCTTCAAAGACATATTTCTCTTACTGGATGTTCTTCAGTTCAATAGAAATTTAGACCATCATAAAACAACAATCCACTTACACATCCTCAGACAAGGCTAAAAAGAATTAAAAGATAACACTCTGAAATATTCACCTGTTATGTAAAAGCATATGCATTTTAATGCCTATTGAAACCTGGGAGTACTAAAAGGTATCCATATTACAGCTGTAGATTTACAATGTAAACTTGATTTCAACAAATCTGAAAAACTTAATCCTTTAACTTTGATATGTAAAGGAGTATTTTTTAAATTATTCCATAGAATGTGGGATGTCACTAGATAGGATATCATTTGTTTCCCAGCCCCAGCTGCCTTTGAAAGGATGCTTATTGGCCCACCTTCCTGAATTGCCGCAGTCAATATGCGCTAGGTACACCCACAGTCTGTAAGGAAGGGAATTCCAGGATTTTAAGCCAGCAACAATGAGGAAGTTCCAAGACAAGGATGGGATGTGGGGTTTGGAGGGTAACTTGCAGCTGGTGATATTCCTTTCCATCTGCTGTCCCAGTCCTTCCAGATTGTAAGGGTTCAAGATTTGCAAGGTGTTCTTGAAGAAGCCTTATTGAATACCTACACTGCATTTTGTAGATGATGCACACTATTGTAACTGTGCATCGATGGTAGAAGGAGTGAATGGTTAAGTTGGATACATCAATCAAGTCAACAGCTTTCTCCTGGATGATATCAAGCTTAACTGTTACCAGATCTGCATCCATCCAGGCAAGTGGAAATATTCTATAACTCTCCTAGCTTTTGCTTTATGGATGGTGGACAGGCAGTAAGTTACTGTCCACAGAATTCCTATCTTTTGACCTGCTCTTCTAACCACAGAATACTTATATGGCAGTTTAGGTTCTGGTCAACAATAATCCACAGGATGGTGATAATAGGATATCAGCGCTGGTAATGCCACTAAATGTCATGGGGAAATAGTGAGATTCTCTCTTGATGGATATAGTCATTGTCTGGAACTTGTGTAGGGAAATGTTATTTGTCACTTCTTGGTGATGGACACTGCAGTCCTTCACCGAGTATTGGTGGTCAACATCAAGCAGGGGGCAGGGGAGATTGGTGGTAAATCATTACGTCATGTGTTTGACATGTTAACAAAAACATGGAGGTTTCCTCAGGCAGCTCCCTCCTGGCTGTATTTCACTATACTGCCACGAGGATATTTTACACTAAAGGATGGTATGTGAGACACTGCTTACGGTATGATTCAGTTGTGGGACAGTGCTCTTAATTTTGGTACAAGTTCCCATATACGTTAGTAAAAAGAACATTCTGGTATCTAAGTTAATGCCACAAACATCATCCAGCTTCAGTCCAGATTTCATGGAAATTTTTAAGAATCAACCACATTGCTCTGGTGTCACCTGCAGGCAAGAACAGATTTCCTTCACTAAACCAGATTTTTTTGTTAAAAAAAATACAACCAATCAGCAACATAATTTCACAGTCAGCATTACTGACAGTGACGTTTGTAATTCTAACAGCTTGTGCCATAACAGAATTTGAACTTTTGTCCCCAAAGCGTTAACCTGGGCCTCTGGCTTACCAGACTAGTGACATTATATCATTTACATGGAGGGTTTGTGGTAAAGTTGTTGAAATGACAAGGAGGACGAGTACAAGACAAAAAATGGACAAGGGGCTTCATTTCATAGATTTAGTCCTAAATTAAAACGATAAAAACACATCAGGAACGTTACTTTCTTCCACATTTGTTTCAATACAAAAAAAGCAAGCGGTCTAGTATCTATGTTAGACAGCCAAACTTTTACACTAGAGGCTTTATTCAACTTCAAGGGCTCAGGCAGTCTTGTTTATTTGTATTACAAATCTTCTTTTTCATTACAAATCTTCTTTTTCATTCTAACCACCCCTCATTTCAGGTTGAGCACGATATATGTCGAGAAGGCCACGGAAAGAAGAATGGGAATTGCACACTACATTCACAGTGCAGGTTAGAACCTCCAATACAAAATTCTCTCATACTATTGTTACAGAGATAGTAGGAACTGCTGATGCTGGAGAATCTGAGATAACAAGGTGTACAGCTGGATGAACACAGCAGGCCAAGCAGCAGAGGAGCAGGAAAGCTGACGTTTTGGGTCTAGACCCTTCTTCAGAAATGGGGGTGGGGAAGGGGATTCTGAGGCTAATAGGGAGGAGTGGATAGGTGGGAGGACAGGTTAGGGAGGCAGGGACGAGCTGGGCTGGTTTTGGGATCCGGTCGGGGGAGGGGAGATTTTGAAGCTTGTGAAGTCCACATTGGGCTGCAGGGTTCCCAAGCGGAATATGAGGTGCTGTTCCTGCAACCTTCAGGTGGCATCGTTGTGGCACTGCAGGAGGCCCAGGATGGACATATCGTCCCAGGAGTGGGAGGGGAAATTGAAATGGTTCGTGACTGGGAGGTGCAGTTGTTTGTTGCGAACCGAGCGTAGGTGTTCCACAAAGCAGTCCCCAAGCCTCCGCTTGGTTTCCTCGATATAGAGGAGGCCACAACAGGAACGGGGGATACAGTATACCACATTAGCAGATGTGCTGGTGAACATCCGTTTGATGTGGAAGGTCTTCTTAGGGCCTGGATTGGGGGTGAGGGGGGAGGTGTAGGGGCAGGTGTAGCACTTCCTGCAAGGAAAAGTGCCGGGGCTGGTGGGGAGTGTGGAGCGGACAAGGGAGTCACGGAGAGAGTGGTCCCTCCGGAAAGCAGATAAGGTTGGGGAGGAAATAATGTCTTTGGTGGTGAGGTCAGATTGCAGATTTCGGAAGTATTGGAGGATGATGCATTGGATCCGGAGGTTAGTGGGGTGGTAAGTGAGGAGCACGTGAGGATTCCTCACGTACTAGCTAGAGGAGGTCCAAAGAATATTCACCAGAATATTGCCCAGAAAGAGCATTTTAGCTACAGAGAGAGCCTGGATAAAGTTGTTTTCTTAGGAACGTAGAAGGTTGAAGGGGGTCGTGATAGACGTGTCTAAAATTATGAGGGGCATAGACAATGGATAAACAGTAGCTGTTCCCTTAAGATGACAGGTCAATGAGAATGGGGCACATTTTAAAAAAGGTGAAAGACAGGACATTGAGGGAATTTTGGGAAAAGACCTTTTACCTGGGGACGATCGGAGTCTTGAATGCAAGGCCTGGGAGGATAGAGGGGTGGGGAACCTCAACCTTTTTTAAAAAAAAAAAAAAAAAATAATATGTTGGATCAGCAGTTGAAGTGTCATAACATTTGGCTATGGGCCGAGTACTGCACAACATTCCCATTTTTACTACTTTTAGCAGTATAGACTCGATAGGCTGACAGGCCTCTTCTGTCCTGTTTGATTCTTTATTTTGAAATAATTAGTATAGTAGTAATCAATTCACCTTATTAACTTATTTGAATAACACTCCCAGTTAAGATGGAGGAAGATGAGGTTTTATTCTCCACTAAAATAAAATGAGAAAATGCTGGAGAAACTCAGCAGGTCTTGTATCTGATGGAGAAACACAAATGTTTGAGTCAATCTGAAGAAGTCATATCTTTTTTCCCCCCCGCTTCTCTCCTCAGATGACCTACCGAGTTTCTCCAGTAGCTTCTCTTTCTATTTCAGACATTCAGCATCTGCAGTATTTTACTTTTAAGTGTCTTCTTCTTCACTGCAGCTCAGCAGTTGCTTAGCCTTAATCACTTAGTCATGGGTTCCCAGCAATGCCCCATATTCAATTGTTAGCTTACTGCAACAGTAATCAGGGCCTCAGACTCCTAATTCAGTGAATGAGTTCAAGCCTCATTATGTTAGTAGGTTTTAGTTTTATAAGGGCAATAAATTAGTTACAATGAATTACACAAAAACTAGTATAAAAATCTAATTGCTTTAGAGGAGGAAAGAAGTCCACTAGCCTCACCTGATAGGTAATATCAGAGAACAAAATACACTTTTAAAAACCCTTGAAGATCAATTCTCAAGATGACGGTGGCTGTGTCGTCCCTCATATTATTCTTTCCGATGTTCTCCTGCCTAGCTTTGATGGCATTTATGCTGTTTACTTTTCCTGTAGATTTGATTTGCATCCTCCCCACAAATAATTTACCAATTTAAACCTTAGTCACTTCCTTATTTATCCTTTCCATTAGGATCAATCGATCCCTTTCCTTCAGCTCTTTTCTATCAAACTGATACCCGTGCCCCATCAAAAAAGGAACCCAGATCAATCCTCCTCCTGATGTGTCTACTCCTATCCCAATTTGCAACTTGCTCAATTAATAATCCAGAAATTATCCTGGAAGTCCTGCTTTGGAATTTACAGCCTAACTCCATCAACTCTTCTTCTCATTTCAACTCCTCATGTCATTTGTGCCAAAAGGATTGCCACAATTTGTTTTTGTTCCACTGCAACCCACCCTCCTCAAACAAAGTTCTTCTGCAGTCACTGAAATAAACCTTACCTGAGCACCAGGTCAACAGCATGCCTTTGGGATTCTCACTTTTGACTGCACGGTCCCTTATTATTGCCACATTTCTATTCTATCCTCCCCCACTGATATCCCCACGCAACCACCTGAGCCAGTGCCTTCAACAGCATTACAACTGCTCTCCCTGCAGTTTTTCCTCTTGCTCCGACAGGTAATGAACTCATTGTACAGATTGGACAGTAACAATTTTTGCAGGACCTCTTTCACAACATCTGTTTGCTTCCTTCACTTGCATATACTTTCAGAGTGGCTCAAAGAAAGGTGCTAGAGGGTGTCTGGCACTTATGGAACCGCTCCTCGGTAAGGAGTGGAGGAGAAGGCGGCAAGGATGTAAACAGGGCCAGAAATTGATGATATGGCCCATCAGGACTATTTTACCATTCAATATGATCACGGCTAATATTAGGAGTTAATTTCACTTTCCCACCCACTTCTGATATCTCTCGATCCCCAAAAAGCCAAAAATCTACTTATCCCAGCCTTAAATATAATGAGCAATAGCAATTCACAAAATGTCTGGGGTAATAAAATGCCAAAGATTCGCAACCCTTTGAGTGAAGAAAATTTCTCTTAAGTCTTAAATGGCCAATTCCTTATCCTGATGCTGTATCCATATTCTAGATTAGCAGTAGGGATGGGGAGTAAAGCCTCACTAAACATAATCACTTTCATTACAGCCAAGTAGAGGCTTTTAGATTTTATAATTCATACTTTTTGTGGTTAGGCTTTCAAGCACTTTGTCCTGTGCGCATTTTTGGCTGCTATTCTCTACCCAAGCACCTCTTTTTCTCTTTCTCTTTTCTTTTCCCTCTTGGTCTTGGTCCCCAGTCATGCCTCCTTCCATTTGACCCCTCTCAGTTACTTTGTCCCCAGTTTGTAAAATACTTTTCTAGCTTCCAATCTCCTGCCGCTGTCCCACGTGTGACCGTTCAGTAGAGCTATAATTTCCTTCTGAATCTCTCTAAGCATTATCAGAAGGATCAGTTTTGACACCAATCATTTATTTTACAAACAGCAACTCAAAACAACACGACTCAACCAGTCAACTCTAAAATTGGGAACCAACCTTACCAGCCTTCCCACCATTGATTTTATGCATTCACATAGTGGATCAAAATTCACTCCTCCTCTACGTACATTCTTCCAGAATACCTGCTTACTTACAAACTCTGTCATCATAATTTTATTGTAGATTACCGCATTAAGCGTCTTGATGAAAATATAGCTTATGGAGTAAGACACCTTCTTTCACTTGTGTCAGACAAACTCACAGTTAGGAGACATCCAGACTTAAGATACTACAAAGATTGTAGTACAGACCAAAAGCTAGAAAATGGAATTAGCCCGAATTAAATCAACATAAATGGCAGGCTGAATCACCTCCTTTCCCTCCATAAATGTATGAACGCTCCATTAGCAGGCTTATCATTTTTCAGAAGAAGCTAAAGAGCTCACTACTTCTCTCTCAAATGAATATAAAACAATCCTACAGCATGGAGAGAAGATATGGAATGGGGCTGTGGAGCGTTGCTCTGGTCACCTGGCCAATAATTATCCATCAGGCAATCCTGAACCAACATTATTAAATAATTAACAAACTGTTGTCAGTGATTACTGTGTCCAATTCAACTGCTTCCTTCATTTCAACAGCGACTAAACTTAAAAGCACTTCATTGGTTCTAAAATAAAAATACATACTGAGGTCATAACAGCCATCAAAAGTAATGCAAAATAAACATCTATTTCATTCACTCTTTTAAAGATATTTTATAAATTAGTCTTAATGCTTACATTGCTCACCCACTGATTGCCACAATTCCATTTTCAGTCTTTACAATTTGAAAAGTTCAAAGTTATGACATGCAACTGGAGGAAACTGAGAAAGCAGCAAGTTAGTTCAATTACAGTTAACCACATTTGGTACTGTTACATTCCTAGCACTCTCAAAATGATTCGATGATTCTCTAATCTAAAGAACATGCTACATTTTGTTTCATCAAGTTACTACCATGACCCAAAACAGATGTATGGTTTGCCAAAATAAAGTGCAGCCTTAATCCTTACTGTGTAACTTGACTAAAATGACAGCTTATATTAAGAAATGTTTCAGTTATTTTGTTCACATAGATCAAAAATATTTTTGATCTGGGCATCAGTTTCCATTAATTTGGAAGTGCCTGTATATACCACAGCTCCTTGCATACTAAAAGGGAGGATTCTAATTAATTATTGATACTCAAAAGAGTACCACACCATAGGGATGTCATATCATAGTGGGATATTTTGGAATATATGTTGGTGCATGATAGACAGATTCAACAGAATGAACTAAAGGCATTTCTAAATTCCAATTTAAAAATCAATACAGCAAGTCAAGGGCATCTTAAAAAGTAAAGTGTGAGCAAAATGATTAAATCTAGATGGTTCTCAGCAAGGCAGCTCAGCCCCAGATAAACTAACCAAACAAACAAAAACAAAAATCAACTGTCAGTTTTAGAGCAAATTACAATTAATACAGGTAGCTTGCATTAATCTGTGGAATGAACGGCCAGAGGACGTGGTGGATGCAGGTACAGTTACAATGTCTAAAAAACATTTGAATAAATACATGAATAGGATGCGTTTGGAGGAATATGGGCCAAATGCAGGCAGGTGGGACTAGTTTATTTTGGGAACATAGTCAGCATGGGCTAGTTGGGCCGAAGGATCCGTTTCCATGCTGTAGGACTATGGCATTTAGACTGAACTCAATTGTACTACACAGATTAAATCCAAGTAGTGAACTATTTTTCAGGATCAATGTTAAGCTGAGCGATAACAACGATTTTAAAATGTTCAGCAGGTCCAGCTACATCTGTGGAGAGAGAAGGAGTTAGCACTTTGAGCCCAGTATGATTCTTCTTCAGAACTGAGTCATACCAGACTCGAAGCATTAACAGATGCTGCCAGACCTGCCGAGTTTCTCCAACATGTTATCTGTTGGTTTCAAATTTCTAGCATCCAAAGTTTTTTGTTTTAATTCAAAAAACATTTTTTTGAATTAGTACTGTGAAATTTTGTTTAGGTTTTATGTTTGTAAGATCTATGTACAAAATTTTTTGTCTCATAGCAAATCCTGTAAAACAAAGGTCAAAGAATTATGACTAAAGCTCATTCTCATCACTGTTTAAATTATCATTCACTTTGCACTTTGTTGGCTACTCATCCTGCAGCAAGTAACAGAAAAGATCATTTGTAGGATTCCTACTTGTTCTTTGTCTTCTCTCCAATATAATTGGTTTGACTGTACTACTTTCTCATTTGGGTACAATGTTCGCATGTTAATGAAGTATCTCCTTTACAGATGCACAAACAAAAGTTCAATCCTTTATTCAAGAAACTTCATGTTTCATTTTCAATACTAAGAAATTGGTTCTCTAATCTAGTGAAGACATTGCTCAATTTTTAAAATTTCTTCCTTTCCTCTGGTAAACCATGGCTACTCAGTTTTATATTTTAGTTTGCTTAATGACACAGATAATAATAATGCTAAGTCACTGTGTCATTGAAACAGATTCATCCATGAAATGCATACACTAAAGCAAAATTCTGCAGATTAAAGCAGTGAAAACATAAGAATTCAGAGCAGAGATAGATCATTTTAGCCTCAAGTCTGCCCAACCATTCAACAAGATCATGGTTGATCTGCCCAGGTCTCAACTCCTCCTTTGTGCCAGGTCTTCATAGCCTCCAGTTCTTAAGTATCTACCTACCTACCACTTTAAATACTTTCAGCGATCTAGCCTCCACAGTTCTCTGGGGTACAGAATTTCAGGCATTCACTATCCTCAAAGGAATCTCTTCACATCTCAGTTATAGAATAAGAGAGCATTAATTTAAAACTATGTTCCCAGGTTTGAGATTCCTCCACTAGTGGAAACACTTTCAACAGTCAAGCCTCCTCTGAATTTTATGTTTTAATAAGATTACTCCACATTCTTCTAAACTCTAATAAATAAAGACTTAACCTACTGCACCATTCTTGATAAATCAACCCCTTCATCCCAGGATCAGCCTCACGAATCTCTCGAACTGCCTTCCGTGCAAGTAAGTTCTTCCTTAAATACAGGGACCAAGACAGTACACCAAGTGCAGCCTCACTAACACTCTGTACAGTTGTAACAAGACTAATTCCCCTGCAATAAAGGCAAAAATTGCTTTTTTAAATAATTGCTGTACCTGCATGTTGGCTTTTTTGCACAGAAGGAAAAAAATTCCACTGTGCTGCACTTTTTTGGAGTCTCTCATTTAAAAATACTCTGCCTTTTGATTCTTACTATGAAAATGCATAAGCTTGCACATTCTGACATGAAACTCTGTCTGCCAATGTTTTGGTCACTCACTCAAATTGATCTGTATCCCCTTGCAGATTTGTTATGGCCTCATCAGAACATGCCTACAACCATTTTTGGGGAGGCCACAGCCTAGTGGCATTATCACTAGACTGTTAATCCAGAGACCCAGGTAACATTCTGGGGACTTGGGTTTGAATGCTGCCACAGCAGATGGTCGAATTTGAATTCAATAAAAATATGAAATGAAGTCTCTAATTATGACCACAAAACCATTGCTGACTGTTGGAAAAATCCATCTGGTTAACTAATGTCATTTAGGAAAGGAAACTGTCATCTTTACCTGGTCTGGCCTACATGTGACTGCACACTCCAGTAATGTGGTTGACTTTTAGTTGCCCTGTGGGCATTTAGGGATGGGCAATAAATGCTGGCCCATGAGTGAATAAATAAAAATAAAACTTCTCATTTGTCTCTTAAAAGATTGACCCCTTATTCTGAGATTATGCTCTCTTGTCCTAGACTCTTCCACAAGAGGAAATTGTCCACACCACCAATTTTGATGTCATCTGCAAACCATACTTTGCCCGTCAAAGTTCCCTAATAATCTTGTATGTTTACATTTAAAATGCACGGAAACAGATCCTTCAGTCTAACTCGTCCATGCCAACCATGTATCCCAATAGCCTCCACAACTTCCTCTGGCAGCTCTTTCTATACACACACCACCCTCTGCGTGGGAAAGTTACCCCTCAGGTCCTTCTTAAATCTTTTCCCTCTCACGTTAAACCTATGCCCTCTAGTTTTGGACTCCCCTACCCTGGTGAAAAGACCTTGGCTATTTACCGTATCCTTTGCCTCATGATTTTAAGCCTCTATAAAGTCACCCCTCAGCCACTGACACTCTAGGGGGAGAAAGCCCCAACATCTTCAGCCTCTCCCTGTAGCTCAAAACCTCTAATCCCAGGAACATCCTTATAAACCTTTTCTAAGGTTCTTAAACTTAAAAGGGCTATTTCCTATAGCAGGGAAACCAGAAAGGAGTGCAATTTTCCAAAAGTACCCCAAACAAATGTCCTGTACATCATGTCCCAACTTCTGTACTCAACACACTGACCAATAAAGGCAAGTGTGCCAAACACCTCCTTCACTATTCTGTCTACCTGCAACTTCACTTTCAAGATCCCTACATCTCTTTGTTTGGCCACATTCCCCAGGCCCTACCATTAACTGCACAAGTTCTACCCTGATTTGCCTTACCAAAATGCAACAGCTCATGTCTACCTAAATTAAACTCCAGCCGCCACTCCGCAGCCTATTGGCCCATCTGATCAAGGACCTGTTATACTCAGAGGTAACCTTCTTCATTGTCCACACGCCACCAATTTTGATGTCATCTGCAAACCATACCCCCTATATTCACAGCCAAATAATTTATATAAATGACAAAAAGCAGTGGACCCACCACCAATCCTTGTGGCACACCACTGGTCACAAGCCTCCATCCAAAGAAAAACCACCATCATCACCCTCCGTCTCCTACCTTCGAGCTAATTTTGTACAAATTGTCAGAACAAATAAGCAGAACCTTATCGAACACCTTGCTAAAGTTCATATAGACAATGCCCATCATTCTGCCTTCAAATCTCCTTTGTCACTTCTTCAAAAAACTCAATCAAGTTACCGAGACATGATTTCTCATGCACAAAGCCATGTTGACTCTCCCTAAATCAATTCTTGCTTTTCCAAATGCATGTAAATCTTGCCCCTCAGAATCCCCACCAACTTAGCCACCACTGAAGGGCTTGCCTCTCATTCTCAACTCCAATGAGTGTAGGGCCAACCTATCAGCATCTCCTCATAACAGTCTCTCTATACCTGGGATCAGCTCAGGAGAACTTCTCTGAACTACCTCCAATGCCTGCAATTTTTCCCTTAGATAAGCCCCACAAGAGAGTACTCTAGCTTTGATTTGACTAGTAATCTTGCATAGGTTTAGCAAGACCTCAATATATTTAAATTCAATTTTCTTTGAAATAAAGGTCAACCTTTCATTTGGCTTCCCTTTAACCAAATGAACTGGTGTGCTAGATTTTTGAGATTTACACACCAGGTCCCCCAAATCTCTGTGCTGTAGCTTTCTATAATCTTTTTCCATTTAAATAATATTCAGATCATCTAACCTTCTGCCAAAAGTCCATAACCTCACGTTTTCCCATATTATTTTCCATCTGCTGTGTTAATATACTATGTTCAACACAATTCCCCCAGTTAGAATAGTCACTTTCTCCATATCTAACTTGTCAAGACCCCTCAGGATCTTACATATTTTAATCAAGTTACCTCAACTGACAATCCACTCATTACAGGCATTAGTCAGGTAAAGCTTTTCTGCACTGCTTCCAATACATTTACATCCTTTGTTCAATAAGGTGACCAGTACAATGCACAGTAATCTGATGTGGCTTCACTGGGGCACTGTATAACAGAAGCATAACCTTCCTACCTTTGCATGCAATTCCCCTCACTATTCTATTAGTTTTCATATGCTTATCTGAAATAACAAAAGCTGAAAATATCTAGCATGTTTGGGAGCCACTTAAGGAGAGAAAATAAGGCTCAAATGACTTGTCACCAAAAGTTACAGAAGGGTTTCAAAGCAAGTACACAGGCAGGGAAAGGGAGGAGAAAATGGAAGCATTGTGATGAGTAGAAAGCAGAAAGATTGAATGACAAGAAAGATGATGCTTGCAAGGCAAAATGCAGTGGTAGTGGCATACCTAAAGAAATAATGTCTAAACTGGCTTTAAATGGTGAAGAAAAGTCATCAATAGCTGCATTCTAAAAACGGAGAGAAACAAGGCAGAAGTACTAATCGGAAATTGCTGAACTAGTTGGTCATGTTAATGACAAGGACTTGAAATTACCAGAACCAAGTTCTGCTTCAGATTAGTCACTAACTGATCAGATTCCTCAAGCAGTTTTGAATGGATTAAATCTTGTTGGCATATACTGTTTTGTTCCTTAACAGCTTCTTAATTCCATGGAATCTTTAACCTAGTATGTTTGCCTAGTATATTTTCTCCTTAATAATTTGCTCTAAATAACTACCCAGCCTCTCCAATTTTTTTTGTTAAATTTACTTTGAAGCCTGGACTACAATCTGCTGCTTCAATGGTTGAATCTTCCCTCATCTCCTGTTTGAGTTATTTCACTAGAGCATCATTGTTAGCATTCATTTCTGAAAGGACTGCCTTGTTGCAACTGCTGTCATCTCCACCTGTTTTCACAAGTCCATCATTTTCCTCAGCATTGTTTCGAGCGCAAGCCACTGTTTCTGCAGCTGTTCCCGCTGAGACAGATCTGTTCTGTATGGGAGTGCCTCCAGATCTTCTGATGAACCAGCAATCTTTTCATCTGATGAAAGAAGAAAAAAAGTTTGCCCTGCTTCCTTCCAATCCTTCATTCATCCTTGTGAAGTGAACAGAGCTATCCCCCTAAAACCTTCACCTCCGAGATGGCATTCTCAATTTTAGATCTACCCCGAGCTCGTTGTTAGGCTTTTCTTGAGTTTACATTCTTATCTCAACAGAACAAGACCATAAGGAATAAAGAACAGGAGTAGGCTGTTTGGCCCCTCTAGCCTGCTCTGCCATTCAATAAGATCATGGGTGATCGGACATTCCTCACGTCTACTTTCCTGCCTTTTCCTACAGCAGAATTCCCCAACTGAACAAAAATCGATCTCAGCCTTAAATATGCACAAGGACCCCATCCATAAACAATAGGTGGTAAGGAGTTCCAAAGCCTTCTCAACCCTGAGAACAAATTCATTATCTCAGTCATAAATTGGCACACATTTATTCTGAGACTTTGCCCTCTGATCCTAGACTGTCCCATGAGGGGAAACATCCTCTCAGCATTTACTTTGTCAAGCCCCTTAAGAATCCTACATGTTTCAATGAGATCACTTCTCATTCTTCCAATGATTGGTTTCTCAACCTGTTTAAATCTTTGCTAATAAGACAATTTCTCCATACCAGTGAACCTTATCTGAACTTCCTCCAATAAAATCATATCTTTCCTTAAATAAGGGGACCAAAACTGAACACTATTCCAAATGTGGTATCACTAGCACTTGGTACAGTTACATGAGCTACAATTTTAGATCAGTAATTCAGAAGAAAGCAGCGTTCCATTCTTCTTTCATAATCGGTTCTGCAAGTGTTCCTTGAATAGTCTGCTGCAGTTTCCGTGACAGATTTTTAGATTTTGATTTTAGATTTTATTGACACATGTACTCAAGCACAGGTTAAACAAGTATGGTGAAAAGTGTACAATATTGCCACACACAGCACCATCTTAAGTACCTAGTTACAAAATCTTAGTTACAGAAGTAGAAAAAAGTAAGTTAAAGTTCAGCACTACAGTTTTATTTTTATTTCTCTACTTTTATATATTAAAGAAAAGTTAGAAAGTCATACATGACAGTATTTTCTTAAGCCATGGACCTGCAGAGACACTGCAGGCTGGGCTTTCCCCAAAAGGGTTCGCTCTCCCCTATGCTGGGCATGGAGCCCAGATAGAGAGAGAAAAATAGTTCAGCAGACAAAGGTGAGCCTGGGAGAATGAATAGCTACTAAAGGGGACTATTAGTGGCTAACAGTGGATTATATGTGACAGCAGTTATGCAATGACACGGCCTAGTTTGTGGTGGCTGGGCAAAGGAAAAAAGAGATGATGCTCGGACCCGGAAATTATTGAACTTCATTTTGAGTCCAGAAGGTTGCAGAGTTCCCAAGTGGAAAATGAGGTGTTGTTCTTCCAGCTTGCACGGAGCCCCGGTGGAGCCAGCCAATCATTTAAATGCAAAACAAAAAGTATAGCACAGAAGGATCTGGACGGTCTTGTGTATGAAACAGATGCAGACCTAATTAAGAATGGAAACGGACTTTGTCCCCTTAGCAATAAAGGCCAGAGTTTGAGAATACAGAAATCTTATTACAACTGTACATGGCGTTGGAGAAGCTACATCTGTAATTTTGTGTACAGTGTTGGTCCCAGTACTCAAAAGTATATTCTGGCATTGGAGGCAGTTCAAAAGAGATTCAATGGGTTGATTCCTGGGATGAAGGGGCTGACTTATCAAGGACAGATAAGCAAATTAGGCTGTTCACTTAGCAGGATCTCTTAAGTTGGCCCACTTCCTTCACCCCCACCCATAGTTAAAGCAGTCTTAATTTGAATAGTGTTATTTGGAAGTACAGCAAACCTGTTATTAACCAGCATCCACGGTACCAGGAGTGTACTGGTTGATGAAATATTCTGGATAATCAAGAGGTCCACATAATCCATATGAACGCACTAAGTAACAGAAACACAACACGAGCGGTTCTACACTGTTTTACTTTATTTACATTGCAAATCACTTGAATAATAATGCAACTTTGCCTCAAATAAAAAACAACTTACTGGCAGAGAGCCTTCTCACTCACCCTCAACTGACTACTCTGACATCATGGAGATTGCGCTAATACAATAAACTTCCGATATTTAAGGTATATACTTCTGCCGGTTTATTGGGAGAGCTAGTCAAAACAAAAAAAAAGTTTGCTTTGTTAATTAACTCACTACAAATCATGAAAATTGCTGGCGTTTAATTATATCTATGTGAATCTTCAGGACAAGTATAATATAGACCTGAAAGGCAGAATAAAATATTTGGGGATGTTTTTGTCAGTTTCAAAATGAAATGTCAATTGGTTAAATATTATCAAATACAGAATGAAACAGCACAACACTAATGACTGAAAACCTACAGAAATGAATCACAGGTACTGAGAGAAATTTGTAGTTTTAATCCACACTGGCCTGTTACCAACAAAACATATCGTAAATTCAGTGCCCTAAATCAACACAATCCCTAATACGATTATTTTAGCACTACTTTAACATGATGAATTTTAAGAGATTTTGGACTTTCTAGTTTGTTTTATTTCATCATTAAGATGTTACTTCACTTAGAGTTGTTAGAATTTGGAATGCGTTGCCCGAGAGTGGTGGAGACAGTTTCCATAAGCAGTTTAAAATGGCAGCTCGATATATATTTGGAAGTGATCAATTTAGGGGGCTACAGAAATGGGGCTGGAGAATGGGACTAGCTCTTTCAGGAGCCCTGAAGACGCCGTAGGCCAATAGTCACCTTCTGCACTGTAAAATTCTATGATTTTTTCTTAATTCATTCAGAACAGTTCAGAAGAATGACAGGTGTTCTTATTAAAATATACAAAGATTCTAAGGTATCTTGACAAGGTAAATGTTTTCACTGGTGGAGGAATCTTGAAATAGGAGACATGGTTACAGAATATAAAGAAGAAATCAAATCATTTAAAACAGAGGTGAAGGATTTTTCCCTGCTCAGTGGGTAGTGAATGTTCAGAATTCTCTATTCCAGAGAGTTGTGGAGACTAGATCACTGGAAGTATGTTAAATGGAGGCAGATAGATTACTGAATTATCAGGGAGCTGATGGATGCTGAATTGACACGAAAAAAAGAGAGAGAGAGAGAGAGAGAGAGAGAGGGAGAGAGAGAGAGAGAGAGAGAGAGAGTTGAGGCCTGGGAAAAATCAACTATGATCTTGAGGTGCTAACTGACCTACTCCTGTTCTTAATTCTCATGTTCTTATGATGCTGTGATGCTGGTCAATTTTAAAAATTCAAAAATAAAAAAGGCAACAAGCAGGTTTATACAAATTCTTAGTTCATGGACTGCTGAGGGCATTCCTGGTCTATGGTGATTATTTCATACAACTGAATTTTTTTTTAAAAATTAAGACATTACCATTTAATTAAAGCCCATGAACAAACTAATTCCAAATATTTAAACTTTTCTTCAAGGTCAATAAAATCACTGAACTAAATCTTGAATATGATGCAAGATGCTTAAGAGTCTGCATTTTCTATAGCTTTCTAGGTATCCAAATTCAAAATATTTACACCACATGAATAGATAAGTCATCATTCACAGTTTAAAGGAACTTTAAACAAGTGGGCTTCCGTGTTCTACAGCTTTCAATGCAATGTTCTGATTATATTGTGTTATGTAATCTAATAGAATGAGTTACTAAATATAAATTCTATTAACAGCTTTGATTAATTCTCTATTGCATCGAAATAAAGCAAGTTTATTGCCACAACAAACAATCTAGGTAGCTACAACTAAACATCAACACAAACCCACATTTAAGTCATTCGGGAGCACAGTAAACATAAGTAATCACCGTTTATCACTTTTAGATCAAAGCTGTTTAGTGGTTTAGGGTATCTTGATCAGTTTTGATCTATCAGAGAAAGGGATTTTTCTAGCTTCCTCTACATTGTCTGGATCTTCATTACATCATTTCTACAATCTGCAAACCAACATGGCAAGAAAACTAAGCCATTCAGACTAGATGTAACCCACAAAATATTGCCCCAGTTTGTTTAGTGTCAAATATTTCATTACAATTTTAATTGCTCAAACATGTTACTGCTAGTTTTTACCTTTGTAAATTTATGCAATAGGTTCAAAGTTAAAAGTAAAATTGCCATTTCTATTCAGAAATGCATCCACAAAACCTTAAAAGTCAGCAAAAAATGCGAAACAGCCAGTATATATACACATAAATGTTATTGGTGCATGAGATAATTATGGAAACCAGGTTAACTCAAGCCTAGTTTATTTAACAAAAGATCTACATCCACACAAAGTAGTAGGAGAAAGATCCCTAAAGTAGCTATCCAGGGAAACATCTTTTTGCCATCCTAAGCTACTGCTCCATATACTAAGGGTTTAAGGGACCATTTATTGAAGTACAAATACTAGTGTGAGGCCCTAATGCTCACCACTGTTTATGCAAAAAAGTCAGATAGCAAGTTCCAACAACCACACGTGCAACTGATAGCAGGAAATTTGTCAAGATGACATATCCACTAATAATGTGTCTCAATGAAACTCCTCATTCAAATATATTACACATAAAATTGCCACACTCACCTGAATAATTAAGCTGATCCTAATCAAGCCAACATTACCAGCTACTTTCAGGAGATTTTAAAAAGAAAATGAACAAAATTTTTTTTTTTTTTTTTTATTTTGACTCTACCTCAAATCACTCATTAGTGATTTCTTAATTTGATTAGTTAAGATGATAGACAGTTTTGTGCCATATTCACATTTGCTCCAGAAGATCTGGAGAGGGTACATTTCAATGGTTAACTGACAGGACCACCTAATTCAAAAACTCATGCAACGTCTATAGACAAAGTGTGAGATTATCAAACAGTTTCCTATCTTAGAACGAATTCACTCTCTTATTTTATCCTATTGCTAAAAGTTCATCTTTCATAAAATCAAGATACATGTTGAAACATGATTTTGCAGTCTACCAATACCATGCCCAAGTGGTCAGCTTTTATGATAAAGTTTAAGTGAGAATGGGCAGATAAATTTGACTTCATGGAGTTATGTATCATCATTCAAGTTGTTCTGACTTTAATATGTACATTTAATTAGTGGGGATCATTCTAGTGTAGTACTGAGGGAATACTGCATTTGGAGTTGCAGTGTTTTGATGTAAGATTAATTTCCCATTTGCCTTCGAGTGAAAAAGTCATGGGACATTTTACATCCAAAGAGCTGGGGTGCTATTTCCAGTATCCTGGCCATACTTTATCCTTCAAAGTCATGAAATCAAATCTGACCATTTTCTCATCATCATTTCTGGGAGATTTCTGTGTGCAATTTGGTTGCCACCTTTCTCTATCACAACAATGAAAAACATCAAAAGTGTTTTATTCAGAGATCTGGTGTTTATGGGAAGGTACTCACTAATGCAAGACCTATTTGGTGAATTAGTAGACAGGAGATACCTAGTCAACTATGGAAAATGTTCCATTTCAATGAAGATTATTACTTTTAAGACAAATTCGCCTCACTTCTTGTTTACTTGCTACAAAGCCACCACTGCATATGTTGCTCATTTTGTTGGACAGTAAATTCCTTTGAAGGCTGAGTCACAAAATAGTTTTGTGAAGACTGAAACAACAATTATTGCTTTGTTCTAAAGGTCAGTCACATTACACTTGCAAGAGGAAAGCATCCTCAATAAATCAACATCTCCCACTTAGTGTACAGGAAGTTATGACTGCATGATGTCTAGTATTGAACACATTTAACAAAAGCCAACATGGAACCACCCACCAACATAAGGCAGAGGCTGTGCTAAGCTGTGTAGCCAATCAAGCAAGATAAATAAACTGAGCTCAGAAATCTTCATCTTAAGTAATTTATTGTTGTCTGCCAAATCTCAGGGGCATAGCCAATGGGCAAAAAGAAAAAAAAATTAAATGTAACATACTTTTTACTTTTCATTACTATTTTAGTTCACTGCTTCCCACTAGCAGTGAGTGAGATATTGTGGCAATGGCTAGGACTTTTTCCTCTTGCGGCTCTATTAATGCTGTCAATGGATTTCGCATTGAAAATGCTTTCTTTAACTAACTTCTTGGAGTGATATCAAGGAATCAGTGATACATGCTGCATCTTTTAGGTTCTCGTGGGAATCACTTCAGTGGATGGAGGAAGTAGGAATCCAGTTGTCGTAGTTCATGTACATACCAACAATATAGGTAGAAAGAGGAAAGAGGTTCGAGGTTCTTCTGAGGAAATATGAGCAGCTAGGGGCTAAATAAAAAATCAGAACCATGTGAAGATAGTTGTGAAGTGGTTAGTTAAGACTTTCATTCTCTTCCCCTCAAGATAGCTGTAGAATACCTTGGGATTGTCCCTAAGCTTATCTGCCAGTGTTATTTCATGCCCCCTCTTAGCTTTCCTAGTCGCTTCAAGTCCCCTCCAGACTTTCTATACTGCTGTAGGGCCCCTATCAATTTGCTCCTTTTGTACTTACTAAATGTCCTTCTTTTCCTTTTTATCCAGTTCTTAATATTCCGAGATTTCCAAAGTTCCCTGGACTTGTTCTTGTTAGGGTGAAATCTAGGAGCAACGTATTGGGCCTGTATTCTCCCCAGTTCCTTTCTGATCTCCTCCCACTGTTCTGCTGTACATTTACCCTTTGGTAGCTGTTCCCAGTCTACTTTGTATCAAAATAAGGTAGGATCTGGCCAATCTGCTATCCCCCAACCCAAACCACCTTTTTACAGACCTGCTTCTTCCTTTGCCATAAAAAGCTAGGATGTGGAGGTGCCAGTGTTGGACTGGGGTGGACAAGGTCAGAAATCACACAACACCAGGTTATAGTCCAACAGGTTTATTTGAAAACACAAGCTTTCGGAGCCTCGCTCCTTCTTCAGGTGTTAGTGAGAGAGATATAGAATCAGACACAGAATTTAAGTTTAAAAAAAAGTCAGAAGGTGACACAATTGCTGGGAGGTTGTACTAAACAAACCAAAGAAGCTGTTAAATCTTTAATCAGTTAGAAGGTTTTAACTGATTAATATGTATATGTAAATCCCCAAATTTCTTTCAAGTCACTGCCCTGAGAGAATGAAAAGGTTTTAATCAGTGTAAAAAGAGGTGGTGACATTTTAGGTGAGACAATGCATGTTAGGTGTGAGGCCTTGTTTAAAATCTGTTTGTGTTTTGGTTTGGAGTCAGACTGGTTTTATTTCTAAAAGTAGGAATGTAAAAAACACCAAATTGACTGACTGTCTTTAAATTGTGTGCTTTTTGAACAAAAGAGAGAATGTATCTGCAAATATAAATTCACCCCATAGATTCACATGCGCACGTGGGAGAGTGGGCACGTGCGTGCACGACAGTGTGAGAGAGGGGGAGGACCTGTGTGAAAGAGTGTGTGCGCGCATTTGAGAGAGAGTGTATAGCGTGGTGGGGTCACCTTTAGTGCAACATGAACCCAAGATCCTGGTTGAGGCCACCCTCGTGGGTACCGAACTTGGCTATCAGCCTCTGCTCGGCGACTCTGCGCTATTGTGTAAACCAAAGTCTGCATTGGAGGGTGTTTACCTGAAGGCCCGAGGCCGAATGTCCTTGACTGCTGAAGTGTTCCCCCACTGGGAGGAACATCCCTATTTGGCGGTTGTTGCAGAATGTGGAATTGTCAAATCTTGTCCTCCCTCAACCACATCTCTGGTAGCAATGATATCACAATTCCACAGGTCAATCCACACCTTTAGCCCAGCAGTCTTACTTTGTATACTCCTCACATTAATGTAAACCTGCTGGGTAAAAGAATGATTGGCCTTAAATCCCCTCTAAACTTCCTACTCCTCAAAAATTGTGCCATCTGGTTACTGCTCCCTCTAGGGGGAAAACATTTTTCCCTGTATACACTGTCCTTGCCCCTCAGAACTTTGTGCACCTCAATCAAATTTCCCCTCAATGCTTTGCACCAAGGAAAATAACCTCAAACTAATTAGTCTCTCTCCATAGGTGAATCACTCCAACCAACATCCTGATGTTGGTTTGTGCTCTGTAATACAATCACATCCTTATTATGTGATGACCATAAACTACACACAATACTCCAGCTATGGCCTAACTAATGTTATATACAACTCCATCATACTCACTTTGATCTAGTACTTGATGCCTTGACTAATGAAGTACTTCATATGCCTTTTTAAAATCAACAAGGTATGACCTCATTCAAATTTACATCATGCTCACAGGGAGTAACAGGGTGCATGCCTTTCCCTGACTGGTGAGTCTAAAACCAAAAAAAGGTCATAATCTCAGATAAGGGGTGGGCCATTTAAAACTGATGTGGAGATGCCAGTGTTGAACTGGGGTGGACAAGGTCACAAGTCACATGGCACCAGGTTACAGTCCAAGAGGTTTATTTCAAATCACAGCACTGCTTCTTCGTCAGGTAAAGTCAGAGGGCAGCAAAAGAATACTCTACCCTAGAGATCTGCCTAAGGTCAAATCTTTAAAGACAGAAAATCAATAAGATTTCTGAATATTAATGACATCAGGGACAAAGAGATAGTGTGGGGAAGTGGCATTAAGGTAGATGCTCGACATGACCTAATTGAATGGTGGGAGTACATAGAGGTTGAATTATTGACTGCTGTTCTTATGCTCCGAACAAAGGGAGGTGAAGAAGTGGAGAGGTTTATGAAGGGAATTCGAGTTTAGAGCTTGAGGTGAAGAAACAGCCACCAATGGTGGCTGAGTCAAAGTAGGGGGTCTGCAAGAGTCCTGAATTAGAAGAGTGCAGTTCTCTCTATGGTTATAGATTGGAAGGGATCGCAGGCAGGGAGGTGAGAAATGGTTATCAATGCTTTCTCTTCTGGTGACATTGTCCCACCTTTGCTAAAAATCAGTCCATATCCTCAAAAACAAAAATCTGTGACATCATTATTCTCACAACCTTAATTTCCTCCAAGTTCTTGGACATATTGTCCACTACCAAATTCCTAGTAAATTCCTGTTTAAATCCCTCCAATCAGGTTTCCATCCTGCCACAGTATTGAATAGATCCATATGACTATGCCAAAGGTAAACTATCCTTCCTTATCCTTTTTAATCAGTCTGCAGCCCTTGACACAATTGATCACACTGTCATTTCTCAAATATTCAACACTGTTGTCCAGCTAGATAGGGCTGCTTTCACTTGGTTCCATTCTATATAATCACATAGAGTGTATGACTTGCAATGGCTTCTCTTCCTTTTCCTGCACCAATTCCTACTTAAGGACCCATTCTTGATCCTCAGAACTCTCATGCATCCTGTCCCTTGGTGACAATTCATAAGCACAGCACTCATTTTCATATGCGTGTAGACAGCATCCAGCTCTGACTAATCACGTTTCTAGACTCCTCCAGAGTTAAATTTTCAGGCTGCTATTCAGATATTCAAAGCTGGATGAGCACAAATTTCCTCCAATTATTAATGGTGTGGCTACGTAGTCTAAAGTTCATACTGGAGTGAAATAGGACACCAAGATTCTCAACAATCTGGTTCAGCATCAGACTTAACCAAACGGAGATTTAATCCACATTAAAAGGAGCAGAGTTTGGAGTCGAGACCAAAAAAGATGGCTTCAGCTTTTCTAATAATTTCACATTTAATAAAAAAAAGTTAGTTGTCTGGCCAATTGGAGCCACCTACAATAATTGAAAGGCAATTAATGAGTTCGGGGCGACCCAAAGCATTTCATTAATAATGATAAATAAATGACAAAAAAAAAAAAAAATCAGAAAATAAGTTGATTTGATTTTTGAAGTGAAATCATTGTTGCCATATGTTGAATGTGTCAATATTCTTGAATAAGATAGTAGTAACAGAGCCACAGAAAAACAGGAAAGCTTTGTCAACTTCCAGCTTGGTTTTGAGCAAACCAATCACAGGGCATGAACAAGTTGGTTCCTGACACTTCCACGATCAAACAGACTGCTGACACTAACCATTCTTCCTGGATATAAAGACTATTAGTAGCCCCAATTAAAAACAAATAGACTTGCTTTTGCTCATTCCCCATACCACAAAATCCAAAATTACTTTAATATCATAGTATACTTGAAAAGCAGACTAACTGCAGCAACGTAGGAAATGCAGCAAATTTACACAAAGCCGACTCCCACTAACAATGTAAAATTAGTCAAATAACCTGCTTTTGCAATGCTAATTGAAAGATATCTATTGGCCAAAACGCCAGGAAGAACTCCTTTCCATTTCTTCCAAAAAAACACCATGAGATATATTCGATTCATGTAAGAGATGGGGCCATTAAGTGCTGCATCCAAAAATCACCACCTCCAGCAATGCAGCATACCCTCTGTACTGCATAGTTTCAGCCTGGGCTCTTGTACTCAAGTCTCTGGAGCAAATCTTAAAATTCTGATTCAAGGACAGAATGCTACCAACTGAGCCACAGTTGACAATAAAATTGGAGACAATACTAACCATGATTGTTTGCCAAGTTATTTAATCTTTATTAAGATATTTTAAAAGCTTAATATACAGTTTGTACCAGACCAAAATTAAATAAAGCTGACAATATATCCTTAACGCAACGTGAATAAATTTAGGTATGCAGTAAAATTGTTTGCACTCAATTACTAAGAGCCTGTCTGAATATCAAAACACTCCTTTTCATATTTCAAGAAAAGACCCAAATGTTTTCAGGAAGTGACCTCCATGATCATCCTTCCAAGCAGCCCCACTGCTGAGGCAGTTTAAAAGTATTGACATGAAATCTTGGCTTATTGTACCAGCTTTTGTTCTTGTACAGTAGCCACACCTAGTGATGTTGGACCTCTAAATATAAATCATTTAAATAACTCATTAATACGCAATTGTTTTGTCTTTTCAGTGCAGATACCCTCCAAACAATTCTAACCAGTTCATACAATTCCTTTTGCTGTTTAAAACAGAAGAAGAACTGACATTTACTTTAACCAATAGACGTACTTTTGTGAGAAACAAGCAGCACTCATACAAAATTACGCATATGCACAAAATGTCTCATCACCTTATAATCAGCAATGTCTTCACTACTATCACCATTTTATATTACCAGATATGATCTGGGATGTCTTGCGTAGATCATTGCCACAAACTCTTGCTGGCATTAGTCTAGGCTACTGAAACCAAAATGTCGAGAAGAATGCCAGCATGTTAATACTTGGCAGAAGACAAGTTTGGTTTTCGTTAAACAAGAGAGGGTCATTGTCACATAGAAATTAGAAAGATACAAGATTGTCTCACGTGAGACAGGCACAACTTAAGAGTAAATACATATTACTACCTTGGTTACATACTGTTGAAGAACACTGGAGACTCGGCTGAATGCAGAACTGTCTAACGCTGGTTAGCTTCTCCCATGAATAATTCTTTATATCCTCATAGGTTGATTTTACCTTATCTTACAATGTCCACTAACTCTTAAGATCCTAACTGTATTATAGAACATACTGCTTCTAGTCCCTTTGCTCGAGGTTAATTATAGTAATAAAAAGTGTACACAACGTCCACCCAATGACTCTCACTCATATTTTCACAAGTATTGTATACAAATGCAAGACAGTTACCATAATTAGCTTTAAAATTAGTACCTTCTGCTAAAATGGGCATTCATACCTCATCTAATTGAGAAATGTATCCCTACCATCATCCAAAACCAACACAGATTGCTTTATTCCTTACTTTAAAGCATGTATTGAAGGGAGAATGGACAGGAAATCAATTTCACCTCCAGGAATTGTAGTTCTGAAAACAAAAAAAAACACAAACAACAGCAATTCATTCTCAACTCAAAAAGTTATACTTATTTGCAGATGACACAAGCAAGAATAATGCTCAGCGTCTGGTGGAACTGCAGGGAAAGACTTTCCTCGTGCAATAGCTATTATACAAAGCCTCATTTGGAAGTGAAGGCCAAACAACTCTGATAGCAAGCCCTTTTTCAAAAACAAAAATGATCCTCAGTATTGTATTCATGAAAGCCAGTTTGTAAGCGATAGAATCGGAGCCAATTTTTGCTCAGTTTAACATTTATATACAGAGAGAAACAATGCAACTATACACCCCTAAGTTAACTATACACATGGGGTGGCACAGTGGCTCAGCGGTTAGCACTGCTGCCTCACAGCACCAGAGACCCGGCTTCGATTCCAGCCCTGGCCGACTGTCTGTATCAAGTTTGCACATTCTCCGTGTCCACGTGGGTTTCCTCCCACAGTCCAAAGATGTGGAGGCTAGGTGGATTGGCCATACTCAATTGCCTGTAGTATTCAGGGATGTGTAGATTAGGTGGGTCTGGGTGGGATGCTCCGAGTGTCAGTGTGGACTTGTTGGGCCAAAGGGCCTGTTTCCACACTGCAGGGATTCTATGATTCTATGATATGTTTCAGACAGCAACTGTTTGTATCAGTTTAATTGAAAATTTGCCCCCACTTTACCCAATCACAACCCATTTATGATTAAACACAGCTATCTACTATTAACAATCAAGATGTGATGATCACTTGTAAGGTAAACATTGTATAACCCTAGTTGCTCTGAAAGGATGGTGGCAGGCCTTCTAGAAATGCAGCAATATGGCAAGGAACATTTGATTGCTCTGTACATTATCATTTCATAATGTTTGATCTCTTCAGACATTAGTTGGAGTGGTGTCAAATTCTTTTCAAGATTGAAGCTCTGGACGCAAATCAACATTAGAAATAAAATGAAAAGAAATTTGAAAAGGAGGAGATCAAGACAACCTCAGAAGTATGCCCTATATAAAGTGGTAAGATAAAAGGGTTTGCCCAGAATTAAACATGGTGAGAAAAAGAAAAATGGAAGGATAGAGGTGGGTCAGATTCAAGCTGGTAAAGGGAAACTTAAACTGATCTTAGAAATAGGGAACCACACATGGAATAGCTTCCAGATACATTAGAGACAAAAACCCTAGAATCATTAAAGACAAAAATCCTGGAATCATTTAAGTAACAGCTGGAATCTGTGACAGGGAACTTCAGACTTTCTGGATGAAGGAGTTAGAATGGCCTTCTTCAACCACATTGATCTTATAATTATGAAAAAAGGATAAGCTTTTGAAACCTAATAGTTCTTTTGACACATTAAAGAGATATAGGCATAGCTAACAATAATAAGAGCTACATTTTGCTTTTAATTAGCAAAGCCAAAATGAAGTTGAAAGAATCATTTCCAGACAAGGTAAAGACAGTTCAAGTTACACAACATTTTGTATTTTCTATAAGAAATCAACATGAAAAGCCCATAACAAGGATCAAACTTTAACGAAATGAATATTAGCACCATTGAATGTTTATTTGGTTAATGCACTCACCACAACTAAGCAACATAATGAGGCATCACCTAGGTAGCTTTCTCCATATGCATTATACAGTCATTTGGCAGTTAGTTAAACTCTTACCAATAGCTGTTTCTCAATTTTGCAAGCTTTAAAAAAATAGATCCCCTCCGGTCTATACTGGTTTTCATAAATCGTGTACTAAACAAGACAAGCAATCCAAGTCCTTGTAAACTTTGTAGAAACTTATTTCTGAGCTAAAGCAAAATACTGCAGATTCTAGAAACTGGAACTCAAAACAAAGTGCTGGAGAAGTTCAGCAGATCTGGTGGCATCTGTGGAGTGAGAAACAGAGTTAATGTTTCTCCACAGATGGAGTTGCCCATACACTTTATTTTTATTACTTATTTTTGCATATTGATTTGGAAAATAACTTGTCACCCATACAGAAACTGATTTACAAGTTACTCCAGCTCTTGTATAGTTGGCTCTTAATGCCCTCATGGTGAGCAATGCAACCTTGCTAACTTAATGTCTCTGCTGAAACAATCAACTCAATATGAAGAGAGAAAATATTCTGAAAAAAAAACACAAAAATTTAGGTTCTTTTACTCAACGATATTTTTCTTTTGTCTTAAGACTACCTTCAAAAAACCTAGCTTCTGCATTCTTGAGAATATTTCCACTAGCCTTTACATCCCTTCAAAATATTGTAATGCATTTTGTATAAAAAGATCATCTGTTGCTAAACTGCTTCATCTATTTCTTCTGTCAATGGGTCCTTCTCTTTTTGGAAAACAGGGAAGTAACTGCATACTCAAATCATGTTTGGGCACTAACTGGCCAACAACTACAAAAGCAAAAAACATCTAAGATGCTGAAATCTGGCATGTATACAGAGAATGCTACTTAACAGATCAGCTAGCATCTGTTATGAAGCAGTTAACATTTCAGGATGATGACCTTTCATTAGAACACTCACTCAGGCCTTTTAATAAAATAATGGTCTACCTGATAACAGCAACAAAATTAGTGGAGATAACAATGTCACCATTTACAGTTAAGACTCCTAACTCAACAGTAAATTGCAATATTTTAGCACAGTTGTAAGCTATGATTAAATTACGTGACACTGCTCCTTTCCTTTGATCATCTGTAGGGTCACCCAACTCAAATTTTCATCAAAACTTCCTAATTTTCAGTCCTTGCTTACATATAATCTATAACACAAACAAACTATTATTTGTTAGCATACTTGAATCCGTCTTCCATTCCATTTATCTTTTCAACCTGCCCCATGCTTCTAACCTTTTTTGCCTTATGCAAACATTAAGTTTCCCCTAAATGTGTCAGTGATCTGTTTCAGTGACCTTTAGCTATTTCTTCACAGACAAATCTCAATTAGTACGTATCCATCATTTCACACAGATGCTGGCAAGGATCTGGTTCATCTACTCCTTCTGGTAGCACAATACCTTGTCCACAGTATAAAGAAATTTCCCCAAAAATGTTTATTTTGACCTATTATGCCTCCTTGTTCGGAATAAAACTACCACTGAAAATAATTTCTTAAAGCTCAACTTATTTACAATTACAGCCTGCACCAGATTTCTATTCTCCCCTCAAAGCCAGATAAAAAGAGCATCAGCCTATTCAATCTTCCCTGCTAATTACATCCTCAGTTCTGGTAAAAATGGTTTTGCACTCTGCTACAAATTTTTTTGTAGTAGGCAGCCCACAAACATGAAGTATTCAAAACATGCATCATATACTCGACAAATTGATTACTATAGGGGATCAAGGATTAAAAGAAGAAGTTAGGAGAGTGGGGTTGAGAAATGTATCTGCCAAAATAAAATGGCAGTGCGCACTCAGTGGGCTGAATGATCTAATTCTGTTCATATATCTTATAGTTTTTATTACCTCAATTGTTTGCATTTTAATCCTACAAACATGAACTCCATTGCTTCTTTTACATTCCTATCATGTCTCTATTCACTTGCGTGCCTACATTTGGCTATTAACTGGTGATCAGAGACACCTGGGGGTAAAAACAAAATACAGCAGAGAAAAACATACAATATGCTTTTTCTTTGACAGTGAGCAGTGAACAGGAGGTAGGGCTTTAAAGCAATCACCACGACTTAAGAAAAAAAAAAGGGTAGATAAATAAAATCGCTAATGTACCACATTTATTCAAAGAAACAGAAAATCAGTAAACATTAGCCTAACATCTGTCATAGCGAAACTGCAAGAATCCATTAAAAGAAGGTTGTTGCAGGATATTTGGAAAATTATAATGTGATCAGGCGGAAGCAACACGGCTTTATGAAAAGGGAAATAGTACTTGATACATGTTTGGAGTTCTTGGAGGAAAGGACAAGCAAGGTGGATAAAGGGGAACCTGTAAATGTGGCATTCTTGGATTTCCAAGAGACATTCAACAAAGACTGCCACATAAGATATGAACATATTGTGTGTGCGCATGCATGGAGGAGGTGGTATAATATATTAGCATGTGTTATGGACCAGACCAAAATCCCTCAAAATATTCAGAAGACAGAAAAGTGATTTGGATGAGAATATAGGAGACATGGTTAGTAAGTTCGCAGATGACACCAAAATTGGTGGTACAGTGGACAGTGAAGAAGGTCATCTAAGATTACAAAGAGATCTTGATCAATTGGCTGAGGAGTGGCAGATGGAGTTTAATTTGGATAAATGTGAGGTATTTCATTTTGGTAGAACAAAACAAGGGCTGGACTTATACAATTAATGGTAGGGCCCTGAACAGTGTTGTAGAACAGGAAGACCTAGGGGTTCAGGTACGTAATCCTTTGAAGTTTGTGTCACAGATAGACAGGGTGGTTAAAATGTGGTGTTGGCATGCTTGCCTCCATGCTCAACTTTTAAGTATAGGAGTTGGGGCAACATGTTGAGGTTGTACTGGTGAGACTTCTTCTGGAGTACTGTGTGCAGTTCTGGTTGCTCCGTTATAGAAAGAATATTATTATTAAGCTAGAGAGGGTTCAGAAAAGTTTTATTAGGATGCTGCCGGGAATGGAGGGTTTGAGTTAAACTAGACTGGAAAGGCTGGGACTCTTTCTCCACTGGAGCATAGGAGGTTTATAAAATCATGATGTGCATAGATAAGGTGATTAGCAAAGGTCTTTTCCCTAGGATGGGGGGGGGGGGGGGGGGAGTTCAAAACAAGGGATCATATTTTTAAAAAGGTAAGAGCAGAAAGATTTTAACAAAGACATGAGGAACATCGGTTTTTAAAAGTGGTCCGTGTGTGGAATGAACTTGCCAGAGAGTGGTGGATGTGGGTACAATTATAACATTTAAAACACATTTGCGCGAAGTACTTGGATAGGAAAGGTTTGGGAGGGATATGGACCAAGCACAGGCAGGTGTGACTAGTTTAGTTTGGGAACATGGTCAGACCAACGGGTCTGTTTCCATACTGTATGACTATATGGATTGCAACAGTTCTTAAAAGTATGCCATGACTCCAAGTGCTATTTGGGATGGCTAACAATACCAAGGCTCACCTGATCAATCATACTCACATTCCTATAAAAAATTAGATAATTATTCAAATTACTCTCTTTCGATGATTTGCAATCTAATCAGACTCCAGACACACGGCAATGTGGTTGACTCCGGGCTGCCCTCTGAAATGCCTGAACATAGAACATAACAGTGCAGTACAGGCCTGTCGGCCTTCGATGTTGCGCCAACCTGTGAAACCAATCTGAAGCCCATCTAACCTACACTATTCTGTTATCATCCATATGTTTATCCAATGACCATTTAAATGCCCTTAAAGTTGGCGAGTCTACTACTGTTGCAGGCAGGGCATTCCACACCCTTACTACTCTGAGTAAAGAACCTACCCCTGACATCTGCCTATATCTATCACCCCTCAATTTAAAGCTATGTCCCCTCATGCTAGCCATCACCATCTGAAGAAAAAGGCTCTCACTGTCCACCCTATCTAATCCTCTGATCATCTTGTATGTCTCTATTAAGTCACCTCTTAACCTTCTTCTCTCTAACGAAAACAGCCTCAAGTCCCTCAGCCTTTCCTCATAAGACCTTCCCTCCATACTAGGCAACATCCTGGTAAATCTCCTCTGCACCCTTCCCAATGCTTCCACATCCAAATGACCCACTGAGTTGCATCCAAGCCACCAAAGAATCACAAATGGATTGAAACTGGACAGACCACCAAACATCAACGTAGGCACAAGGAAATGATCAACAGCATATAAACCAAAGTCTTCTTTTCCAAAATCTGTGGGCTAGTGCCAAAAATGGAACAGTTCTCTCTCAGATTCGTCTAGCAACTGCTTTATACAGTCATACTCTCAGAATCATACCTTACAGAATATGTACAAGAACAGGTAACAGTATTACCATCCCAGAAGAGGTGGTATAAGGGAGTTCTCCCCCACAGCCCCTATCAGTTGATAAATCAGTACTCCACATTAAACACAACTTGCGACGAAGCAATCAGGATATCAAGGGTGCACAGTGTTGAACTTCAAAGCTCACATTAAAAGTGGCTCATCAGCAGCACTATTGACCTAAGTTGGTCGAGTCCTAAAGAAAATACCTGTAAGACAGGTGGCGAGGGAATCAAACTAAAAAAAGGGAAAAAAAAATTCTTGACTTCATCCTGCCTGCTGCACTTGCATCTGTTTACACTAGTATCAGGAGGAGTGACCACTGCACTAGCCTTTTGGAGACAAAATCCCACTTTCACTCTAAAGATACCCCATTCATCATGTTGCATGGCCCTACCACTGTGCTAAATAGGATAGATTTTGAACAGATCTGACAATTCAAAATTGAGCATCTTTGGGGTACCGAGCCATTAGCAACAGCAGAATTGCTTTCAATTACAATCTGCAGCCTCATGGCACAACATATACATAGTCTAGGGGAAAGCAAGAACTGCAGATCTGGAGTCAGAGTCAATACAGTGTAGAGCTGCAGGAACACAGAAGGTCAGGCAGCTTCAGAGGAGGAGAGCCGACATTTCGGGTTTATACTCTTCATCAGGGCTGGGGAGGGGGAAGGGAACTTGGCAATAAAATACAGGGAGGAGGCAGTGGGGCTGGGGAATGGTAGATGGGATGGTGATAGGTGGTTGTAGAGAAAGGTCATAGGAAGGGTGGGGCAGATATCCACAGTCTATCATTACCATCAAGCCATGCTGAAGCCTGATTAAAAGAATTGCGCATGACAGCGTGCACAACAGGTCACACCAGTCATAGTTAGAAGATGACTGGTCAGGTGGTAAGAATTCCACCACAACAATAACACTAGTATCTACTTGACAATGTGGAAAATTTCCCATTTATGATTTCACATGCGCTTGATTGGCGATACCACCACAAATATTCAGTCCCTCCAACACTGACACTCTGTAGCAGCTGTATATACTATCTACAAGATGCACTGAAAAATTACCAAGGCTCTTTAGGCAGCATCTTTCAAACCAACGATCATTTCCATCTAGAAGGATAAAGGCTGCAGGTACATGCAAACACAAGCACCTGCAAGTTCCCTTCCATGCCACACAACGTTCTAACTGCAAATCACGTCACCATTATTTCACTGTTACTAGGTCAAGATTTTGGAAATCCTTTCCTAACAGCTCTGTGGGTATGCCTACATTATATGGATTGCAACAGTTCTTAAAAGTATGCCATGACTCCAAGTGCTGTTTGGGATGGCTAATAATACCAAGGCTCACTTGACCAATCATACTCTCACTCCTATAAAAAAAAGTTAGATAATTATTCAAATTACTCTCTTTGGATGATTTGCAGTCTAATCAATGGTCCTCGATCAGGTTAATCTGGGACACCAATAGATTTGTCATAACTGACATTTTCATAAAATCCTTATGGTTCAAACGGAGGTCATTTTGCTGATCATGGCTTCACTAACTGAGTATTTTAAAGTTAGTACTAACCTCCTGCTGCTTCCCCCCCAGCCCCCATAGCTATGTACACTATTTAAACAGAAATAATGATCCAATGCCCTCTTGAACACTTCAATTGAACCTGCCTCAACCACCCTTCCAGGCAATGCATTCCAGATTCTTTTCAAATTGCATTTGATTCTTTCACAAAATAACTTTAATTGTGACCTTTGCTCTGATCATTTGTGAACAGGAACAGTTTCTCCCTACCTAATGCTCAGAATCCTCATTTTGAAAAAGCTTGTAAACTCTCTTATTAGCATTCCCCTCTCCAAGGAAAACAGTCCCAACTTTTCCAACCTGTCCTCTTAGCTCAAGTGTCTCATCAGTGGAACCATTCTTGTGAACTTTTTCTGCACTGTCTCCAATACATTTACATCCATCCTATAGTGTGGTATCAAGAACAGGACATTATACTCCAGTGAGGTCTAACCGGTGCGCGATTTCTAAAAAAAAACCCATCGCAAACCTTCATGCTTTTGTACTCCATTTCCCTACCAACGAAGCCTCGTACGATGCACACTTCATTAACAGCTCTCTCCACTAGTCCGGTCACGTTGAATGACTTGTGTACTTGTACAGTGTCTCTGCCCCTGTAAACCCTTCAGAATAGTGCCTTTTATAGTTTATACTCTAAGGTCTTTTCTATCAAAGTACACACCTCACACTTCTCTACACTGAGCCTCATCTGTCTTCCCCAAATTATCAACATCCTTTTGGAGTTCCACACTGTCCCCCTCACATTTTACAGTTCTCGAAAAGTTTAGCATTGAATTGTCCCCTGCACACCAAGATCAAGATCATCAGAAATGTCAAGGGCTCAAATAAAGACCCCAGTGAGCATCACTACAATCCTTCCTCCTGGCTTTAAACTACCCATTAACCATTACTCTCCATTTCCTACTACTCAGCCAATTTTGTATCCACAGAGCTCCTGTCCCTTTTATTCCATTAGCTATAGCACTGCATAGATTACTTTTTGGAAGTATATGTACACATTAGCCTTCTTTTGCCAGCAAACTGGTTAAACACCATTTCTCCCCCCCAAAATAAATCAACGTGGACTCTTCCAAATCAATATACAACTTTCCACATGACTATTATATCCTGAACAACTCTTTCACAAAGTCTCTGCACGACTGAAGTTAAACTTACTGGTCAGTAATTGTTGGGCCCATCTTTAAAAGCAGTTTGAACAAAGGACTAATGTTTGCAAGCTTCCAGTTCTCCAGCACCAAGCAATGAATCCAGAAAAGTTTGAAAGATTATTGCCAGAGCCTTTGCACTTTCCACTTTCACTTCCCACTCTCACTTCCTTTGATATCCTTGTATGCATCTCATCCAGTCCCAGTGCCTCAACTTTTAAGTACTAATAGTTTCTCCAATGCCTCCTCAACAATTTGAACCTTTTTAATGGCAGAGTGTGCTCCTCTTTCACCACACCCTAGGCAGCATCTACCTAGCCAGAAAAAGAACAGATGTAAAAAAGTATTCATTTAATGCCTCAGCCACACGTCATGCCTCTACATGAAAATCCCCTATTGGTTCTTAATCAGTCATATTCCTCCTTTTATTACTGATGTGCTTATAGAAAACACCTGGATGTCCTTTTATGCCAGCTTCCAGCATCGGGGGGGGGGGGGGGGGGGGACCGAGGTGATGGCCTAGGTGGTATTATCACTGGACTGTTATTCCAGGGACCCAGATAATGTTCTGGGGGACCCGGGTTCGAATCCCGCCATGGCAGATGGTGGAATTTGAATTCAATAAATATCTGGAATTAAGAATCTAACGATGACCATAAAACCATTTCCGATTGTTGGGAAAACCCATCTGGTTCACTAATGCCCTTTAGGGAAGGAAACTGTCTTCCTTACCTGGTCCGGCCTACACATGACTCCAGATCCACAGCAATGTGGTTGACTCTGAACTGACCTGTAGGCAATTAGGGATGGGCAATAGATGCTGGCCCAGCCAGTGACGCCCTCATGCAGTAAATGAATAAAAGAAAAAAAATTAATCCTTCTTCACTTCTTGTATCTGCTTTCGTGCTTCCATTCTGAATCTTCCTTTTTCAACTTGATTTCCAATTACATGTACTACCTGACATGTGATAAGCACATTTTGTTCTTGAACTTAATTTCCCCTTTGTAATTCTGGGAACTTTGAATTTGTTTATCCTACCTTTCCTTTTTGAAGGAATATACAATAACTGTCTCATAGCCATGCCTTCTTTGAAGACAGCCAATTGTTCATCTTCTGTTTCTCCCACAAGGCTTTGATTCCAGTCTCTGGTCCAACTCTGATCTTGCCCAATTGAATTTGATCATCCGCAATCTGGACTAACCAACGATACAATAGTCACTGTTCCCCAACTGTCATGTGATCTACTTGCCCATTTCAGAATATAGAATATCCTTTATTATCACATGTACTCCAGTACAGCAAAGAGTCTTTACAATGGCTGCCTTCTAACAGTGCCTTCTTTAGGTACAAGTCCCTAGGTACAAGTCTTGTACACCAAAAACAAAAGGACTAAAAAGGAAAAATAGTAGCATAACTTAGTGTCTGAAAAATAAGTAAGTTCGAAATAGGACAGTTATAACAGTTAATGGACTAACATTACAGTTTGGTAAAGAATTTCAAATAGCAGCAGCTCAGCACATGGTCTGACCGTCCACGCCAGATCCCTGTTCAACAACTGTCCCACTCTGCTCCAAGCCTCCAGTCCACTCAGGTGCACCAAGGTAAGTTGCACTGCTCCAGGACTTGCTTCCCCTCTCACTGCTCTGGGACTGCTAAAAACAAAAAAAAAAAAAAAAGGGAAAGAAAAAGAAAAGGCACTGCAGGTGGAGCACCCTACTCTGCCACCATCTTGCCCGATTCATTCCCAAGAATCTGGTCTGCAAGTGTCTTGGACACATACTGCAGTAGGACATCTTTCTGAACACAATCTAGTGACATCCGTCCCTTACACTACCAAAATCCTAGTGTATGCTCAGAAAATGAAAGCTCCTATAACTACTCAATGATGTCAACACATTTCTTTAAACTTCCTTGCATATTTGTTCCTTTACATCCTTCCCAGTAGTGGTCTATAGATTACATAAAGCAATGCCTCTGTACCCTTCTTAATTCTTCAGCTATGGCCGAATCCAGCCTTAAACCCTCTAAAACATCCTCTTCCTCCAGTGCCACAATGCTCTTAAAACAAAAATGCCACCCACCTCCATTTCAAAAGAAAAACAACTTATCTTTTCCAAATACCTTATAACCACTCATATTTAAAACCCAGATTTGAACTTTGTTGAGCCAGTCTCTTATTACTAAAACAATCCCACATTGCAATCTGTACCTGTAATTCCCCAGTTTTATTCATTATACTCAATGCATGCACACACGATTTAAACCTGATTCAGACTTCATTATTTCTAGACAACAAGGTGCAGAGCTGGATGAACATAGCAGGCCAAGCAGCATCATAGGAGCAGAAAGGCTGAAGTTTCGGGCCTAGACCCTTCATCAGAAATGGGGGAGGGGAGGGGCAGGGGGTTCTGAAATAAATAGAGAGAGAGTGGGAGGCGGATAGAAGATGGATAGAGGAGAGGAAACAAACAGGTCGAAGAGGCGGGGATGGAGCCAGTAAAAGGTGGGGAGTTAGGGAGGAGATAGGTCAGTCCAGGGAGGATGGACAGGTGAAGGGGGTGGGATTAGGTTAGTAGGTAGGAGATGGGGGTGCGGCTTGAGGTGGGAGGAAGAACAGGTTAGGGAGGCGGGGACGAGCTGGACTGGTTTTGGGATGCGGTAGGGGGAAAGAGGAGGAGATTTTGAAGCTTGTGAAAGCCACATTGATACTATTGGGCTGCAGGGTTCCCAAGCGGAATATGAGTTGCTGTTCCTGCAACCTTCGGGTGGCATTGTTGTGGCACTGCAGGAGGCCCAGGACGGACATGTCGTCTGAGGAATGGGAGGGGGGAGTTGAAATGGTTCGCGACTGGGAGGTGCAGTTGTTTATTGCAAACCGAGCGTAGGTGTTCTGTAAAGCGGTCCCCGAGCCTCCGCTTGGTTTCCCCGATATAGAGGAGGCCACAACGGGTACAGCGGATGCAGTATACCACATTAGCAGATGTGCAGGTGAACATCTGCTTGATGTGGAAAGTCTTCTTGGGGCCTGGGATGGGGGTGAGGGAGGAGTATGAGGGCAGGTGTAGCACTTCCTGTGGTTGCAGGGAAAAGTGCCGGGTGTGGTGGGGCTGGAGGGGAGTGTGGAGCAGGCAAGGGAGTCACGGAGAGAGAGTGGTCCCTCCGGAAAGCAGATAAGGGTGGGGAGGGAAAGATGCCTTTGGTGGTGGGGTCGGATTGCAGATGGCGGAAGTGTCGGAGGATGATGCGTTGGATCCGGAGGTTGGTGGGGTGGTACGGGAGGACGAGGGGGATCCTTTTTTGGTTCTTATTGCATGCACAGGGTGTGAGGGATGAGTTGCGGGAAATGTGGGAGACACGGTTGAGGGCGTTCTCATCCACTGAGGGGTGGGGCGGTTACAGTCCTTGAAAAACGAGGACAACTGAGATGTACGGGAGTGGAATGCCTCATCCTGGGAGCAGATGCGGCGGAGGCGAAGGAATTGGGAATAGGGGATAGCATTTTTGCAGGAAGGTGGGTGGGAGGAGGTGTATTCTCGGTAGCTGTGGGAGTCGGTGGGCTTGAAATGAATATCGGTTTCTAGGCAGTTGCCCGAGATGGAGACACAGAGGTCCAGGAAGAAGAGAGAGGTATTAGAGATGGTCCAGGTAAACTTAAGGTTGGGGTGGAAGGTGTTGGTGAAGTGGATGAACTGTTCGAGATCCTCGTGGGAGCACGAGGCGGCGCCGATACAGTCATCAATGTAACGGAGGAAGAGATGGGGTTTAGGGCCAGTGTAGGTACAGAAGAGGGATTGTTCCACATAATCTACAAAGAGGCAGGCGTAGCTTGGGCCCATGCGGGTACCCATGGCCACCCCCTTTGTCTGTAGGAAGTGGGAGGAATTGAAAGAGAAGTTGTTGAGGGTGAGGACGAGTTCAGCTAAGCGGATGAGGGTGTCAGTGGAGGGGGACTGGTCGGGCCTGCGGGACAGGAAGAAGCGGAGGGCCTTTAGGCCATCTGTATGGGGAATGCAGGTGTAGAGGGACTGGACGTCCATGGTAAAGATGAGGTGTTGGGGACCAGGGAATTGGAAGTTCTGGAGGTGGTGGAGGGCATGGGTGGTGTCACAGACATAGGTAGGGAGTTCCTGTTTAATGAATGTTCCCACCCAGGATCGAACTGGGGACCTTTTGGCGTGTCTTACTCTAACTCTACCTATTAATTCCCTCACAACAGAGAAGTTCCCAACTTCCTAATGCAACAGAGATTCCAGCTCTTTGTGGATCTTTTTCCTGAAGCTCAACCATTCTAGACAGAGGATACACTCTGGGTACCTTTTGGCAGCTCTCTCACCTTACTACTCTACACTGTTGAAGTTTGCTTTCAGAATGGAGTCCAATCCTGTCTGTGTCTGATGCCTCCAATAAAAATGATGTAACCTTCAGCTTTATGCCATTGATACATATTTTAAAAAAAAAAAAAAAAATGCTACCATCAGCAGCATTGAGCTGGAGTCACTGGTTAGAGAATTAGCAGCAGAATCAATCTTTTTCTCTCCCTGACCCATTGGTACAGGGATGAATTCAACAATTTTGCTGCCAAGACCAGGTAACTAGGCATCAACCAGGAATCAAATTGGGAGACTTCACTTGTTACACAATCTATCACATTTGCTCAGCAAAGCATTGCTGAAACTCCATTTTTATCTCCTGTCTATTTTAGATGCCTTGAGAGTTGACAGTTATTCACCCTGTCCAGACCTGCATGAGCAAAATAATCTTTCATCTCAATCCTGGGGTACTTACCAAAACAAAATACCTCCAATCTTAGGTGTTATTAAACACATGACAGTTTTCAGGTACTGTATTAAGTATGTCAATTTCTAAATTTTCTATCAAATAAAGGCATTGAGTTCCTGAAAGTCTGAACTTAGTGGGTGAGAAATTGGAGGAGCAAACGTGTTCCTAACTGCACTAGGGGTGACTGCCAATAAGTGATGTTAGAGGGCTTAAAAATCAGCCATGGCTTCATTTCTGCTAATCATTTCTTTATTTTGCATGCAATAGATTATAAAAAGGAGCTGCTGACATATAGAGAAAGTACCATATCTACACAGTGACAGATGTTACAAAAATAATGCTGAAAATTGATCTGTAAATCGAGAATAGTATTGTTATTTGTCAAATACTAGCAGATTATCTATTGAATTACATATACCAAGGCATGCCAATGTTGGGCTGCAGAAATCTGTCCATCTATGACATAATATTTCAAACATGATTAAACTGCACAGCAGTCCTGTTAAGAACCGTAGTGCATTGATAATCATTAGTATTGTCATAGATATGAAGGCTGATCTGATGTGCATTAGAAATGGAATTCAGAAACAACATGTAGATGGGGAAGAGAACCAAGGATGGAATTGCAGTATATTTAAAATTGCTACATTCACAGAATACAAAACCACTGAAGGGATAAATGATTTTAGCAGTGCAACATATAAAACTGGAACCTACAGGGTAATTAAAAAGGTCATGCCAGATAAAGTGCTGGGCAACCATAACCAAAGTGCAAAATTGTTAAGGAGGTTAATGACCAAAATATTGATGACTTTGACTGAACTAATCTCAGCTACGGGCATAATGGAAGTCCTGTTTGATTTTAACATTTAAATAGGAAACCGTATTTCTAGTGAAAATTCCTATAGAAGCTTCATAATTTCACTGGAAACATTCACTAATGCAATGTTAACAAACCAAATGAATTACTCAACATATCACTTGGAAAAAAATTTCCATTTCTTAATAACAGATCACCAAATCACCAAAAAGTACTTCTTGCAAATTAAATGACAAATCAGATTTACTTGTTGAACTTTATTAAAATTTTAAAACCAAGTCTTTTGGAAGATTTGACGACTTTTATAGAAGCTAAAAGTCAACTACATTCAGTAGAATAGTTTTATGTCACCACGCCTAGCAATAAATGGAACCTCATTGAGCAGCTGCACTTTTGTTTCTTTTTAATTCTTTTATGGAATGTGAACATCACCAGCAAGGCAAACTTTTGCTGCCATCCTCAACTGCCCCTTTAACTGACCAGCTCATTTAAAACGCAACTAAGAATCAACATTGCCGAGGGTCTGGAGTTAAGTGTAGATAGGAAAAGAAATCTACAGCCCTAAAAAAGACGACTGGTGAAGTAGAGATAGCAGGAACTGCAGATGCTGGAGTATCTGAGATAACAAGGTGTAGAGCTGGATGAACACAGCAGGCCAAGCAGCATCCGAGGAGCAGGAAGGCTGACATTTTGGGCCTAGACCCTTATTTAGAAACTTTCTTCACTTTCTGAAGACTGGTCTAGGCCCAAAACGTCAGCCTTCCTGCTCCTCAAATGCTGCTTGGCCTGCTGTGTTCATCCAGCTCTACAGACTGGTGAAGTAGTTGGCTTTTATGGTTATTCATGATTGCTTCAGTCACCATTATTTAGACTAAATGTCAACTTCAGATTTATTGGTTGAATCTAAATGCCATCAGCTAATTTGAACCTGGATGACCAGTAGAGTGACATTACCATCATCATCCCGGGTGTAATTTATGATTGACATCAGAAATTTACAGTGAAGGGTGTCAAATTTGAACTTAACATTTTAGAGACGCCTAGGATGGTTGGATATTCAATTAAATATGTGGTTTGATTTTCTGAAATGAAAAGTAATGAAGCTGAAACTTTAAACATAATGGAGGTTGCTTTTTAACATTTACAGGACAGAAACAGACAATGCAGCTCAAAAGGGATCATTTCTGCTCTACCATTTTGAGATTTTCAGTCACTCCAAAATACTGAGAGACCCTAACGATCGAGCAGGATAGTTTTACAAAATGGTAGCTGCTACAGACACCCACTTCTATGTCTTTTTTTTGTGAATATTCACTACAACTGACCAGTCCACTCATTGCAGTCTAAATTTCAACAACTAGAAGCATTTTGCTGCCAAATTCAAAGCAGGTCAAAAAGCCACTCAGTAGACTTAAAACATTGCACATGAACTTCTAGTTTGCTTTCAAAGTTACTTATTAGCCCTCTGAATAACTCATTTTCCTGAGTCAGCTATTACAGAAACATAAATAATGGTGTATCCTTGGCTACTTCAACAATTAGTACTGCAGTATCGTGCAGAGAAATACTCAGTTAGCAAGATTTTTCTTTAAAAACAAAAAGCACAACTTAAAGAGCTTTTAAAGGATACAGTATTTTGCTAGATTTGTAGACTGAAAACTTGACATAATCCAACATATCTACAAAAGTTCAGCAATTTATGATTTCAAGATACATAAATCTTTAAATGGAATGCGATAACAGCATTACACAGTTTATGCAGTCAGACTCTAACAGCACAGAAAGAGACATTTTCTGCCATTTGTATTAGCCTATCGACATTAATACCGCCTTTCTAGTACTTAGCCCATAGCCTTGAATGTAATAACAACATTTCAAGTTTTCATTCACATGCGTTTTAAAAAGATTGAGAGGTTTCCTGCCTCGACTACCCAGAGGGAGATGGGAATTTGGAATGCTTGGGTGGGCAAAGTAAAATATTTTCAAATCCCCTCTAAACCTCCTATCCTTACTAGACTTAAAATTATGCCTCATTATCGATCCTTCAAATAAGGGTTGGAAGTAGCTTCTTCCCATCTACCCTGTCTATTCCTCAAATCTTCTACATCTCAAATCACTCTGCCTTCTCCGCTCCAAAGAAAGCCACCCAAACCAATCCAGCCACTGTTCATAGCTAAAATGCTTCAACCCAGGCAACGTCCTAGTGAATCTCCTCTGCCCTCCCTCCAGAGCAATCACATCCTTCCTATAAGATGGCGAACAGAACTACATACAGTGCTTCAGTCGTGGCCTAGACAAAATTTTGTCCAGCAACTATCCTCAAATTACAGAAACAAATGAAGTTGTTCATGAAAACCCTACAGGGCTTGCATTATATATACAGAAATTCAAAGTGATAAATGCTAGCTAGACATGTCTAATTGAACACCAAGATCACCAACTAGTTATGGCATTTTAGTGTGCTGAAATTTTGTCAAACTCAATAGGTTGGTTAGCTCATGTCAGTGTGCCATTTCCTTAGCATCTACCTGCATGCTAGAAAACAACTGGAAGTGGAAATTTACCCAATCCACTCCTCAAAAGGGCAACACACTTCCATTCTTTCAAAATAACAGGCAGCCCAGGAATGGTTTCGATATTTTCCCCTCTCTGCATGACGCCCTTGTGGATATGAAGAAGTGACATCTTCACAATGAAGAAGCCACACCAACTACCATTGCGCCAAGTGGGAGGAATTTTTAAAAACAGATCTAGAATCTCAAACTGGGCATCTATGAGGCACCATGGAGTCAAAATTAGCAGTTATATTCAACCACAAGCTGTAACTATACCAGGAGATCATTGATTCAAAAGGGAGAGTGGAGGAGAGCATGTCCAGAGCATCTACAATGCATATTTAAAAATGAACCCACAACACAGGATCACTTGTATGCCAAAAGAGCAGAAGCAGCAAGTACAGTCATCATAAAAGAAAACTAACTGATTGTCCACTCCAAAACTTCAAACCCACAACCAATGGGGAAATCCCTCATTAGTTCCCACAGTACACCAACTCCTTTCTTGAAAGGAGTGGCGATAGCAGCATCCCAGCTCGGCAGGGATTTTTGTTTCAGATTGTCAGGGACACTTGGGAGATTACTCTGATCCTCCAAATTTGAAAATCTCAGAATCCCATCTAGTATTGCAATGTTTCCATTGTGTGTGTCTCTAATGGCAACTTTAACTTCTACCACACTGCGGAGGACAGAGGGTCATCTCTGATGGGAAAGAGCTGACAGACAGTCATTTCCTCAAACAGATCCTCAAAATGATTGTATCACAGTTTAGGAATTATTTGAAGGTTTTCTCTCCAGAGGCTGATGTTTTCTGTCTAACAAGTTCCATCTGTATTCCAGTTTGAGGTTTGAGGCCAAGGGTATTGGGTCTATCTATTGCCTTGGTGGTACTGAAGAAACCCTGGGTATCATGCTCATCAGCAAGGAGTTCCAGCTCCATAGCATTCTCAGTCCACTATCGGTTCTTATTTCGATTATTCTTCTTTGTAACTCAACTTCGCTGCTTGATGAATTCTCCTCTTTGCCTCACTGCTAAAGTTGCTTTGCCAGGCATGGAGCTTCCCTCTTTTTGTCAATGAGGTCTTGGACGATGTAGTCAGTTCCCATTGAACATCCCTTAGTGGTTACTGGTCTTGTAGCCAATGCTTTCTTAACAGCATGGATGATGGCTGTTTACCACTCTTTCCAGATTCCTTCCACTCCATCAAAAGTAACTTTTGGGAGATTTTGGTGAAGACATTGTTGGAAGCTCACTAGTCCGCTTGGTTCTTGAAGTTGCTTAACATTGAATTTTTTTCCGAATTGTTTATCTTGAGATGGTATTTAAAATGGACATTGAGCACAAGGTGGTGGTCTGTCCAGTAATCTGCACTAGTCATGGCTTTGGTAATAAGAGGACATTCGTTTGGTCTCGGGATCAAACGATGATGCAGTTGATCATGTCCCACAGCTTTGATCGTACAGGCCTCGAAGAAGTCTTGAATCTATGTTCTTAGCGGTGCAGTGGCCCACGCATTCAGTGAGCAGGAGAATCCCATTGTTGTTGCAATTCCCAACTCCTTCCTTTCTGATAGTTCTTTTTCATTCCATTCCATTCCATTACCGCCACCTCCACATAGTGGCTTACCAACCCGGGCATTAATAGTCCTAGGAGTATGATAATTTAAATCTTCCTTTGGGATGTTGGCAAGTGTCTAGGGTGGAGTAGACGCCTTCTTCAGTGTGGAATCAGCATAGGCAGTCATGACCATTGCATGCTGGTCCCTAGCAAGTCGCAGATGGAGAGTCAATGAGGTGATAGTTGACACCAACAGGGAGTTCAGAGAGTTGGTTGACCAGTTCATTCTTGGTGGTGAATCCAATTCCACATGTCCCAGGTTGATCCTCAGATTTTCTCTCAGCTGTCCTTTAATATCACTGTCCTGCAGGAGAAATGATGTCCTCAGGATCACAGGCAACAAGGACAGATCTTTACTCCACACAACTGCTTTACTCATTTTCCATGAGGGCTTGTATATTCCCAGGTTCCAAGATTTAGTCTCACTTTGGTTTACAGACTGCAGTTAGAGGAGCCTCCTGGATATGTTTTTTCCAGCCAGGTTGGTTACAAAACAGGCTATTTTTAAGAGCACAATTTCTAGACCCTTCTTCATGCAGCGAGAGCAGAGTGCTTCCTGAAGAGGTTGCTCAGTTGTGAAGAAAGCTGCCGAAATAGCATTCCTATTCCAAGAGTGAACAACTGAGTCAAATTCTTCTGTCTACGTGCCAGTCTGAATCTTAGGACATCTGGACTGTGTCTGTGGCGTGCACATTCATTTGCATGTACGTGTGTTCAAGACATCTTTTAAATGTGCAAATACTATTGAACAAAAGCAGAGACAGTCCTTCACAGAAGGTAGAGCCAATTCTATCAGCAAGGAAATACTGACAACTGGGGATAAACCCTACTGTTGCAGCCTTTGTTGTCACAGCCCATGATATCACACAAGTATCTTCCACCTGTACAGTCTTTGAGGACTTACCTGGATTGCACTGTGTCTGGTTCCTTCCCTCCCACCTTAATCATGATGGTTGGTTTTCCTAGGAATTAAGAACTCAATAGCATCACTCAAACATTCAACAGAACACTCAAGCCTCTCCACCACAAGGTGGCAATCCATGGAAAGGACTGAGGATTACCACTGACCAGAAACAGAACTGGAGAACCTCATAAATCCCAGGGCTACATGAGTTGGTCAAAGGCTAGGAATTATGTAGTGTGTTACTCACTTTCAATCTCCCCAGTACCAATCCACCATCTATGAAAGGTGCAGGTTAAGGGTGTAATGAAATACTATTTGCCTGGACGTGTACAGATCTAACAACACTGAAGAATCTCAAAACCATTCAGGACAAAAGTTGCCTGCTTGACTGATGCCTCATGTTTACCATTTACACATTTCACTAGTGGCAGCAACATATACCATTTGCAAGATGCGCTGCTGTAACTCACCAACACTCCTGGTAACAGCACTTCCAAATTTGCAATCTCTATCATCTAGAAGGACAAGAGCAGCAGATTCATTGGAACACCACCTTGCAGGTTCCCCTCCAAATTACGCACTATCCTCTCACAGTCACTGATGCAAAATCCTGGCACTCCCACTCAAATGGGTGCATTAGAAAAGACAGCTCAGTACCACCTTCTACACAAAAGTTAGAAAATGGCAAAAGAAAAAAGAAAAGAAGTATTCCAGTATGTTGTCCAAGAGACCATTCATTAAGTATGAACCTATCTGACTTGTTTCAAATTAAAAATTGTTACAAAGATATGCTAATTTGACTTTTTGTCCTAACCAATTATGACATTCCAAACATTCGGTCACTCAGTATCTACTGCTAGCCACCACAGACTAGATCATTACCCAAAACCTCCTTGGTGTTCCACACATCGGAGGGTCAGGTAAGCTACAACAATATAAAAACAGCAATCAAAAACAACGGTGGCCAAGTGGTTAGCACTGCTACTTCACAGCGCCAGGGACCTGGGTTTGATTCCACCTTTGGGTGGCTGTGCAAACGACAGACAGACATATCTTTGGACTGTGGGCAGAAACCCATGCAGATATGGGGAGAATATGCCATTTAGGTGGATTGGCCATGAAAAATGCAGGTTTGCAGGGATTGGGTAGGGGGGTGGTTCTGGGTGGGATGCTCTTCAGAGGGTTGGTGTGGACTTGTTGGGCTAAAAAAGGCCCATTTCCACACTGTGTAGGTATTCTATGTTCTATGAAAAACAAAAACTGGATAAAAAGTATTATCTCTTTAAAAGCAAGGAAAAAACTATTCAATTGTCAATAAAACTCATATTTAAGATCACCTTACCAAATCCGGAACACTGACAGAGCGACCACTGAAACCCTGAAAGTAAAAAGTTAGTTAAATTAGCATTAAGTCTATTTGCACACAGGAAAAAAAATTAAACAGGATAAATGGACAGTGAGATAACAATCTGAAAAAACAAACAAACAAACAAACTGGCTGACAGACTCCCAAGATACAAAGCATTTATATATTCAAAAATAGCATTATTGGCAGATCCATTTTTCAATCATTGGAAGAGTAGTTTTAAAATTCCAAAAGAAACAAATATGACATAATTCAATTTATTTACTTTTACTTCTCCAATATGTTGTTCCAAGCAATGTTAAGATTGCTTGACCATATCTGTCTATTAAAGAAGAACAGTTGAAAGACTGCATCGGAGAGGAAGAATATCCGAGCAGTTGGGATTTTCACTATTATAAAAACAAACACTTAAATGCCCTTGTTAATATAGAAAATAAAGCTCTCTCAAAAACCATTCTAAGCTCTGGTGAAAGCCTTCAGTATGGTGCTTTCAAACTGCAGTTTCTAGCCCAGAATATATTTTGTTTCAGTAGCGTAAACTACAAAAAAATTTGAAATAATACATGAAATACATTTTGCATATTCGTAACGTGACGGAAAGCCCGTGTAAGCAGCTATGACAAAAGATTGCAACATTTGAAAATACAATGAAACACATCATTTTCTTTAAGGCAATTTTCTGGAGGAAGTGCATACAACCAGTTCTGCTATAAATTTGCAAATTGGCTGTAACATGACTGACAAATAGGGGAACGCTATTTCTACGTGAACTTGTGTTGGCTAGAATGCAATTCCATCAGTGCGCGGAGGAGTACATGTTGACATCACATCGTTTCACAGGCTTTGTCCTGAGCATGCGCAATGTCAGCGTTGAAAGAGTCTCCATGCCAGAATCATGTGATCAATTTGCAGATTTTGTCATGAAGCACTTTCTAAGAGGGGTACTGTACTCTGTGATTTTCCGTTTTTTTTTTGCAAATTCTGCCATGTTACCCACAACAATGCAAGGATAGAGTGGCAAGAATGTTAGCAAGCATCCTGGTAATAAAATTGCGAGTGGTGAACGTAAAAGAAAGGCTATAACATTGGAAGAGAAGCTAGATGTTATAAAGTGTTTCGAGCGTAATGAGAGAGCGTGAGATATAGTTCACGTAACAGGAATACCTTATGCACCATTAGAGGCAATGCAGAAAAAAATTAAAGCAAGCTGTATTGCTGGAACAAGTCTGGTGCTACTAAATCAGAGAGGTCACAGACAAAGGAACTTGAAAAGATGGAGCAGCAAAGATGGAGCGGCTTCGGTGTGTGTGGATAGAAGATGAAATGAAAAAGCAATCTGGGATCACCTTTCTCACCATAGAAGGAGAAAGATCTTCATAAATTGATAAGGCTAACAAAAAACTGAAAATCCTGCAGATGCGCCTGCCTTTAGTGCTAGCGGTGCCTGGTTTGCTGGTTTTAGGAACCACTATGCTTTTCATAACAAAATTGTGGTGAAGCTGCCATTGCAAACAAGGAGCACGTGAAGACATTCCCTCCCAAAGTAAAAAGATTGACTAAAGCAGCTACAACTTGGATGAAATTTTCAATTTGAATGAGACAGGTTTATACCAGAAGCAAACGCCATCAAGATACACTTCAATGAATGAAGCACATGCTCCAGGTTTTAAGGTGGCAAAGGATCATATGACTGTTACTGAGTGCCAATGCTAGTGGAGACTTACAGCTGAAGCCTGTGGTGGTGTACCAGTCTGCCAACCCACGAGCCTTGAAAAGGTTATCTGAAGTCTACTCTAGGTGTCTATTTTAGGCCCCACTGTGAAGACCTCTCTACAGCTGATCTACAACAACTTGTCCAGCTTCCACCTCCCCCCTCAGCAACATGAAGATAATGAAGTCCAGGATGTACTTTCCACTTCTGTTTGATCTTCTATCCTGAGGGAAATGGAGAAACAGTTGCAGCTTTTATAGGACAATGATTACAATGCAGAATGCAGCAGGGTAGCAGTTTGCAGAATAACATTTTATTTAGCACCCTATGAACAGCTTCTTCATGACGAAAGAAAAAAAGGGCAAAGCAGCAAAAACTGGAGTTCTTTTCTTTTTTAAGCCAACCCCCAAGAAACAGTCAGAAGACAATGAACCACAGCCATCCACTTCTGGACTGTTTATTTTTCACCCTAACCCTGCAATCATAACTACACTTGAAGGTGGTGATGACAATAAAATTGACCCTCAACTCCTGCATTAACAACAGAGCAACACCAAAACCACGTCCTCCATCGAGTCAAGTCATCTTGACATTTTTAAGGTGTTAAATTTGCTTTGATTTCATTATTACATACGAATTAAACATCTATTCAAACTGCGCTATCTTGTGATTTTTGAGCGATTGAGTGATTTTTTTGTGGTCTGCCCCAACCCCACTTTTCCCATCAGCTCCATAATTTCTACAGCACGATTTTCTAGAACATGATATTGCGCAGGAACACATCTATCATGTTATAGCAGAATCAACTGTACTACTAGCCAATTATCAGCAGAAAGTGACACTGAAATTCAAATATGAACCAGAAAGTTTAGGCACATGCAAAATTGAGTCTTGGGCTTCATCTTACCACAAAGCAAGATGCTGCCACCTTGTATTCCTCGAGTAGCATGCCCAATTACTGGGGCTCACATTTGGACTTGTCACACTGCAGACAAGTCTGGAGAGGTGTCGAGTTGAAAAATGCAGCAGGGCCAAGTATCGACCATCAGTGCTATCACAAGATCCCCTAGTTCTACTTCTTTAACTTCAATCTGTGCACATATCAGCTTGGCTATTACTGCAATGTTCATCCGTTACTTCATTAATGGAGCTATTCCAACATACTCCTAACCTGTCATCCATTATACCCTCTGTAAATTTATGGTTTTAAATAGAAGCACCGATTCATCTTGGGCTTTTCCTGAAAACGCCATTATTGTCACCAGTTTTCAGGCAACAGAACTCATTCACACAATGAAGAAACAACTGAATGAACAAGATTTAGAAGACTATAGGCCCTGACAGTATCTCTGTTCTAGTACTGAAGACTTGGTTCTTCAAAACAGCAAATGCATTTAACCAAGTTTTTCAACTACAACTACACCAGTGGTATCCACCAAAATGAAAAATTACTCTGGTGTTTCTGTGGGCAGGGCATAATAGGGCAAATCTAATCTTAAATTACTGCCCAGCAGCCTATTTAGCAAATTGAGAAGGTGATGTAACAGTCTTACTTATTTGACCATGCTTTTTGATCATCTGCCCTAATGTCTCAATGCAGCTTCATGTTAAATCTTGTGTTGTGAAACCGCTTGGGTTACTGCAAGGCGTTACTGCATTAAAAAAGGTGCACTTTTAAAGTCATTGGAAAGATCAAAAAGAAAAGCATAATCAAAATGTGAAATCTATATAACTGTTTCACTCTGAAAACAAAGAAAATTGTCACTCATTTTGGTAGGCAATTTTAAACTGGTGCAAGTGAAGATACACAGACCTGCAACTTTTACAAGACATTGTTTTTGTGACACCGGTATTCGTCATTTACAAGTTTCCATAAAAGCAAAGTAATTTACAAATCCACAGGGCATTTGAGGGGGAGGTAGTTGAGAAAAGTAACCTTAAAGACTTGACTTATTTGAATTAAAGTATCAGGGGAAAGTGACAGAGAGCTGGTCTTGAAAATTTCCCTTTTTAACACTCCAGATTTATATTCTAAAAAAATGGGTCATATTGATTGCAAGTGAGAACGACACACATTTCTAGAGCTTCGCACACTTTTTTCAGGAGACTGGATCTCGTGTTTATAATCCACTTAAATAGGTCAAATACAAAGCCCTAAACCCTACTAAAACTCTAGGAAGAAACGAAAGAACACAGACAACTGACTGAAAACATGCAAATTTTGAAATAGTCAAATTATTTCAAATATTGGGAGAATTCATTTTGGTCCATTAGTATCAATGGCACTGCAAGACAGATTGACAGGTGGAATAGCTGAGCGGAGTATGAAGCAAAGACAAAAAAAATGGAGAAATCTTTTTTAGGTTCAACATGTCCAGCTAAAGCAGAACTAACAACCATTGGAGTCAAAAACTTTTTTTAAAAAATTATGGAATGAAGTAATTGTTGCTAGGGATGAACAATAAATGCTTTACTAATCTGAACCCCAAACTCAACCTTTTTTAAAAAAAGGAACTAGGCTAGGTAAGTTGCTTTCAAACGGTCAAAACATTTGTACAAAAAAAATCTACTGTTACAATTGAACTCAAAAACAGACTGATCGTGGTTAAAATTCTTGATATTCCCTGCTGAGAATACGCAGACATATGAAGCCACACCCTATAATCATATCCAATACCCCAAGAATGAATAAATGATTTGATTTCACAGAAATTAAAAGTCCATCTGAAATTTGTCTCCAAAAATCTAAAAGATTCTGCATCTTTTTCATATGCCTCAAGATCATATCAGAAATGCCTCCTTTCAAAGTGGAGAAGTATAATTTTCTGCATTTTTGCTTCATAATTCAGATTCCTAACATTTGCAATCAACATAAGGACTCCTCTTTATCCTATTGTGTCTTGGGGATCAGAACAACAGCAACTCATATTCCATTTGGGAACCCTGCAGCCCAATGGTATCAATGTGGACTTCACAAGCTTCAAAATCTCCCCTCCCCCTACCGCATCCCAAAACCAGCCCAGCTTGTCCCTGCCTCCCTAACCTGCTCTTCCTCCCACCTATCCCCTCCTCCCACCTCAAGCCCCACGCCCATCTCCTACCTACTAACCTCATCCCGCCTCCTTGACCTGTCCGTCCTACCTGGACTGACCTATCTCCTCCCTACCTCCCCACCTACACTCACCGCTACTGGCTCCATCCCCGCCTCTTTGACCTGTCTGTCTCCTCTCCACCTATCTTCTCCTCTATTCATTTTCTATCCACCTCCCCCCCTCCCTATTTATTTCAGAACCCCTTTCCCCCCCCCCCCATTTCTGAAGAAGGGTCTAGGCCCGAAACGTCAGCCTTCCTGCTCCTCTGGTGCTGCTTGGCCTGTGTTCATCCAACTCTACACCTTGTTATCCCATGAAAGCACTGAAAGTGTGTTCTGACCTATGCATTGCAAGATCATATTCAACTTGAAACCTTTACTGTTCCATTCCAGGGAACCAGGACATGGCAGATGGTTTGAACAAATCAAAATCAGGCTAATGTCACAGTAGACAACATTGTGATCCAGATTTTTACATGTTTCAGGTGTGTGGGCACACACGTGCACGTGCATGTTCCAGTCCCTTGTGACAGAACAGTCAAAGAAAGGCAAATAACACACTTTTTCTCACAACCATGAGACAGCTCCTGTCAAAGTGAAATACATATGCGACAGAATAGGTGGCAGATGGGGGAGGTACCAAGAGAATAGATTAGTGATGGGAGTGTTTTGGGTAAGTTGGACTAGACAGAAGACATGGGTCCAACAGGGGCGTCTGACCCAGATAGGCAGGTAGAGGGATGATCTAGACCAAAAGGCTTGGGAGAGAAGTTCTGGTCTAGGTGACAAGAGCATGCAAGGGATATTGGGAAGGTATAGTTGAGGGTGAAAAGGAATAAGGTCGCAGGTAGTCAATTGAATAGTTACTCAGGAGTTATACTGGTTTTTAAAATAGTCCAACATTCCCAAGTAACTAGTTATAGGACTACTGCAGAACCCATGACTTCCTGGATTTGAAGGATACTTTGAGTTCTAAATGAAAATCTTCAAATTTTCCAGATAACTCCTTCAGAATCATCCACAAAGGTCCTCACATGCAATTCTTATCTGCACAAAAAAAACCAAACAACAACTGTGGACATCAGAAAATCTGGACTATTGTAATCAAGCGGAGTCATGGCCTCAAAAAAAGGGAAATTGTGCTTGTCAAATTGGCAGAAGTAGCAAGCAAGGCAGAAACAAAGGGAAATCATAAAAGTAATATTTCCAATTTGGATACAAAAAAAGGTGTTTAATTTTTAAAAAATACTACACAGAAGGCAACTTAAGAGACAATGGTGCTGGAGATAGTATTATAGTATGGCTCATGGATTGCCTCACTAATAGATGAAAATTGTGACAAAGGAGGACACTTTCAGGAATGCAATGTGTAACTAGTGGAGGGCCACAAGAATCAGTGCTGGGGGCCACAATATTTCCAATCTATATTAATGACTTACGAGGGATATGAATATGGTAGAGGCAGGTTTGTGGATGACACAAGCATAGGTGGGAAGGCAAGTAGTGAGGATGACATGCCTGCAAGTGGTTAAAAGCTTGGCAGATTAAACATAAATGTGGGAAAAATGTGAGGATATGTTCCTTAGCAGGAAGGAGGAGGAAGAGGAGACGAGACGAGTATTATTTATATGGAGAAAGACTGCAGTGTTGCAACAGAGGGTTTTGGGGTCCCTTGTGCGTAGATCACAGAAAGCGAGCATACAAAGCCAGCAGGTAATAGGGAAGTCAAATGTACTATGGCCTTTAATTCAAAAAGGGAGTGGAGTGTGAAAATAGGGAAGACTTGCTAAAACTTTACAACATCCTCATCAGGCCATAGCTGGAATACTGTTAAGAGTGTTGGGGTCCTCATTTAAGGAAAGCTATATGGCATTACAGAAGTTTCAGATTCTAGGAATGGAGAAATTGTCTAAGGAGAGGTTGAGTAAGTTGAACTTGTATTCATCGGAGTTTAGAAGAATGAAAGACAACCTTATTGAAATAGAACATTCTTGGGGGTTTAACAGACTAGGCCTGTCAATCCTTTCAAAGTGCCTCCAATTCCTTGACATGCAGATTGAAATCAATCCTCTACCAAAATACCTCAGCTGAATTCACTCCAAAGTTGAACCAAAAGTCCAATAAGTGAGAACACAGCTAGGAACATTGGCTAATTACCACCCATTAGTCTCCACTCTCAGTAAAACAATGGAAGATGTTATCACTGCTATTAAGCAGCACCTGCTCAGAAACACCCAGTTTGCATTCCACCAGGGCCACTCAGCTTCTGACCTCATTACAGCTTTGGTTCAACATGGACAAAAGAGCTGAATTCCAGGGGTGAGGAGAGGGAGCGATAGCCCTTGACAATCAAATTACGGTTGGAAGTCAGTCATCTCAGCCGAGGACTTCTCTGCTGGAGTTCTTCAGGGTGATATTCTGGGCTCAATAATCTTCAGCTGTTTCAATGACCTTCATTCCATCATTAAAAAGTCAAAAGTGAGGATCTTCACTGATGATTGCACAATGTCCAGCACCATTCACAGCTCCTCAGATAAGGAAGCAATACAGATTCAAGCGCAACAAGATGTGGACAATATCAAGGCTTGGGCTGACAAGTGCTAATTCAATTTCCTGCCACAAATGCCAAGCATCTCCAATAAGAGACAGACGGTTTAACCACTGCCCCTTGATATTCAAATGGTGTTACTATCACAATCTCCTAAAATCCTAGGATTACCAATGACCAGAAATTCGACTGGACATGCCATATAAAAAAAAAGTGGCTACAAGAGCAGGTAACTCATCTCCCAACTCCCCAAAGCCTGTCCACCATTTACAACACAAGTCAGGAGTGTGATGGAACACTCCCCACTTGCCTGGATGGGCAGCGCAGTGACTCTGTAGTTAGCACTGCAGCCTCACAGCACTAGGGCCCAGGTTCAATTCCAGCCTCAGGCAACTGTGCAAGCACCACACAAACAAACAAACAAAACATTCTCCTTGTGCCTACGTGGGTTTCCCACTACAGTCCAAAGATACGCAGATTAGGTGGATTGACCATGGGAAATGCAGGGTTACGGGGGTCTAGGTGGGATGCTTGAGGGGCAGTGTGGACTTGATGGACTGCATCCACACCTGTAGGAATTCCATGATTTATGAGCGCAGCTCCAACGACACTCAAGCTCGATACCACCAAGAACAAAGCAGCCTGCTCATTTGGCACCACATCCACAACCATCCACTCTACAACTAATGATGTTCAGGACCAGCAGTGTGAACCATCTAAAAACTGCATTGCAAAAACTGAAAAGATCCTTAGAGGGCACCTTCCAAACCCATGATCGTTTCATCTCAAGAAGGGCAAGGGCAGCAGATAAGTAGGAGCACCACCATCTACAAATTCCCCTACAAGCCCTTCATCTTGACTTAGAAATATATTGGCATTCCCTCCCTAGTAGCATTGTGAGTTTACTTAACGCATGGACTGCAGCAATTCATTACCAACTTCCCAAGGACAACTAGGGTCAGGCAATAAATTATTATAAAGTTCAAAACTTTAACTCTTCATGGATTGAATGAATCAAAAGATAAACTGTTACACACGGAAAGCAGCAGCAGCAATAAATCTATCTAGAATAAGCTGCAAAAGGAACAAAGGCAAGCTGTTACATCGAGACTGATAGCAATTAGCCATATCTTGGAAAGGGGGGAGTCAAGATTACATGAACAAAACTGCTTTTGACACCTGCTTGATAAACTAGATGTTTTATTGCCACCAAGGACAAGGATTGCCCTGCAGAAGAATTTAAGGAGTTAACTGAACGAAGGCCATGTCTCCAGCCCAATAGTCAACGCCAAGTGTAAGAAACAGTGAAGCTACAGACTTGCAGTAATTTGGATGAAAGACTTTAATAAAAACAAACCAATTTATCTCCAAGATTTGAAAGGATGAAAATCTGTTTTAGAATCAAACACTAGAACTCCACCTTCAACAGAACTTGTCAGAACAACACTGCGTAAGGATCAAACTCTGGTCAGCGCTAGAGACAATAACTATGTGTCAAATCTGGCCAAGTTACACCATTAATTGGGTAATAGCCAGGCCAAGTAGTGAAGCTTACCTTGCAGGGTCTTATTTCGGTTGCTACATGCAATAAAGTTCAAATCATTGTTTCGATACAAAAATGAAAAGTCCTCATTTCTGAAGAAGGGTCCCGACCTGAAATGTCAACTTTCCTGCTCCTCTGATACTGCCTCACCTGTGTTCCTCTAGCTCCACACCGACGACTCCGGCATCTGCCGTTCTTGCTATCTCCGAGTAAGTTATAACCCCACTGCGAAGCCTCTTCTGGGGATGTCCACCTTGAAGTTATCCTCCTCCTTCCGGAAAGGCCTCACTGGATCTCTCTCACTGCAACCCTCTGGTAATCTGACTATTTATTCCTGTTGTTTCCCATCTCCAATTCTCAATCCATACCATTTTTACAACCACCAATCCCACATGCCTTGATTTTGCATAATAATCCCTTTTGCAGGAGTTTATCAATAGCTTTTTGAAAATCCAAATACACCACATCCCAAGTTCTTACTCATCTATTCTAGGAGTTAGATCCTCAACTAATTCCAGTTGATTCAGCAATTTCCCTTTCATTACACACCTTAAATTGGATGGTACCCTGCAATGAGATCAAATTTAGCCAATGATCTAGCAGCTTACACTATGATGCCATTGACTGCAAATGGCCAGTATTGTTCTCATTACATGGCTTGCTTTAGTCACCGCATGAGAATCAAATTAGAAATCAGTGTTGACATTCCTTTTTTTTCTTAAGTTGATTTGTATAGGCAAGATCCAAAGAGTACACTCAGGCCCAATTTTCTCAGTAAAGTCAAGGACAAGTGAACACCAACCAAGCTTCTATAAACATAGAAAATAGGAGTAGCCAACATCTGCCATTGATCAGTCCATATGATTAATCCATCTCTATCTTTCTGTGACTTAAGACCTGACTGTAAATGTTTCTATAGGTATGTAGAAGGAATAGGATTGGTGAAGGTGAAAGAACAAGACAAGAGAGTAGTCCATGAATTACAGGACACTGGGAGGGTCAAAACCAACAGAGGGATCTTGGGAGCTTGTCCACAGATCCCTCAAAGTTGCAGGATAGATCAATAGGGTAGTTAACAAGGCATATGAGACTCCTACCTTTATCAGTTCTGGCATAGATTATAGGAGCGGGGAGGTTACATTGGAGCTATACAGGACTTTTGTTTGGCCACAAGTAGACTGCTGTACGCAGTTCTAGTCACCGCACTGTAGGAACTATGTGACTGCATTAGAGGGGATGCAGAGGAAATTCACCAGGATGTTGTCAGGGATGGAGCATTTCAACTATGCAGACAGGTTGCATAAGTACAGATTCTTTTCTTTACAGCAGAAAAAGGCTAGAAGAGATGACCTGATTGAGGTGTACAAGATTGAAGGACATGGACAAGGTGAATTGGAAGCAACTGTTTCCTTTAGTTAAAAAGGGTCACCAACAAGGGGGGCATAAAACTAAAACGAAAGACAGCAGTCAACCCTTATCACTGTGGGTTTCATCACACATTGGCTAGACCAGGCAAGGATGACAGATTTCACAAGTTTCAAAATCTCCCCTCCCCCCACCGCATCCCAAAACCAGTCCAACTCGTCCCTGCCTCCCTAACCTGTTCTTCCTCCACCTATCCCCTCCTCCCACCTCAAGCCGCACCTCCATCTCCTACCGACCAACCTCATCCCGCCCCCTTGACCTGTCCGTCCTCCCTGGACTGACCTATCCCCTTCCTAACTCCCTACCTGCACTCACCTTTCCTGGCCCCATCCCCGCCTCTTCGACCTGTTTGTTTCCTCTCCACCTATCCTCTCCTCTATCCCTCTTCAATCCGCCTCCCACTCTCTCCCTATTTATTTCAAAACCCCCTTCCCCTCCCCCTTTTCTGATGAAGGGTCTAGGCCCGAAACGTCAGCCTCTCTGCTCCTATGATGCTGCTTGGCCTGCTGTGTTCATCCAGCCCTGCACCTTGTTGTCAAGGATGACAGATGGCCTTCCTAAAAAATGGACAAAAGGACATAAAATGAACCAGACTTTGTTTTGACATTTAACGCTAGTTTCATGGTCACCCTCACTGACAAGTTTTCAATTCCAAATTTATTTCTTGAATTGAAAAAAAAAATTTTCCCAACTGTTGTGGTGGAATTTGAATTAGTGCCAGGGTACAAGCCTGGGTCTCTATATTGCTAGTCCAGTGACAGAGACACCACACCATCTGCTCCCCACATGGGAAGATATGCCTTTTTTTCCTCAATGGCTAAATCCTAGTAATATACAAGGGGCCTTCTAAGCCAGGAAAGTGTGGCCATACTCCAATTTTCTTTCCTTGCAATTAGGTTCTACCAAACTCTGGAGTATTCGGCTCATAGTTCCTTGAAAGTGGAGTTGCAGGCAGCATTTTGTAAGCTTGCCTTTAAATTGGTCAGTGCATTGAGTATTGGAGTTGGCAAATCATGTACAAGACATTGGTTAGACCAATTTTGGAATACTGTGGACAGTTCTGGTCTCCCTGCTACAGGGAGCATGTTGTGAAACTTGGGAAAAAAAGAGAGTTCAGAAAAGATTCACAAGGATGTGGCCAGGGCTGGAGGGTTTGAGCTACAGGGAGAGGCTGAATAGACTGGGGCTATTTTCACTGGAGCAGAAGCGGAGGGATAACTGTACATGAAGGTTTATAAAATCCATGAGGGGCATGGATAGGGTGAACAGTCAAGGTCTTTTCCCAGGGTTGGGGAGACCAAAACTGAAGGGCACAGGTTTAAAAAAGGTGGGAGGGGAAAGATTTAAAAAGAGACGTGAGGGCCAACATTTTCATGCAGAGTGTGAGATGTGTGTATGGGCCAAATGCTGGCAATTGGGACCAGATTAACAGAATATCCAGTCAGCACAGACACATTGGACCGAAGAGTCTGTTTCCATGCTGTACAGCTCTATGGCTATGTATGATAATACCCTCAAAATTTTGAAAGCAATGTAGGCACACATGGTAGTACTACACACTTGTTATCTCAGCTAAAATGATACTGCAAACTAAAAGTCACTGCAGAAACTGGATCCATATTGAATAATAAGAAAATGGTGGGCTTTTACAAACTTCCCAAAAGTTGCTGTGGAAGTAAGATTAGTGTATTAACAAATGCATTTTTCGCTTGCCAATATATTCACAGTTTGTAATGCAAAAAGGATTAAGACCACTCATTTTGGGCAGAGCCAATCACATGTAATTAAGGTGCATTTGCAAAATACTACACGCAGTGTTTTTGCTCATAAGCGTAATTGAAAGTAAGTTGACATCGAGTCAATTAGGCAACAAAAGGAACATCTGATATTGTTAAATTCACAGGTGTCACTATTTCTTAAAATTAGTGACTGACAAAATTTGTCAACAACAGTGAGACATTTTTCTTGCACCCTGGAAGTTAAATGAAATGAAACTGTTATAATTTGGACAAAGTCACAACAGAAACAAATACTATATTCATACTCAAAAAATTAAGCTGCTTTCACATTTAACAGTTAGTTCCATTTGGGTTCAGATTTCTATTATACAGTTAAACATGCATAGTGTTGTATACAGAAAATAGTAACTCTTTCCAAATGTAATGCTATCATTGTGGGTGCCAGTTATTCAAACATTTGACAGGGACTCAAGGCTCCACTTTTATTAGCCAGGCTAACTGAAGTTCGCAATCCAACACTTTCAGAAATCAACTCAAAATCGTTACTGTTACTGCCATCAGAATTTTTATCTTTTTATGATGGCAGTTTATCCATCATTGGTCAATTATGAGTTGCTACCATCACAAGAACTACGTACCCATGTGTCTGGTTGAGATTTGTCTATAGCTATATCTTTATATCTTTTCACTGACCAGCATAAAAGCATTTACTAAACTTAAGGTCGGTACAAAATCCCTTACTACATGGTCTTATACGCTTTCAGACAAGCTAATCTATCTTAGCTACCTGCAACTCGGAGGACCTTGTCCAGAATCTTGTGGTATCACTCACTTTTTAACAACCCTTCATAGAGAACCTAAATGAAATTATTGGGTTTTCTAATGGATTAACTGCAATTAGTCCACTTGTTATCCAACTGCTATAAAATAAAAGTGTAGCCATTGACTTGTGTACATTGACAGTTCTTCCCAGTATCAAGTCCCTTTTAATTCCAAATCTCATTATTGAGCCTTCCCAAAAGCATTACCAACATCCGAGATAGTAGGAACTGCAGATGCTGGAGAATCTGAGATAACAAGGTGTAGAGCTGGATGAACACAGCAGGCCAAGCAGCATCAGAGGAGCAGGAAGGCTGACGTTTCGGGCCTAGACCCTTCATCAGAAATGGGGGAGGGAAAAGGGGGTTCTGAAATAAATAGGGAGAGAGGGGGAGGCGGATAGAAGATGGATAGAGGAGAAGATAGGTGGAGAGGAGACAGACAGGTCAAAGAGGCGGGGATGGAGCCAGTAAAGGTGAGTGTAGGTGGGGAGGTAGGGAGGAGATGTCAGTCCAGGAAGGACGGACAGGTCAAGGGGGTGGGATGAGGTTAGTAGGTAGGAGATGAGGGTGCGGCTTGAGGTGGGAGGAAGAACAGGTTAGGGAGGCGGGGACGAGCTGGGCTGGTTTTGGGATGCCGTAGGAGGAGGGGAGATTTTGAAGCTTGTGAAATCCACATTGATACCATTGGGCTGCAGGGTTCCCAAGTGGAATACGAGTTGCTGTTCCTGCAACCTTCAGGTGGCATCATTGTGGCACTGCAGGAGGAGGATGGACATCCAACATCCACCCACTTATGCTGGACCTGTTTATCTGGACAGCCTAATGCGTTGGACAAATGGTTCAGGACAATCCACCATTGAAGGTGTTGATTACAAAAGAAGCTGATTAAGTAATTAAGCATGCAGACTATCTTGGCTTTCATTAAAAGGCTTAACCCCTCTTGCAGCCTTCAGCATTCCTGCACACCATTTTGCCTTAAAATTACCTTGACAAAACCAGATAGCAAACTTAGCAAGACAAATTGCCATTCACAATCTGGCTGCTTAAGCTCTTAGAGGGGCTTAAAATCAAGGGAGACTAGATACATAAAAAAAAAAACCAAATCTGAGATCCCAAGAAATAGGGAACTCTTCTTTCCCATTCATTGAGCAGAGATAAACTTGCTCTGAAAGCTGCCGACCTCTTGGAATCCTTTGTTCAGTCCCAAGTTACATCCTTCATAGGTCCACACCAGGTTGAGTATTAAAATTCCAGCCTGTGGAGAGGCTCATGGTCAACTAGTTTCAGTACCTTGTTAGAATCCAATCTCCATCTTTATACTCAATACTCTAGGGTAGGTTCCCAATACAAGGGCTCAAATTCATATCTGTGCTCCAATTTTCACAAAGCAGGCACCACATATTGGACAAACTATTGGGCTCAAAAGTGTTGAAGGCTATACAGGTTTTAACCAAATCTGTGGTTCACATTACAGGATAAGATGTTCTTATATACTTGCAACTGTCCACTCCACACACAGATTCTGCTCCTCTGAACTGAAATTTGCTAATGCATAAGCTTTTCCATGGGCAAGCTGCCAAACATAATTCTGGATCTTCAGACCAATGGAGGGGCAAGACTTATGAGCATTCAAGAAATGGTGCATGACAATTTAAAAGGTTCCTTTTGAGTGCATCCAAGGAATTAATAAATCAAAAGCTTCCGCCCCAGTGGTGTTGGCTTTGGACTACACGGGCATAAAATGAGAATAAACAACTGTTAGCCTTTTAAAACCGGCAAGTGATCCTTAAAAAAGGATTGGGCAGCAATGGAATGGAGACAAGAATATTTGGTTCATAAAATAAATAACCTCAACCTTTTCCTTCCCGATTTAGATTTAAAAAGCCTATTGCCCAGAGTCAGGCATATTGTTATCATGAGAGATTGAAGAGTAGTGGAGAAAGATGCTGGAAATCTTGCAGATGACAGTTGATACTCAATAAACGTTCAAGTATAGGGGTCTTTCCGCGTGGGGGCCTGGTTTATGGACAAATGCTCCAGAAGGAGAGGGTCAAGAAAGGTTTTGATGCCTTTGTAAAGCTCAAAGTCTTTTGCTGCCAAATTCACCATGGTTTATTTCAATCACTGAAATCCACGAGAAACAGGTTTCCACAAAAAAAAGTGATCGGGAATGAGAATCTAGCTCTTACAAAAACCAAAATGTTCTGTGGCACAATTACAAGTGCAAGCAGCTCTCCAAATTTAAAAGACAATATTTTCTTGAAACTAAATTTGTTCTACATAAGCCCTTTAAAAGTAATAAGCAAATCAATTTAACTCTTGTTTTTAAGATGTGTCCAACCAATAATGCATCCCCTGCCTGCTCCCACCACTCAGATTTTCCAAATCTTTTCCTCAAGAGTCCCTTCAAATTAAATTAGTCACAATAATTGGTCACTTAGAGATACAAGGATGGATAGTAAACACTATTCAATGGCCCACATCTTTCAGCAAATAAAAGTGAGGGGGTAGGGGAGCTATTAAAGCTTATTATACTGCTGCCATTATTCATCCTAATTAAAAAAAATTATTCTCACAGCTTTAAAAGTTGCCACATCTTCAAATTCGTAAATGCCATCCAGGAGCATGGAGACAGCAAAAAGAATGGGCCAATTATAGTCCTGAACAAAGAGCAAAATAATGTTGGAAAAACTCAGGTAGGGTAGCATCCATGGAGAGAAAGAGAGGTAACTTCTAATCATTGTTGTGAAAGGTCATGCTATGCAAGGGCTTCAGAACATTCGAGCAAATCTGCAAAAGGATGGTCAGAGCTTTGACATTATGAAAAACGTCAATACCAGAGTGTCAGCCAAGTTAGAATGGATTTGATTTATTATTGTCACACGTACCAAGGTACAGTGAAGAGTGTTCTTACGTGCTTTACTGGCAGATTGTACCATACAAGTGCATCAGGGTAACAGAACAGAATGCAGGATACAATGTTACAGAGGCCGAGGAGAGACAGATCAACATTAACATTCAAAAAGTCTGATAACTGCATCTACTCTTGAATCAATTATGTGTACACAAACTTTTATCTTCTGTCCTGTGGAAGAGTGTGTAACCGAGGTGGGATGGGTCTTTGATTATATTGGTTGCCTTCCTGAGACAGCAGGAAGTATAGTTGAAGTCAATGAATGGGAAGCTGGTTTGAGTGATGGACTGGGCTGCATTCATGACTTGGTAGTTTCTTGTAGTCTTGGGAAAAGCTTCTGCCATACCACACTATAATGCATCCAGATATAGATGCATTATAGAAAGCACTGGTAAGAGTCCATGTGGACATGCCGAACTTGATTAGCCTCCAGAGGAAGTAGAGGCGTTGCTGCGCTTTCTTGACCAGTGTCAATAAGAGTGGACCAAGACAGATTGTTGTTGATCGTCACTCCTAGGAACTTGATGTTCTCAAATATCTCCACCTCAGCATTATTGATGCAGACAGGTACATGCCTTCCATTCTACTCCTGACGTCAATGACAAGCTCCTTCATTTTGCTGACATTGATGGAGAGATCATGGTCTTTACACCAAACCACTAAAGCACTCTCTTTCCTGTACTCCATCTCATTGTTGTTTGAGCTCTGACCTACGATGGATTAAGTACAAACGAATGCACTAGAACTCAAGACACCCTGGAAGCCTCTACACCAATCCAGGCTACATGGTCCTGAACACAAAAGATACACTTAGATTAAGTAAGGACTAATCCAAGATCAGAACCTGTATACCTATGATTACATGTATAGCAGTCTTTGGTATGAAAGCATAGTACCACTACTTTGAAGTCGAAGCATGATTTCAATTCTTCACTTTGGGTTCTTCAGATGGTTGAGAAGATGGCAAATTCTGTGGCATCAAACCTCAAAAGAAAAAAAAGGTCATAGACCTTTCATATAAAGGTTTCAGGTCTATAACCTTTCCTCAGAACACGAATTAGAGGTCACTTCTATTTCTCTCCAAAAATCCTGCCCGAACCATCGAGTTCTTCCAGCAATTTTTATTTATTTTTTTCAGATTTTTAATGTTTGCAGTACTTTGTTTTTGTAAAAACCTAGTTACTTTATGAGCTGAGGAGGCACAGTGAACTCTTTCACCACTTCCAAATTACATAATTCTTTGTATCAGGATCAGATCCTATTAGTAACAAAATCATCTATCTCAAACACTTGTTCATCACAGTTCATTTCTACAATGATTTTTCACATTTGGGATACATAACATTGTAATTAATAAGTAATAAACATGAACTGAAACACAGAACAACCACCTCTAAGAGAAAGGGGAGACTTGCATCACAACAGGCAGATCTGAACTCACTTTGGATTTAAATCCATTTTCATTTGAATTACTTCTGGAATAGCCACAAATATTAACCATAAATGACACTGAACGTTAGGAATCAACAGATTCACATTCTTAGATTTGCCAGTACACATACCTAATTCAAAGATCCTCAGACACCACCTTCCAAACCCACGACCACTTCCATCAAGATGGACAAGAACAACAAATATATGGGAACAGCAATGCCTACAAGTTCCTCTCCAAGCCACTTACCATCCCGACTTAGAAATATATTGGCGTTCCTTCAGTCAAAATCCTGGAATTACCCCCCTAATTGGCATTGTGGATCAACCTACAGCAAGTGGACAGCAGCTGGTCAAGAAGGCAGCACACCAACACCACTCAAGGGCAAATAGGGATGGGCAATAATGCTGGCCAGCCAGTGATGCTCATATGTCACAAGTGAGCAAATAAAATTGTACTCTGAACGCCAGTCATTACACCCTCTAATTTCCAGAAAATTCCTACACAAGAATTCTGCTACAAAGTTTGCACAAATTATTTTTCCAAAACTATGCAAAGTTTATCTGAATGCAGCGTTTTGCTTGTGTAAAATTATGAAATGTGTTCTGTTTTAGGCCTCAATGTTCTAAGTGTCTCACATATCAATACAGATCCAAGGAAATATTTGATAAATTGACAAAGACATACATATTTTAAAAAAGACAATTATTTGTTTCAAACATCCTGAATCATCCTTCACACAAATTGATCAATCTACTCTGGATTCAAAATTATGGTTCCCGGCAACCATAGCAAGAACTTGATAGAACATATTTAAGCCAAAAGGGTGAATCGAACACATTCTCACCCTTGTCAAATACATATGGCACAGAACAATCCTCAAAATTTTTGGCAGATAGTCACTGTACACAAGTTCACTTTCTTCTCCACCACATACTTCCTATCCCTCCAAAATCCTCAGTTTCCAATTTGGAACAGAATGGCATGTATTAGATACAGAGGTAAAGTTCACACCAATAAGTAGACACAATCCAATTACTCCTTAGTCTGTCCCAAAATGTGAACCCAAAACAATCACCATGCCATATATTAAAAGAAAAACACCTCAGAACCGACAGCCAGACTACTCAGACTGCTAGGAATCATGACAGCACACAAACCAGCAGCCACACGAAGACAGCAACTGACCAGAGTTAAAGACCTAACAGATACCATTGAAAGGACGAATGTGGTTTACAAGATAACATAAGAACATAAGAACTAGGAGCAGGAGTAGGCCATCTGGCCCCTCGAGCCTGCCCCGCCATTTAATAAGATCATGGCTGATCTCTTTGAGACTCAGCTCCACTTACCCGCCTGCTCACCATAACCCTTAATTCCTTTACTGTTCAAAAATTTACCTAGCCTTGCCTTAAAAACATTCAGCGAGGTAGCTTCAACCGCTTCACTGGACAGGGAATTCCACAGATTCACAACCCTTTGGGTGAAGAAGTCCCTCCTGACCTCAGTCCTACATCTGCTTCCCTTTATTTTGGAGGCGATGCCCTCTAGTCCTAGTTTCACCTGCTAGCGGAAACAACCTCCCTGCCCCCACTTTATCTATTCCCTTCACAATCTTATATGTTTCTATAAGATCTCTCCTCATTCTTCTGAATTCCAATGAGTATAATCCCAGTCTACTCAGTCTCTCCTCATAATCCAACCCTCCCAACTCTGGAATCAACCGAGTGAATCTCCTCTGCACCCTCTCCCGTGCTAGTATATCCCTTCTCAAGGAAGGAGACCAAAACTGCACACAGTACTCCAGGTGTGGCCTCACCAGGACCCTATACAGCTGCAGCATAGCCTCCGTTTTTAAACTCCATCCCTCTAGCAATGGCAGACAAAATTCCATTTGCCTTTTTAATTACCTGCTGCACCTGCAATCCTACTTTTAGCGCAAGGACACCCAAGTCCCTCTGCACAGCAGCGTGCTGCAATTTTTTAACCATTTAAAACATAGTCCATTTTTCTGTTATTCCTACCAAAAATGGATGACCTCACACTTATCAACATTGTACTCCAATCTGCCAGACCTTCGCCCACTCACTTAGACTATCTATATACCATGCGGAGGCTGCATAAAACACTACAGGAGACAAACAGGCAGACAACTAGCAACCTGCATCCACAAACACCAGCTAGCAATTGAATGACACAACTAGATGTCTTTGGTTTCAATATACACAGACCAGAAAAACCACAGTTTCAACCGAGATAGAACTACTATCATTGGACATCCAGGGAATTCTTGGAGGCTTGGCATTCATCCACAGACTCCATCAACAAACACATTGTAATGGCTGGTATATCTGGTCTAATTCAATGCACAGCCAGAACTAGCATCTACTGGGAGCAGCAAAAACCAGACCATATAAATTGGAACCATCACAAGACAACAGCGTTTCACAGGAGGCTCCACAGCACTGAGGATGTCACCAAGTAAGGGGGGAAAAAAACATCTGCTATCAAACCTCCCAACTCAGCAAACACACCAACATTTACATCCTTCCTATAGTCCAGGATTGCACACAGTATTCCAATAGTGGCTTACCAATGTCCTGTACAGCTGCAATGTGACCTCCCAGCTCCTATACTCAATACACTGACCAATGAAGACAAGAATACCAAATGCCTTGTTTACTATCCTATCTATCTGCAACTCCACTTTCAAGGAATTATGAACCTGCACTCCTAGGTCTCTTTATTCAGCAACACTCCCCAGGTCCTTACCATTAAGCATAGAAGTCCTACTCTGATTTGCTTTTCCAAAACACAGCACCTAAACTGATCAGTAAATTGCACTTTTAATGTAAAAGCATCCCAACTACTCAAAAGGAGCATTAATCAAAGAAAATTTGAGACCAACCCTTGTAAGATATTGCATCTGAAGTAAAGCTTGGTTAGACATATAATTAAGGAGCAAGAGAATAAACACGAAGTTAAATGGTGATGCTCATTAAAAATAAATCACTGAGGAGTTAGATAGCTGAAGGCATAATCACTAACCGTGCACCAATAATAAAAAAAAAATGGGGGATGCTCAAGCAGACAGAATCAGATGCGCAGATATCAAAACATTGCAGGACTGGAAGGAAGGGGATAGAGGAGGTCAGAGAAATTTGATGATAACATTTTTAAAATGAAGGCATTGTTTTACCATTAATCAATTTAATCAGCACTGCTTTTCGTCATTTACATACATTATTTGTACGTGAACATAGGAGGTATGGTTGGTAAGTTTGCAGATAACACCAAAATGGGAGGTGTTATGGACAGCAAAGGTTACCTCAGTACTATGGGACCTTGATCAGATGGGCCAAAAGGAGTGGCAGATGGAGTTTAATTTAGATGAATGTGAGGTGCTGCATTTTGGAAAGGCATATCAGGGCAGGACTTATACATTTATTGGTAAGGTCCTGGGAGTGTTGCAGAATAAAGAGACCTTGGAGTGCAGGTTCATTGTTCCTTGCAAGTGGAGTCACAGGTGGACAGGATAGTGAAAAAGGAGTTTGACATGCTTGCCTTTATTGATCAAATAATTTCTCAGTTTACTCAATTACTCAGCATTGAGCAAAGGAGTTGGGAGATCATGTTACAGCTGTACATGACATTGGTTAAGCCACTTTGGAATACTGTGTGCAATTCTAGTCTCCCTGCTATAGGGGTGATATTATGAAACTTGAAAGAGTTCAGAAAAGATTTACAAGGACGTTACCAGGGTTGGAGCATTTGAGCTACAGGGAGAGTTTGACCTACAGGGAGAAGTTGAATAGGCTAGGGCTATTTTCCCTGGAACGCTGGAGGCTGAGGAGTGACCTTATAGAGGTTTATAAAATCATGAGGGGCATTGATAGGATGAATAGCCAACCCCACATCAGGGAGTCCAAAACTAGAAGACATTGGTTTAAGGGGAGAGTGGAAAAAGATTTTAAAAAGGGATCTAAGGGGCAACTTTTTTTATGCAGAGGGTGATGTGTATGAAATGAGGGGCTAGATGGGTAGTGGGGGCTGGTACAATTCCAATATTTTAAGAAATCTGGATGGGTCTATGAATAGGAAGGGTTTAAGAGGGATATGGGCCAAATGCTGGCAAATGGGACTAGATTTATTTCGGATATCTGGTCAGCATGGATGAGGAGTTGGACCAAAGGATCTGTTTCCATGCTGTACAGCTCTATGACTACATGCAGGTGTCATAGGTGAGAGGACTTGGTGCAAGTTCGGACCTGAGCAGCTGACATTTTGGGGACTTCAGGTTTATTGCAGGTAAAATGAGAGGGGTGGGCTCGGAGCATATTGAGATTGGAAAGTCGCGATGTAACAAAAGGCACAGATGGACGGTTTCAGCAACAGTAAAGCGGAGGTTGGATGTTATGGATAGTGGAAACAGTTGGTCTTAATGGATGGTATGGACATGCAGTCACATTGAAGTAAAATATGGTACCATGGCTTTGAAAAGTCTGGTCAGGTACAGGCATTCATCAGGAAGATGGGTCAGTATTTATAGAATGTTTGGTCTCTAACAAAAAAATCCAAACCCCTCAATATTTAGCTGGAGAAAATTTCTACTGATCTAGTATTGTGTTGCTGGGACAAAAACAAAGTCTGATCAAATCACAGACAAATGAGGGAGCCTGAAAATGGGGTGGAGGGATAAAACTGGAATTGTAAGTGTACATGACAAAACTAAAATTTTGGGTGAATAAATAACTTCAGAGAACAAAACATTAATTTCTAGACCAATTAAAGGATACCTAAGCCAGAACTGTCAGATGGGTAACAAATTATAGGTAACTTAAAGAATTTCAATTTTTTGCTTGCAGAAGTATCAGACATGATCAAATTGTCCTTTATCCTTTATCCTTACTAGCAACAATTGTTGCAGCACAATAACCATTTAGTTTCTTTCCAAAGCACTTCTTTTTTAAAATCTTTTAAAATCATTCATTTGTAGAACCAATATAGGCACTATGATTGACACTTAAAATTGTAAAATAATGCCTATTTATTGCGACATTATCCAAGGTAGATGTGGGATAATATGGTAATATTGACTGTTTCCAAATGAAAGTTATGCAACTGACATACCACACAAAAAAAAAAGTTCTCTGCAAAATAGGTTTGAAGAAAGAAGGCCGTTAATCACATTTGAACTCCTCTTTCCAGAGCACCAATCCTGCTATGTAGCTGTAAATGAGTCCAGTATCATGGCCTCAGTCACTTTTCCTAGCAACCCATTCCAGCTGACTTCTTGTAAATAAATAATTACTCCCATTTATATTAACTTGCCCTTCATAGCCTTGACCCTACACTACAGCATTTGGAGCAGATACACTTTTAAATTCAGTTTCGTGTTTCAAAACACATAAAAAGGTTCATTCAAGTTCAGAGCCTGAGGTTACCAAGATAGTCTGCATAGTTTATCCATATCCATTTCGCACCCCGACTTAAAGCTACTAAACAGAACTGCTTAAGCCTGAGCTCTGCAGTCCTCCTACATTCAGTTATGAATGGTCAACATTTAAACTCACTGGAGGAAGCTGCACAAATATTCATCCTCAAATGATAGGAGAGATCACACTGTAAAAAAAAAGAGAAGACTGAAGCAGTCGCAGCAACCTTCAGCTATAAGTGCCTAGTGGAGGACCCATCGGAGTCTCCTCCGGTGGTCACCAGCATCAGACTCTTCAGCCAATTTGATACGCTCGATGTGATATCAAAAAATTGTTAGAGGCACCAGATACTGCGGAGGCAAATAAGGCCTGACAACATTCCAGCAATAGTACTGAAGACTTGTGCTCAGAACATGCTGCTTCCCTAGCCGATCTGTTCCAGTACAGTTACAAAACTGGCATATCCAACCTTATACAAAACTGAGATAACACAATGTGGAGCTGGAGGAACACAGCAGGCCAGGCAGCAAAGGAGGAAAGCTGACGTTTCAGGTCAGGACCCTTCTTCAGAAATGGGGGAGGGGAAGGGAGCTCTGAAATTTCTGAAGAAGGGTCCCGACCCGAAACATCAGCTTTCCTGCTCCTCTGATGCTGCTTGGCCTGTATTCCTCCAGCTCCACACGGGGTTATCTCAGACTCCAGCACTGGCAGTTCTTACTATCTCAATATATAAAACTGCCCAGGTGCGTCCTGTACATAAAAAGCAGGTCAATCCAATCTGGCCAATTATCACCCCTGTCTACTCTTGATCATCAGTTAAAAAGTGATGGAAGGTGTCATCAAGCAGTACCTGCTGACTGACACCAGTTTGGGTTCGACCAGGGTTACTCTGCTCCTGATCACATTCCAGCCTTCCAGAATTCAACAGAGTATGGAATCAAGGAGCCCTAGCAAAACTGGAATCAAGAGATATCAGGACAAACTCTGCTGGTTGAGGTCATATCTGGCACATAGGAGGATGGTTGTGGTTGGAGGTCCGTCATCTCAGCAGATGTCTTTGGAGGAGGTCCACAGAAGAGAGAGAGTCCTAGGCCCAGCCACCTTCAATTGTTTCAATGACTTTGCTTCCATTATAAAAGAAGGTCAGAAGTAGGGATATTCACCAATGATTACAATGTTCAGCACCATTTGCAACTCCTCAGATACTGATACAGTCCCTGCTCAAATGCAATAAGACCTGGACAATATCTAGGTTGGGCAGACAAGTGGCTATTGGTACAAATGCCAGGCAATAAACATTTCCAATAAGAGACAAATATGAATACTGCCCCGTGACATTCAAATGGCATTACCATCACTGAATTCCCCCATTATCAACATCCTGGTGGTTACCATTGCCCAGCGTTGTGAAGGATGGGACTGCTTTGTTGCCACACGTTATGCCAAGAAGTTAGCCCGTTCCATATCACCAAGGCTCTTTAAACAGAACCTTTCAAACCTATGACCATTTCCATCTAGAAGAATAAGTGCAGAAGATACCTGCAAGATCCCCTCCAAGCCATTACCATCCTGACTTGGAAATATGCTACCATTCCTTCACTGTCGCTAAGTCAAAATCCTAGAACTCCCTCCTCAAGGGCATTACAGTCCACCTACAGCACATGGACTGCAGCAGTTTCAAGGCAGTAGCTCACCACCACCTTCTCATGGGCAATTTGTATTCCTCATGAAAAGGTTCTGAATTGCTTATTGACTAATTACTGCATTCAGCTACAAGAAAACACCAGGAATTGCTGCTTCTGGTTTTGCGCACAGAGGACCTTAATGTCACATGGTTGGAAAACAATGCAATAAACAGCACCGGCAAGATCTCAGGTTCAATGGCCAGGTTTTCTGAGTCAAGCAGTCAGATGACCAGGGCACACATAAGCAGGGATGATGTGCAGAGTAGGCATTATCTGGCATGAATATAAAAAGTAGCAACTTCAAGGTACGTAGCATGATAGGAGGAAGAACCAAAAAGAGGAGACCGAGAGAAACAAACACATTGCCTATGACCAGGCAGCTTTTCCAGTATTTTTACGTCAGTAATTTCTTTACTTTTGTTAACTCATTGCATAAAAATCATTACTTGTTGCCATCTTTCTGGCTTGTACAGGAAATCAAATGAGGCCAGTATTTTGTGACCAACAACTGACATTACACTTAAGCAAAAATTTGACCATAAACTTGACTCTGGAAAAACAGCACACTCCTTTGTGCAATTTGTACCCAAAGTTGAAATGAGATCCTTTTATGGCTAGAAATTATGTCTAACTAAACTTCAGAAAAATGAACTGAAATTCTTTTGAAATCATATCTAATCAGATATATAGGTTCAGTCAACTTGTTTATCTGGTTACATCTTCTGAACAGCCTTTGAAGATTTTAAGACATGAAAGGCACCATGTACATTTAAATAGTTACGGTTGTATCCATGTTGTAAACAGACTAACTCAGCCCAAGAACAACTGGGGAGGAAGATGGAGCATTTGGCAAGACTGATGAAACGTTTTCTGCTTCCCAATGTTTGACTCAAGGAAATTGTGGTTAATCCACATCTGAAACATTGGATAAGCAGTCCGATAAGGCAAAGGCAATGGAGAGATAATCAGTCAGACACATAACACAGAAAAAGGGCCCTTCTAGTCTACGCTGGTCAAAAAACAATCACCCAACTATTGTAAACCTATTTTCCAGCACTTGGCCCATGGCCTTGTATGTCTCATCATTACAAGTGTATATGCGAATATTTCTTTGACGGGGTTGCTGCCCCTATCACCTATACAGGCAGTGTGTTTCAGATTCCCACCACCCTCTAGGTGAAAGAATTTTTTTCTCACGTCTCTTCTAAACCTCCTGACCCTTACCTTAAATCTATGGCCCGATCACTGATCGCTCCACCAAGAAAAGTATTTCTTCCCATCTACGCCCAATTTTAGTGATGTCAGTCATGCCCCCCTCCCTCATTTCTGCTCCAAGGAAAACAAGCCACGTCTATCCAATCTCTTAATGAGAATTGTCCAATCCAGGCAGCATTCTTGGAAATTTCCTCTGCATCCTCTCCAGTGCAATCACATCCTTCCTACAAGTGTGGATACCAGAACTGCACATAATAGTCTCATGAAGGCTAACCATTTTATACAGTTCCAACATAAATTTCCTGTTTTAAGCTTTACGCCTCAGCTAGTAAAGGCAAGTACACCATTTACTTCTTAACTACTTAATCTGTCCTGCTATCTTAGGGGGATCAGTGAACATGCACACTAAGATCCTTCAGATCCTCAGTGTTTCCCAGGGTCCTAACATTCATATATTCCTTTGTTTGTCCTGGCCAAGTGCACCAGCTAACATTTATCCAAATTGAATTCCATTTACCATTGGCCAGCCCACCTACATCCTTCCATAATCCAAGGCTATCCTCACTATTTACAAGCCCAAATTTCATGTTATCTACTTGCTGATCAACCCTCAACAAAACCGTGCTGACTTTCCTTGATTAATTCCTGCCTGTCCAACAGCAAATTAATTCTGTCCCTCCCAAATCGATTCCCCACTGAGATTAGATTGACTGGCCTGTCATTTCCTAGTTTACCTCTTGTTGCCTTGAATAACAGCTGTACTGGCTGTCCTCTGGTATCTCTCCTGTGGCCAGGGAGGAACTGAAAGTAATTGCCACCATCCCCGCTATTTCCTCATTCACTAACCTAGGATACATTTCATCCTGCCCTGGTGATTTACCTAATTTTAAGCCTGCCAGACTACTCAGGACCTCCTCAGTCAATGCTAAATAACTACTTTAAGAATATCTCAGTTCTTCCTATTTCTAGAACCACATCATCCCCCTCACTAGTGAATACTGGCCATTTATTCACTTAGAATACTACCTACATCTTCTGGCTCCACACAAAAGTTACCAGTAGTCCTCAATGGCCTCTACTCTTTCCCTCATTATTCTTTAAAATCTTCCACATACTTGTGAAATATCTTAGTATTTTCTGGTTTTACCTGCCATTCTTTCATGACCTTTCCTTTAAAAAAAGTTCACCTTGTGCATCTGTACTTCTCTAGGGCTTCTGCTATTTGGAGTCCTCAGTATCGGCCATAAGCTCTTTCTCTTTATCTTTATCTAATCCCATATATCCCTTGATCCAGGTTCATAGGATTTGTTGGACCCACCTTTTGTCTTTCTTGGAAGACGTCAGCCCTCTACATCCTAATTCTTTCTCGAAAATGTTCCACTGCTTTGACACAGATTTACACATACACACATACATATACACATATATATAAAAATCAGATCCCAGCCCACTCTGACCAAATCACACTTGATCTCATTCAAATTAGTTCTGAAACTGCAAGAAGACTTCGATTTCAGCCCATTCTTGCCCTTTTCCAAACAAACAAACCTTGAAACTAACAGAGTTGTGATCGCTATCTACAAAATGCTCCCCCAATAATAACAGATAGTAGGAACTGCAGATGCTGGAGAATCCGAGACAAGGTGCAGGTCTGGATGAACATGATGCTGCTTGGCCTGCTGTGTTCATCCAGCCCTGCACCTTGTTGCCCCCAATAATAAGTCAGTCAATCATCACTACCAAAAATTAAGTCCCCTCTCCTGTAAGGCCTTCTACATTCTGGCTTAACTCTCCTAGTGCATTTTAAAGATATACATTATGACTACCACAGTTAAATGTTGAGGTTGGTTGGCTCGCCGAGCTGGTTTGTTGTTCCGCAGACGTTTCGTTACCGTGCTCGGTAACATCCTCAGTGCAGCCTCTGATGAAGTTTCCTCTGTATTGGAAACCTGGAAGTGAGGCAATCCATCACAACGGACCCCAGAGTTTAAAAACCAGGCGGGAAAACACACCGACGCTTCATCAGAGGCTGCACTGAGGATGTTACCAAGCACGGTAACGAAATGTCTGCGGAACAACAAACCAACTCGGCGAGCCAACCAACCTCAACATCCACAACCCGAGCTACAGATCTACTCCAAAACCTTACCTCAGTTAATGTTGGGCAAGTTGAAATCCCTTATTACTTTGAAACTTCTGAAGTTTACCCATCTGCTCTATTTCTTTCAGATTGTTAGGGGCCTATAGTACAGTTTAAAAAAGTGAAGAGACAGTGGTAAATGCCAACTGCCACAAGCAAAAGTTAGATCTCATTTTTTCACTTGCAGAAAGCATGGATTAGAGGAGGAAACCAAGGATGGATCTTTGTGTACTGCAGAAGTAACTGCAGAGTAACAGAAAGATTTGCCATTAGTGAGGATGCAATTACTAAGACCAGACAATTAGGAGTGGAACTAACATACAGAAGACTTGAGGATGGTATTGTCCTTTTGCAGCTTTTGACCTGGCTGACATTTCTCACACTAGCTGACAGTGGACATTAGGGCATTTTGCAATGCCTAGACTTTTCTGAAAAAACTACAATAAACTTCAACAGTTCAATAAAATTGTGATTTCATTCTTTTTAGCTGCAATCTGAATCAGCAACACCCAGTTTGGGTTCTGCCAGGGCCACTCCGCTCCTGACTTCATTACTTCCTTGGTTCAAACATGGGACAAAAGAGCTGAGGAGAGAGTGATAGCCCTTGACATCAAGGATCCTGAGCAAAATTGGAATCAATGGATATCAGGAGGTAAACTCTCTTGATTGAAATCAAATCTGACACAAAGGAAGATGTTTGTGGCTATTGGAGGTCAGTCATCTCAGCTCCACAACTCTCTGCAAGAGTTCCCCAGGGTAGTGTTCTAGGCCAAACAAATTCAGCTGCTTCAGTGACCTTCCCTCCATAATGTCAGAAGTGGGGATGTTCACCCATGATTGCGCAATGTTCCACCCATTTGCAACTCCTCAAATACTGAAAGTAGTTCATGTTCAAATGCAACAAGATTCGGATAATATCTAGGTTTGGGCTGACAAGTAGCAAGTAACATTTACGCCATACAAATGGCGGGCTACGACCATCACCAATAAGAGACACAGTCCCTTGACATTCAATGCATTACTATCACTGATTCCCCCATTATCAACATCCTAGGGGTCATCATTGACCGGAAATTCAACTGGACTCACCCCATAAACACAGTGGTTACAAAAGCAAGTCAGAAGCTAGGAATACTGTGGTGAGTAACTCACCTCCCAACTCCCCAAAGCCTGTCCACCATCTACAAGACACAAGTCTCCACTTGCTTAGATTAGTGCAGAGCCCCAACACTCGAGAAGCTTCACATCACCCAAGGTAAAACAGCCTGCTTGATTAGCACTACATCCACAAGCACCTACTCCCTCCACCACTCTCACTCAGTAGCAGCAATGTGTATTATCTACAAGAGATCCAAAGATCCTCAGACAGCACCTTCCAAATTCACTACCACTTCCACCTAGAAGGACGAGGGAAGCAGATATATAGAAACACCATCGTCCTGGAAATATCACCTGTTCCTTCACTGTCACTGGATCAAAATCTTGGCATTTCCTCCCTAATGGTATGGTGGGTCAACACACACAGGTGGACTGCAGCGGTTCAAGAAGGCAGCTCACCACCTTCTCAAGGGCAAGTAGGCATGGGCAATAAATGCTGGCCAGCCAGCAACACCTGTATCCCATAAATGAATAAATTTAAACAATCTTGAAAAAAGTTGATTCAGCTTTCACCCAGTTATTCAGTTCAGGATCAATCACCAAGACTAGTAAATGTGCATAATTTTCAAGGATTGTGTTTTACATAATTTCACTGCTACTCTAGAGCTAATATGAATTTGAAGGCAATTCAATCTATAATGGAACTATTAGACCTTCAGTTGCAGGGTATGACATTGTACAACGAGTAAATTACTTTTGTAACTTGGTACAATTAAACTAAAATTTTAAAAAAAATCGATAGTGGCAACAGAATTTCCCCACCTTAGATCAACTGCAAGTTATTCAGCTTGCCATAACAACAGCATAATCATCATAAAGGGCATCACAAAAGAATGCAAATTTTTAGGTAGACCAAATTCCTACAATGGCCTGCTTCTTCAGCTGCGAGTTGATAAAAGTTTTTCCCCACATTGTATTGCAAAACATCTTAATATCTAAGTACATTTTACTTCAGTAAATCACATTAAAAGAACAAAAACGTTGATTAAAAGCTCAAATATACAAACGGAAGTCACTTCAACCTGCAGTATGAACATTGGTATGAAGGAGACATCTATGACAAATTCTACAAACAGCAAACATAATATAAAATAAAGCCTTAATAAAAGAAATACAAAAGAACGCCAGAAATTGAACACAAGGTAAGAATCCAAACTTCAGTTTTTTTTAATAAATCACTAGAGGCCTACCCTTACTTAGAAAGGGCCAGTTTTAAACTTAACTTGTCTGCCAGATTCATTTATATATTTGATCTAACGGCTGCAGTCACGAGAATCACTCCCCTTCCTTAGTTCTAAAACGAACCAAACCATTCATCCTCGTCTTTAAATCCTTTCATTATTTCAACTCTCCTTCTAGCCAAACAACCCTGCCACCTTTTTATGCCGGATTCCAGACTTTAGCGACGGCACCCTAACCCACAGTGGACGATCAACCACCCTTACCAACTCACTAGAATTCCCTCCCAAAAAACTTCTCCCACCATTTAAATTTTTTTTTTAAAAAAAATCAGCATTCTCACGCGCTTCCTATTCAACTTGCAGTCTCATTCCTATACCTCTGGTGCACCCAGTAGTTTACACATCAAAAAGGCAACCTCATTTTCATTTCATACAAATGAAAGCTAGCGCTGATGATTTAATGTGTTGTTTTATTTCACGGATGTGTGCACGAAATCAGCAATGTCCTCATTCTACGGTAAGGAATTTAACGAGGGCGATTTTAATACATCTTAAAAAAAACTACACTATTGAATTTCTAGGCATTTTGCTCATTGTTAAAAGGAGTGTTTATGGTGACAGATTTGAAAAGAAACCTAACAAGGTTACACAAACAAATAGACCAGCTGCTGTAATTAAGCACATGACCAGCCAGACTGGCAGTTGGCGTCACCAGAACAACCGTTAACAGAGAGAAAAAAAAAGTCGCTTTCGAATGAGTTGGTTTAACGGCTGCAGGTGAACTAGAAGATGGAGCAAAGATTCTCTACACAGCAGCCCAGTCAGGAACCATTACAACTTGTTATACGCGAACAGCCGAAAGTTAAAGTACATTTGCCAGTTGGTGTGAAGGCGGTTAGGTTAATCGGCCCCCATGTTGTGGTGAACCCAAACCCACAGCGAAAAGGCCCCTGGCTGGCGGCTGAGCTCCCTTCCCTCACTCACTCAGGACCACCCCTCCCCATCCACCTGTTCTTTTCTCACTCGCTTACCCTGATATTACTACGAATATTCGTATAAACAAACTTACTTTGCGCTTCCACATCCCGAAGATGGCCGCCCGGGACTCGGCTCAATCGGTAATTCTTCCCGCTCCACCAGACATGACCATCTCGTTCACGTGCGGTTTAATTGAACCAATTTAAAAAGCGTTGCCTTCCCACGGCTCGGTTATAGGGGCCGCCGCTTCTGGGTGGAGAGTCAGCTTGGGTACTGATATCATTTGCATACTAAAAGGTGAAAACTCTGCTCTGGGGAAGGACTTGAACGCTCACTTCTGTTGTTCCCACAAACAAAACGTTTAAGTGTGCGATTAACAGGCTGTTAGTAAGTTGTTGGTATCTGAGATGTCCTGCCTTTAGTAACCACCCCCCCACCCGTGCTTTTCATCGGAAGGTGGAGACAATGTTTCCCTCTAAAATGTGAACGTTGTTGTGAAAACTGTCGGAAATGTTGTCTGTTTCTTTGTGTTGAGGAAACACTAAAATACATACGTGTAAACCTTTCCTTTGTTTTCCAAGTTTGTTTTTTGTAATGCCTTGAGTACAATTCGCGCGGTCACGTGAATAGTTAAACGTCGGAGTTTGAGCAATTTTTTTTTTTGTTTGATCATCTTTTTGAGATAAGAGTCGAATTTTCTTTTGGAAACACCTGTTTTTCCCTACTAGTAGTACTGAAAGACGGATCTCCAGGGCGGGTAGAACTGGTACATCTACGGTTGGCTGGGTGGGGTGCAGTTACAATTTGTTGCAAAACATGAATCTTCCAGATTTCAGCCTCTTACAAGTTTGCTTTTGTCCTGTACGTTGTTAATACACAGGTTACCTTGTTGTTTGGAGGACAAAATAGGCTATCTAGGGAACTGTACCCAGTTAACTCCCTGATGGATCTAGTCACACCCGTACCTATTAAGGAAAGACGCCAATCCCATTTTGTTCCTTAAGGAGATGTCAGCATTTAAGAGGTGAAGCTAATTGGTCCCAAGAGAATTTATTATTTCCGAAGCAGTGTGGAAGAAAAAAACAGTTCCTCAGCAAAGCCCAGAAATATCAATTGCATTCAAATTTGTCCCAATGCCCATGGATAGACAGTTGTATCCATATTGCTAGATCTAAGACCCTCAAACCCTATTTAACTCATTGGAACAAAATGATGCCTCATTATTGGAATAGCTGTTTCAATTGTACCAATCTAGGTGTAGGCACTAAAAATGATCCATTCCTTCAATTTGGAACAAAATAACCTGGGCAGAGGGGCATAGGTCTAACATTGTCAGATTTCCAACCTTGAAAAGCTCTACAAAATAGCTAGTGCAGATACATTGTTCTGTTATTTCCAATTTCTTCCTGTAAGATTTGGTATCCATCTATGGTAAAATTGTACATCCACCAGTTGCTTCCCAACACCATATCCAAGTCAAAGATGTGCAGGATAGGTGGTTTGGCCATGTTAAATTGCCTGTAGTGTCCAAGGATGTGCAGGCTAGGTAGATTAGCCATGGTAAATACAGGGTTACAGGGATAGGGTAGAGGGCTGGGTCTCGGTGGGATGCTATTTGGAGGGCTCACGTGGACTCGATGGGCCAAATGGCTGCCTCCATACTGTAGGAATTGTATGATTCTAAGTGACTCTTGTATATGTTTGCCAGTGACAGACCATTTGAATGTGAGGATGTCACCATCTAGACATATTCTGTCCTCATTTAGAATTTGCATGCAGTTAAAGTAACTTTGGAATAAGTTCTTCCTGTCATCTCACTGTACTTCCAAATAGAAGAATTTCCACCTCTGAACCATTACAAATCTAGCATTATAGTTATGTATCTGGTATAAAATTCAATTTCTTGCGCATACAAAGCCACAGACCACTGTAGAAGTTTGTTTTGTGTGGATTTTTCAATTGGGCTTGTTTTAAGAGCTTTATGTATCAGAAGGCTAATTTTATTTCTCTTGTCTGGATATGGAGAACATCAATCATATTGTTAAATCCTGATGAAGTTTCCCACTTGGGTAAATGCAAACTGATTAGTGAAGGTGAGAGGGGAAAGATTTAAGAGAGACCTAAGGGGCACCTCTTTCATGGAGAGAGTGGTGCATGTATGGAATGAGTTATCGGAGGAAGTGGTGGAGGCCGGTATAAATACAATATTTAAAAGGCACCTGGATGGGTATATGAATAGGAAGGGTTTAGACGGATATGGCCAAATGCTGGCAAATGGGACTAGATTAATTTAGGGTATCTGGTCAGCATGAGCGAGTTCGACCAAAGGGCCTGTTTCCGTGCTGTATAACAATGGTGCAGGTTCATAGTTCCTTGCAAGTGGAGTCGCAGGTAGATAGGGTAGTGAAGAAGGCAAATGTTTGCCTCTGTTGGTCAGTGCATTGTATATAGGAGTTGGGAGGTCATGTTGCGTCTGTACAGGACAATGGTTGGGCCACTTTAGGAGTACTGTGTTCAATTCTGGTCTCTTTGTTATAGGAAAAATGTTGTTAAACTTGAAAGGGTTCAGAAAAGATTTATAAGGATGTTGCCAGGGTTGCAGGGTTTGAGTTGTAGGGAGAGGCTGAATAGGCTGGATCTATTTTCTCTGGTGCATTGAAGGCTGAGGGGTGACCTTTTCAAGGTTTATAAAATCATGAGGGACGTGGATAGGGTGCATAGTCAAGGTCTTTTCCCCAGGGTAGGAGAGTCCAAAACTAGACAGCACAGGATTAAGGTGAGAGGAATACATTTAAAAGGGACATAAGGGATACCCTTTGTGTAAAAAAGTTGGTTTGTGTGTAGAATGAACTGCCAGAGGAAGTGGAGGAGGCTGGTACAATTACAACATGTAAAAGGCACTCTGTTTTCTCCTTCACAGATGCTGCCAGACCTGCTGAGCTTTTCCAGCAACTTTGTTTTTGTTCCTGATTTACAACATCCACAGTTCTTTTGGTTTTTATCTGAATGGGTATATGAATAGGAAGGGTTTGGAGGGATATAGACCAAATGCTGACAAATGGGACTAGATTAATTTAGGAAATCTGGTCAGCATGAATGACTTGGACTGAAGGGTCTGTTTTTGTGCTGTACATCTCTATTTCCACGATTCTTTTGTGCAGCTTGTTAACCAATCTGTGTTGGCATAGCAATTGAGATTTGTATTACACAATTGTGAATTGATTTTTTTTTTTCAACACATACTGTGGAGAAACAAGGATATTCTCCTACCTAAAAAGGATAGGGAAAAGCATAAGGAAAACATCTGACAAGAATTAAAGGTCTTGCCAATATGGGACAGGTAAGTGGATTGTATGAGAATCTCGTTTGACAAGAACTAGCTGATCGGTGCAACATGCAGTCTTTCGGCAATCTTCATGCAATATCTTTAGTCAAGTGTTAAAATCATGTAAATCAGTGTAACACAATTTCCACAAGGACCACTTCTTCCATAACTTCCTGGTCCACTCCTAACACAGTATTGCTAAGAGTGACAGAGTCTTACCTTCACATTGAGGGTACTCTTCATCGTGCTGTATGGCACTATCACCATGCTAAGTGGGAGAGATCTAGCAACTAAAGATTGCACACTCAAGAGGCACTGTGGGCCATCAACAGCAGCAGAATTGTACTCCAGCACAATTTTCAATCTCGTGACTCTATATATTCCCTAATCAACAATTACCATCAAGCCAGGTGTTCAACCCTGGTTCAATAGAGAATGCAGAAGGGCATGCCAGGAGCGACACTAGGCATACCTAAAATGAGGTGTCAATGCGGTGAAGCTACGAAATAGGAATAATTGCATGCCAAACAGCGTAAGTAGCAAGTGATAGACCGAGCTAAACAATCCCACAACCAATGGATCCAAGCTCTGCAGTCCTGTCACATCCAGTCATGAATAGTGGTGGGCAAGTAAACAACTCACTGGAGGAGGAGGCACCACTAATATCCTGATCCTTAATGATGGAAGGACTCAATATATCAATACATAAGATAAGGCTGAAGATTTTGCAGCAATCTTTGGCTAGAAGTGCAAAGCAGATGATCCATCTCAGCATCCTCCAGTGGCCACCAACATCATAGACACCAGTCTTCAGCCAATTCGATTCACTCCATGCGATATCAAGAAACGATTGAAGACACTGAATACCACAAAGCCTATGAGCCTTGACAACATCCTGGCAATAATACTGAAGACATGTTGCTTCCCTAGCCAAGCTATTCCAGTACAGTTACAACATCAGCATCTATCCAAAAATGTGGAAAATTGCCTGGGTATGTCCACAAAAAGTAGGATAAATCCAACCTGGCCAATAACCGCTCTATCAGTCTACTGTTGATCATCAGTAAAGTGATGGAAGGTGCCATCAACAGTGATATCAAACAGCACCTGCTCAGTGACACCCAGTTTGGGTTCTTCCAGGTCATTCAGATCCTGACCTCATTTACATCCTTGGTTCAAACATGGACAAAAGAGCTGAATTCCAGAGGTGAGTTGAGAGTGGCAGCCCTTGACATCAAGGCTGCATTGAACTGAGCGTGGCATCAAGAAGCCGTAGCAAAACTGGAATCAATGGGTATCAGGGGGCAAAATCTCCACTGGTTGGATCATAACTGACACAAAGAATGATAGTCCTGGTTGTTGGAGGTCAGTCATCTCAGCTCCAGGACGTCTCTGCATGGGTTCTGCAGGGTAGTGTCCTTCAGCTGCTTCATCAATGACCTAACCTTTACCATAAAAGGTCAGTGTGCATTCATCAGTGAACGTCCCCAAAACGTCCAGCACCATTCCTGATTCCTCAGATACTGAAGGTTTTCATGTTCAAATGCAACAAGACCCAGACAATGTCCAGGCTTGGTCTGACAAGCAGCAAGTAACAGTCATCCCACACAAATGCCAAGCAACAAGCATCTTCGATAAGAGACAATGTAACCACCACCCCTTAACATTCAATGGTGTTACCATCACTGAATTCCCCGACTACCAACACCCTTGGGGTTACTATTGAGCAGAAACTCAGCTGGACTCACCACATAAACACAGTGATGACATGACCAGCTCAGAGGCTAGGAATACTGCAGCCAGTAACTCCTCTCCTGACTACCCAAACCCTATCCTTCATCTACAAGGCACAAGTCAGGATTTTGATGGTATACTCCCCACTTGCCTGGATGGGTGCAGCTCCAACGACAGTAACGAAGCTTAACAGCATCCAGAAAAATGCAGCCCAGTTGATTGACTCTAGATCCACGAGCATATAATTCCTCCACTGCTGATGGTCAGTAGCAGAAATATGTACTTCCTATAGAGATAGTAGGAACTGCCAATGCTGGAGTCTGAGATAACAAGGTGTGGAGCTGGAGGAACACAGCAGGCTAGGCAGCATCAGAGGAGTAGGAAGAAGGGTCCAGACCCGAAACGTCAGCTTTCCTGCTCCTCTGATGCTGCCTGGCCTGCTATGTTCATCCAGCTCCACACCGTGTTATCTGTACTTCCTATAGACGTACTGCAGAAACTCACCAAAGATCCTTAGACAGTACCTTCCAAACCTACAACCACTTCCATCTAGATGGACAAGGGCAGCAGATACATGGGAACACCACCACCTGCAACTTCCCCTCCAAGCTACTCACCATCCTGGCTTGGAAATATAGTGCCGCTCCTTCTCTGTCGTTGGATCAAAATCCTGGAATTCTCTCCCTAACAGCATTATGGGTCAAACTACAGCACGTGGACTGTACCAGTTCAGGAAGGCAGCTTAACACCACCTTCTCAAGAGCAGCCAGCCAGCAACATCCAAATCCAAAAAAAATTTTAAAACTCCCTCACTCTCCCATGACATATTTTTATGCAATCACAGAAGGTATAACATTTGCCCATTCAACTTTTCTCTGTCCAAAGCTCCACTCTATTCACTCCATTCGTAACACCCATGCCTTTTTTCTGTCTGTGTGTAAAGAAGTTTATAAAGGGAGTAGAGTTTTAAATTGTAGATTTATATTTTGATGGTTCATAACTGTTTTCCTGTAGCTATAGACCTGTAATAAATAGTAGTTTTTGTTAATTGCAGAAACCTGCTCCATGCAGGTAAATTTGAGAACCTTTGCTGTTTTAAATAAAACTTCTAACTGTTGACTCTGGCAATAGCAGGGCTTGACCAACAAGCCCACTATCCCACTGAGTCATGACCCTGGGATGATGTCACAAAATACTTATGATTGTAGAAAATGGCAGCAACCTGTGTGTCAAACTTGGGAACAGAGTCTCCAAAATCTCAGAAAAATGTTGGGTTCTAAACAGTTTCAGAGATAATAGGAACTGCAGATGCTGGAGAATCTGAGATAACAAGGTGTAGAGCTGGATGAACACAGCAGGCCAAGCAGCATCAGAGGAACAGGAAAGCTGACGTTTCGGGCCTAGACACTTCTTCAGAAATGGGGGAGGGGAAGGGGGTTCTGAAATAAATAGGGAGAGTGGGGAGGCGGATAGAGGAGAAGATAGGTGGAGAGGAGACGGACAGGTCAAAGAGGTGGGGATGGACCCAGTAAAAGTGAGTCTAGGTGGGGAGTTAGGGAGGAGATAGGTCAGTCCAAAGAGGACGGACAGGTCAAGGGGGGGGGATGAGGCTAGTCGGTAGGAGATGGGGGTGGGGCTTGAGATGAGAGGCGGGGATAGGTGGGAGGAAGGACCGGTTAGGGAGGCGGGGACAAGCTGGGCTGGTTTTGGGATGCAGTAGGGGGAGGGGAGATTTTGAAGCTTGTGAAGTCCACATTGATACCATTGGGCTGCAGGGTTCCCAAGCGGAATATGAGGTGCTGTTCCTGCAACCTTCAGGTGGCATCGTTGTGGCACTGCAGGAGGCCCAGGATGGACATGTCGTCTGAGGAATGGGAGGGGGAGTTGAAATGGTTCGTGACTGGAGGTGCAGTTGTTTAGTGCGAACTGAGCGTAGGTGTTCCGCAAAGCGGTCCCCAAGCCTCCACTTGGTTTCCCCAATGTAGAGGAGGCCACAACGGGAACAGCGGATACAGTATACCGCATTAGCAGATGTGCAGGTGAACGTCTGCTTGATGTGAAAAGCTTTCTTGGGGCCTGGGATGGGGGTGAGGGAGGAGGTGTAGGAGCAGGTGTAGCACTTCCTGCGGTTCCAGGGAAAAGTGCCGGGTGTGGTGGGGATGAAGAAGAGTGTGGAGTGGACAAGGGAGTCCCAGAGAGAGTGGTCCCTACGGAAAGCAGATAAGGGTGGGGAGGGAAAAATGTCTTTGGTGGTGGGGTCGGATTGCAGATGGCGGAAGTGTCGGAGGATGGTGCGTTGGATCCAGAGGTTGGTGGGGTGGTACGTGAGGACAAGGGGGATTCTGTTTTGGTTGTTATTGCGGGGAGGGGGTGTGAGGGATGAGTTGCGGGAAATGCGGGAGACACGGTCGAGGGCATTCTCGACCACTGAGTTGGGGGGGAAGTTGCGGTCCTTGAAAAACGAGGACATCTGAGATGTTCAGGAGTGGAATGCCTCATCCTGGGAGCAGATGCGGCAGAGGCGAAGGAATTGGGAATAGGGGATGGCATTTTTGCAGGAAGGTGGGTGGGAGGAGGTGTATTCTAGGTAGCTGTTTCCTCTCCACCGATCTTCTATCCGCCTCCCCCCTCACCCTATTTATTTCAGAACCCCCTTCTCCTCCCCCATTTCTGAAGAAGGGTCTAGGCCCGAAACATCAGCTTTCCTGTTCCTGTGAAGCTGTTTAGCCTGCTGTGTTCATCCAGCTCTCCACCTTGTTATCTCGGGTTGTAAACAGTGTTGCTTTAGTTATCCTCTCCGGGGATTGCCACCTTGTTGTGCTGGAAAAGCTTGTGTTAACCTTGGAAACTGAGAGCTAAAACCGTCCATAGCGTGGCTCCTGGCAGGGTCACCCATGACGGTAAGGTCAAGGGCGATGTTCCAGACAAAGCGTGATCCATGAAGCCTCAACAGCGGAGCTGGCAGAGGGTGATAGCTGAACTTAAATTAGAGCATCACAATGTTTGCGGAGGCGAATGCAGGTTGCAACAGAAAAGGGCCGCCAGTCATCTTGCTCTCCATGTCACTGGGCTTTGACCCCTATCCACCAAGGTCCATTAGGTGTCTGTCTGTGCACTAGAGTCCCCATGTTAAAAGACATCACGCACTGGTGTCCTCCCCAGAGGTACCTGTCCTATTTACATCCCAGACAAAAGTCCTGTGGCAACCAGCTAGTGGCAGAGAGGCAGGACTGTGATATCTAGAAGCCCCTAGTCACAAACTGACACATTAGGCAGTGGGTGTCAGACTCAGTTGTCTTGCTCATGAACAAGGCACATAGAACATTTCAGCAACTGTTCCTACGAATAAGCAGTTCTGTTTAGGATCTGCTCTGCTCACCCCACGGGAGGGGGCTGGAATAGGTGCCCTAAAAATAGCCTGCCTGAAAACTCCTAACTGGATTACCATGTCCAGAGGGATCATGCACATGTGGTTAGAAACAACCTGGAATGTAAGAACCTTGATGGACCCAGCTAACAGATACCAGCCTGCAGGAAGAACTGTGATAATAGCCAGAAAACTGAAGACCTAGCTACTCTTTCCAAAACCCACTTTGCAGACAAAGGGCAACTGAAGGAGGCGAAAGGTGGTTACACCTTCTTCTGGAAAGGGGAGGCTGCTGTGAGCTCAGAATTCACGATGTTGGATTCACAATTAAGAACCAGATCATTAGATACCTCTTTGAACTTCCTGTGGTGATCAACGACTGACTCATGACCATCTACCTGATGCTCACCAACAACCAGATGGCTCTAGTTGTGAGCATTTATGCCCGAACCCTTGCCTTGGAGGAGAAAGTAAAAGAGACTCTCTATGCGAACCTTGACACACCATTGTCAAGCATCCCCAAGAGGACAAGACAATTCTTCTTGGAGAGTTCAATGCTGGGATTGGTCAAGACTGTAACCTTTGGAATTGCACAATAGGAAAGTAAGGTATTGGCAACAACAACTCCAATGGAGTCCTCCTTCTCACAAAATGCACTGTGTATAACCTCACCATCATAAACACAGTCTTCCACCAGAAAAACAAATTCAAAAAATTTTGGAGGCACCCATGCTTGAAACAATGGCATCTCATTGATTACATCATTGTTTGCTCCAGGGACCGTCGGAATGTGAATGTCGTGATCAGCTCAGATGACTACTGGACTGATCACCACTTTATCTGTACCACAATGTCCATCAGACTACACAGAAAGAGAGGGTTTAGATGAAGCAGACCTGGCCAAGATTCAACATCAAAAGCCTAGGTGACACAGTCACTATGCAACATCTACAGGCCTCACTTGCTAAAAACCTGCCTCGGAAATACCCAGAGGACACTAGAGAACACTGGAGTCTGCTTAAATCAACCATTCTCGGTACCTGCATTGACACCCTCAGGTACAGAAACTGTCAGGACTGGTTTGGTGAGAATGATGCAAAAATTGAACAGCTCATCTCCAAAAAAAGGACGTCTTTCTGTGACTGGCAGAATGACATCAACTGCAAGACCAGAAAAAGTGCCTGTGCAAAAGCGAAGGCTGATGTCCAGAAGAGGGTAAGGGAACTCGGAAACAAATAGTTGACTGATAAGGCCTTGAAAATCCAGCAGTTGGCAGATGCCAGTGACACAAGAGGCTTCTTCAGAACCACCAAGGCAGTATATGGTCCAAGCTACCATGGTCCAACTTCCGTGCTCTCTAAAGATGGATAGTACTGCTCAAAGACAATGAGGCAATAAACACCAGCTGGAGAGAGCATTTCCAAGAACTCCTCAATTGTAATACCAATGTGAACTTGGAAATCATCAACCAAATCCCCTAGAGATCCATTCAGGGTCACATGGGAGAACCTCTCAGTGTGACCAAAGGACAAGATGCCATAAGGACCCTAGGAAACAACAATGTTGCTGGTCCTGATGGGGTTCCTGCAGAGATCCTGAAGGAGGGTCGCCTACAGCTCCATGAACACATACATGCTTTGCTCTTGAAGATTTGGCTCAAAGAAGAACTCCCTTGGGAGCTCAGGCATGATCTGATTGTGACCATATCTAAAAGGAGTGAAAAGGTTGACTATGGGAATTACAGAGGCCTCTCCATTCTGTCAACAACTGGCAAAGTACTTGCACATGTCCTTGCCAATAGACTTCTACCATTATCTGAGGAAATACTTCCTGAAAAGCAGTGTGGCTTTCACCTGTCTAGAGGAACAACAAACATGAATTTTACAGAATGTCAATTACAAGAAAAATGTCAGAAACAGAAACAACTGCTTTACATGGCCTTCATTGACCTAACTAAGGCCTTTGAAACAGTTAACTATCAGGCTCCCTGGTAAGGATGCTGAGGCTGCTGCATGATGACATGTCTGCAACAGTATTTAGCAACTGGAGATTGGACTCTGAGCCTTACGGAAACTGGTTTAAGCAGGGCTACATCATAGCACCCACTCTGTTCACCATCTTCATAGCCACCATCCTCAATCTCACTAGCCAAAACCTCCCCATAGGAATTGAAATCATTTATCTTATGGACAACAGGCTGTTCAACCTTAATATGTTCAAGGCCAAGGGCAAGGTCTCCATCATGGAGTTTCAATATGCTGATGATAACATTATTGCAGCATACTCTGCAGAAGATCTACAGTGCATCTTGGATATCTTTGCCAAGGTATATACGCTTCTAGGCCTTACTCTTAACATAAATAAGACTCTAGTACTCCATCAAACATCACTCAACATTCCCTCCACCCCTCCTACAATAAGGGACAACAACCATCCCTTTGAAAATGTGGATCACTTCCCATACCTCAGTAGCCTTCTCATCTCCAAGGCCAACATTGATGCAGAAATACAACACCATCTGAGCTGAGCCAGTAGAGCGTACGCCCAACTCAGGAGAAAGGTGTTTGAAGACTATGGCCTATAGACCCAGACTATACATCTGATCTAGAAAGCCATTGTCCTTCTCACACTGCTATATGGAGCTGAAACGTGGCACCTTATCTACACCTATTTAAAGTAGGCACCTTAAATCACTGGAACAGTACCACTAGAGATCCCTACAAAAAATCCTGCAGATCACCTGGGAAGACAAGCACGTGAACACCAGCGTCTTGGAGGAGGCCAGCATCACCATCACCATAATTCAACAACAACTCTGCTGGACTGACCATGTAATCTGAATGTCCAGCACACACCTCCCAAAACCGATCATGTACTCCCAGCTGAAGGAAGGTCAATGTGCCCCTGGTGGCCAAAAGAAACCATCAAAGGTAACATCTGGACCAACCTCAAGAAATTCCATATCAACATCAACAACTGAACAATAAGTGGGAGGACATGACTACTAACTGGAATCACTGGAGAACCATCACCCAGCAGGGAGCTATATGATATGAAAATGGCTCCACTGAGCTGCTGAACAGAAGCAACTCTTGCACAAGGACAGACAACATTAGGAAGGCCCACCCACCACCACCTCCAACCACCATTCCCACCCACCAATGCCCACACTGCAATACAATCTGTGGATCCCAGATTGGCCTCTTCAGTCATTTGTGGAGGACAATCTACTCAACCTGAGTGATCGCCAAGAGCTTTAGTTATATTAACCAACCTGTTTAGGTATGTTACCATAATACCTTCAGGGCAGGTAGGACTTGAACCCAGACCTTCTGAACCAGAGGTAGGGACACTACCACAAGACCTTACCAATTGTGCTTTAAAATATCTATTTAGTTTCAAGATGAGAGTCGGGCTTTCATGGGTAACTTATTATAACTTCTACCGAGATACACAAGGTTAATGTGTATATGCCATTGTGTGGAAGAGGAAACCATTTTTGAAATCAGTTTATAGGCTTCCCAACAGATCAGTAATCTCAGACAGATAACAATTTTTGTGTGATCAGCAGAGGTAAGAGGCTGTTTAGATTGTCAAGCTTCTATAGCCAGATGCAGGAGGCACATGACCTCCAGTCAAAGAGACACATCCAGCAAGACATCCAACAAATCTAGGAGTTTCATCCAACAATCATTTGAACAGGCTTTACTGTTGGTGGATTCAAGGAAAGTGCCTGAGGATGGTCACTTATATTTCTATGCAGATAAATGGGAATATAGGAACGTATTGGAACCTGGAGGGAATTGTGGTCATTTGCTTTCTCTACTGAAATTCTGTGTACAGTGTTACATGTGATAAGTATAAAAGGGGAATATTTATTTCTGTAATTTAAAGCATGACTTGGCAACAAAAGGAAAATTGTTTTTAGTCAATAGTGCTTTTCTGTCATTTGTATCAATAATAACAATCAATTCCCATTAATAAGACTGCAGTAGACCCAGACATGAGTGGTGAAAAGCTTTGGGAATGATAGGTCCAAAGTTATCTGTTCTTATACATTTATTTGATGTGTCTTAAAATACTGATATACTGTATCCAAAGATACTACTTTGTGAAATAACTTATCTATTTTGCATTGAAATAAATCAATACTATCTCTTTCTGCTGGCACAGTCTATTCCATGGACTAAGGGCTGTCTGACTGAAATAAATGGGAGGAATCTAAACAGTTGCAATTACCAGGAGAGGAATCAAAGTCCATAAGTTTCTTGGATAGTAGGAACTGCAGATGCTGGAAAATCTGAGATAACAAGATGGAGAGCTGGATGAACACAGCAGGCCAAGCAGCATCAGAGGAGCAGAAAGGCTGACGTTTCAGGCCTACACCCTTCAACAGAAATGGGGAAGGGGAAGGGGGTTCTGAAATAAATAGGGAGAGAGGGGGAGGCGGATAGAAGATGGATAGAGGAGAAGATAGGTGGAGAGGAAACAGACAGGTCAAAGAGGCGGGGATGGAGCCAGTAAAGGTGAGTGTAGGTGGGGAGGTGAGGAGGAGCTAGGTCAGTCCAGGGAGGACAGACAGGTCAAGGGGGCGGGATGAGGTTAGTAGGTAGGAAATGGGGGTGCAGCTTGAGGTGGGAGGAGGGGATAGGTGGGAGGAAGAACAGGTTTAGGAGGCGGGGACGAGCTGGGCTGGTTTTGGGATGCGGTAGGGGGAGGGGAGATTTTGAAGCTTGTGAAATCCACATTGATACCATTGGGCTGCAGGGTTCCCAAGCTGAATAGGAGTTGCTGTTCCTGCAACCTTCGGGTGGCATCGTTGTGGCACTGCAGGAGGCCCAGGATGGACATGTCGTCTGAGGAATGGGAGGGGTAGTTGAAATGGTTCGCGACTGGGACGTGCAGTTGTTTATTGTGAACTGAGCATAGGTGTTCTGCAAAGCGGTCCCCGAGCCTCCGCGTGGTTTCCCCAATGTAGAGGAGGCCACAACGGGTATGGCGGATGCAGTATACCACATTAGCAGATGTGCAGGTGAACATCTGCTTGATGTGGAAAGTCTTCTTGGGGCCTGGGATGGGGGTGAGGGAGGAGGTGTGGGGGCAGGTGTAGCACTTCCTGCGGTTGCAGGGAAAAGTGTCGGGTGAGGTGGGGCTGGAGGGGAGTGTGGAGCGGACAAGGGAGTCACGGAGAGAGTGGTCCCTCCGGAAAGCAGATAAGGGTGGGGAGGGAAAAATGTCTTTGGTGGTGGGGTCGGATTGCAGATGGCGGAAGTGTCGGACGATGATGCGTTGGATCCGGAAATTGGTGGGGTGGTACGTGAGGACGAGGGGCATTCTTTTTTGGTTGTTATTGCAGGGACGGGGTGTGAGGGATGAGTTGCGGGAAATGCGGGAGACACGGTCGAGGGCGTTCTCGACCACTGAGGGGGTGAAGTTGCGGTCCTTGAAAAACAAGGACATCTGAGATGTATGGAAGTGGAATGCCTCATCCTGGGAGCAGATGCGGCAGAGGTGAAGGAATTGGGAATAGGGGATGGCATTTTTGCAGGAAGGTGGGTGGGAGGAGATGTATTCTAGGTAGCTGTGGGAGTCGGTGGGCTTGAAATGGATATCGGTTTCTAGGTGGTTGCCGAGATGAAGACAGAGAGGTCCAGGAAGGTGAGAGAGGTGTTAGAGATGGTCCAGGTGAACTTAAGGTTGGGGTGGAAGGTGTTGGTGCAGTGGATGAACTGTTCGAGATCCTCATGGGAGCACGAGGCGGCGCCGATGCAGTCATCAATGTAACGGAGGAAGAGGTGGGGTTTAGGGCCAGTGTACCTACGGAAGAGGGATTGTTCCATGTAACCTACAAAGAGGCAGGCATAGCTTCTACGTCCGTGACACCACCCACGCCCTCCACCTCCTCCAGAACTTCCAATTCTCCGGTCCCCAACACCTCATCTTTACCATGGACGTCCAGTCCCTATACACCTGCATTCCCCATACAGATGGCCTAAAGGCCCTCCACCTCTTCCTGTCCCGCAGGCCCGACCAGTCCCCCTCCACTGACACCCTCATCCACTTAGCTGAACTCGTCCTCACCCTCAACAACTTCTCTTCAATTCCTCCCACTTCCTACAGACAAAGGGGTGGCCATGGGTACCCGCATGGGCCCAAGCTATGCCTGCCTCTTTGTAGGTTATGTGGAACAATCCCTCCTCTGTACCTACACTGGCCCTAAATCCCACCTCTTCCTCCATTACATTGATGACTGTATTGGCGTCGCCTCGTGCTTCCACAAGGAGCTTGAACAGTTCATCCACTTCACCAACACCTTCCACCCCAACCTTAAGTTCACCTGGACCATCTCTAACACCTCTCTCACCTTCCTGGACCTCTCTGTCTTCATCTCGGCAACCACCTAGAAACCGATATCCATTTCAAGCCCACCGACTCCCACAGCTACCTAGAATACATCTCCTCCCACCCACCTTCCTGCAAAAATGCCATCCCCTATTCCCAATTCCTTCACCTCTGCCGCATCTGCTCCCAGGATGAGGCATTCCACTTCCATACATCTCAGATGTCCTTGTTTTTCAAGGACCGCAACTTCACCCCCTCAGTGGTCGAGAACGCCCTCGACCGTGTCTCCCGCATTTCCCGCAACTCATCCCTCACACCCCGTCCCTGCAATAACAACCAAAAAAGAATGCCCCTCGTCCTCACGTACCACCCCACCAATTTCCGGATCCAACGCATCATCGTCCGACACTTCCGCCATCTGCAATCCGACCCCACCACCAAAGACATTTTTCCCTCCCCACCCTTATCTGCTTTCCGGAGGGACCACTCTCTCCGTGACTCCCTTGTCCGCTCCACACTCCCCTCCAGCCCCACCTCACCCGACACTTTTCCCTGCAACCGCAGGAAGTGCTACACCTGCCCCCACACCTCCTCCCTCACCCCCATCCCAGGCCCCAAGAAGACTTTCCACATCAAGCAGATGTTCACCTGCACATCTGCTAATGTGGTATACTGCATCCGCCATACCCGTTGTGGCCTCCTCTACATTGGGGAAACCACGCGGAGGCTCGGGGACCGCTTTGCAGAACACCTATGCTCAGTTCACAATAAACAACTGCACGTCCCAGTCGCGAACCATTTCAACTACCCCTCCCATTCCTCAGACGACATGTCCATCCTGGGCCTCCTGCAGTGCCACAACGATGCCACCCGAAGGTTGCAGGAACAGCAACTCCTATTCAGCTTGGGCACCCTGCAGCCCAATGGTATCAATGTGGATTTCACAAGCTTCAAAATCTCCCCTCCCCCTACCGCATCCCAAAACCAGCCCAGCTCGTCCCCGCCTCCTAAACCTGTTCTTCCTCCCACCTATCCCCTCCTCCCACCTCAAGCTGCACCCCCATTTCCTACCTACTAACCTCATCCCGCCCCCTTGACCTGTCTGTCCTCCCTGGACTGACCTAGCTCCTCCTCACCTCCCCACCTACACTCACCTTTACTGGCTCCATCCCCGCCTCTTTGACCTGTCTGTTTCCTCTCCACCTATCTTCTCCTCTATCCATCTTCTATCCGCCTCCCCCTCTCTCCCTATTTATTTCAGAACCCCCTTCCCCTCCCCCATTTCTAATGAACGGTCTAGGCCCGAAATGTCAGCCTTCCTGCTCCTATGATGCTGCTTGGCCTGCTGTGTTCATCCAGCCCTGCACCTTGTTATCTCTGTAAGTTTCTTGTCCACATTTCGTGAGTGAACAACACGCACCTGAATGTTGAATCTTCAGTATTTAATGGACCACAGCAAGGAACAAAATGGAATCATTCTACATCTGGTATGTGTGGGTCAATAACTCATGACATGAGCTTTTAATGAGGGAAGGCTGTCCCACAGATTTGAAGTATGTATGTAATTCTCCAATTTGTAGGAACCTTGAGAGACATTTCCTTTCAAGGATGAAAGGGCAGGCCATCCATTAGAAATTGAGCAGAATTGGCTGAGGAAGTGAGCGGCAGAAGTTTGGTCTGTTGCTTATAGATGTATTTGAGCAAAAGTAATAGGAGCAGAAGCAGGCTGTTAAACCCCTGAAGCTTGCCCTGTTGTTCTATAAGATCATGGTTGATCTGCGCCAGGCCACAACTCCTCTTTCATGCAAGCACTTCATAGGCATCAGTTCCTCGATATTTCAAAAACCTATCTCCTTTTTAGGATAGAAGGGATGGTCTCTGGTCAGAGATACATGCAGCAAGACATCTAAGGAATCTAGGAGCTTTCGCTATCAATCATTGGAACAGGCATTACTGTTGGTGGGGAGTTGTAGAGTCATACAGCATGGAAACAGACCCTTCGGTCCAAAGAGTCCATACTAAACATAATCCCAAACTAGACTTGTCCCACCTGCCTGCTCCTGGCCCATATCCCTCCAAACATTTCCTATTCATGTATCTATCCAAATGACTTTTAAACATTGCAATTTGTACCCACATCCACCACTTCCTCAGGAAGTTCATTCCACACATGAACCATCCTCTGTGTAAAAAAATATGCTTGTCATGTCTTTTTTTAAATCTCTCTCTTCTCACCTTAAAAATGTGCTCCCTAGTCTTGAATTTCCACATCCTAGGGAAAAGGCAAATACCATTAACTCTATCTATACCCTCATTATTTTATAAACTTCTATCAGGTCGCCTCTCAACCTCCTATGCTCCAGTGAAAAAGTCCCAACCTATCCAGCCTTTTTTTAATAACTCAAACCTTCAATACCCGGTAATACCGTGGTAAATCTCTTCTAAACCCTCTCTAGCTTAATAATATCGTTCCAATAACTAGGCGACCAGAAGTGAACACGGTATTCCAGGAGAGGCCTCATTAATGTGCTGTACAACCTAATTCCTATACTCAAAGGACTGAACAATGAAGGCAAGCATGCCAAACACCTTTTTAACCACCCTGTCTATATGTAACTCAAGCTTCAAAGAATTATATACCTGCACCCATAGGCCCCTCTGTTCTACAACACTACCCAAGGCCCTACCATTAACTGAATAAGCCCTACCCTTGTTTGTTGTGCCTAAATGGAATGCATCGCATTTATCCAGATTGAACTCCATTTGCCATTTTTCTGCCCATTGGCCCATTTGATCAAGATCCCTTTGTAATCTTAGAAAACCTTCTTCACTGTCTACCATGCCACCAATTCTGTTGTCATCCACAAACTTACTAACCGTGCCTTCTGTATTCTCATCCAACTCATTTACATAAATGACAAACAAAGGAGGACCCAGAACCAATCCCTGTGGAACACCGCTGGTCACAGGCCCCCAGTCTGAAAAGCAACCCTCTACCACTACACTCTGTCTCTGGCCGTTAAGCCAATTATATATCCAATTGACAAGCTCAACCTGAATCCCATGTGACCTAACTTTACTAATTAGTTTACCGTGCAGAACCTTGTCAAAAGCTTTACTAAAATCCAAATAAACAATGCCTACTGCACTGCCATCATCAATCTTTTTGGTAACTTCGTCGAAAAGCTCAATGAATTTTGTGAGACATGATCTTCCTTGCACAAAACCATGCTGACCATCCCTAATCAATTTTGCCTCTCTAAATGTCCATTAATCGTATCTTTTATAATCACGTTCAACAATTTATCCGCAACCAAAGTCAGACTCAGAGGTCTACAGTTCCCCAGTTTCTCCTTACAATCTTTCTTAAACAAAGGTATAACATTAGCCAACCTCCAGTCATCAGGCACTTCACCCATAGTTATAGATGATGCAAATATTTCTGCAAGGGGTCTCACGATTTCCTCCCTTACTTTATACAATGTTCTGGGATACGTTAGATCAGGTCCTGGAGGTTTATCCATGTTTATATTCTTTAAGACCTCCTGAACTTCCTCTTCTGTAATGTGAAATGTTTTTAAAACATCAAAGTTTATTTCTCTGCATTCTCTAGACTCCATTTCTTTCTCCACAGTAAAAACTGATGCAAAATATTTATTTAGTATCTGTCCCATCCCCTGGGGTACAGCACAAAGACGACCAGGACTCTGGGTCTATCCTTGATGGTGTTTAGAAGGATAGGGGGGATCGAATTGAAACTTACAGAATACTGAACAGCCTGGACAGAGTTGATGTTGGGAAGATGTTTCCATTAGCAGGCGAGACTAGGACCCAAGGGCACAGCCTTAGAATAAAGAGAAGAACCTTTAGAACAGAGATAAATAAAAACTTCATCAGCCAGAGAGTGGTGAATCTATGGGATTCATTGCCACAGATGGCTGTGGAGGCCAGGTCATTGAATATATTTAAGACAGAGATAGATTAGATCTTGATTGTCAAGGGGATTAAAGGTTACGGGGAGAAAGCAGGAGAATGGGGTTGAGAAACTTATCAGTCATGATTGAATGGCAGAGTAGACTTGATGGGCTGAATGGCCTAATTTCAGCTCCTATATCTTATGGTCTTATGGACCTCCTTAATCTTTAACAGGCCCTACCCTCTCTCTAGTTACCCTCTTGCTCTTGATGTATTTGAAGAATCATTTGGATTATTTTTAACCTTATCTGCCAATGCTATCTCATATCTCCTCTTTGTCTTCCTGATTTCTTTCTTAAGAATGCCCCTACACTCTTTATATTGATTAAGAGATTCATTGAACCAAGTTGTCTGTGTCTAAAACAATATTCTCTTTTATTCTTGACTAAAACCTCAATATCTTTATTCATTCATTGTTCCTTAATCTTACAAGCCTTACCCTTCACTCTAACAGGAACATAATGCCTCTGAACTCTTGTCATCACACTCTTGAACACTTCCCACTTGTCAGACGTCCTTCTACCTGTGAACAGTCTACTCCAATCAACTTTTGAAAGTTCTTGTCTCATACCATTAAAATTTGCCTTACTCCAATTAAACACTTTAACTTTAATGGAAGGTTTATCCTGTTTCATAACCATTTTGAAACTAATAGAATTATGGTCGCTCGACCCAAAGTGTTCCCCCAATTTTACTTCAGTCACCTGCCCTGCCTTATTGTCTAAACGGAGGTCTAGTTTTGCTCCTTCTCTAGTAAGAGCATCCACATATTGATGAAGAAAATTTTCTTGAACACATTTGACAAATTCTTCACCATCTAAACCTTTAACTATGGTAGCCCCAGTCAATGTTTGGAAAATTAAAATCCCCCATTATTACAACCTTATTATGCTTACCTATATCTGAGATCTCCCTACATATTTGTTTCTCAATTTCCCTCTTACTATTGGGGGACCTATACTACAACCCCATCAAAGTTATCTTTCCATTCTTGTTTGTAATTTCTACCCATATATTTTCTATGGATGATTTTTCAGAAATATTTTCCCTAGTTACAGCAATAATGTATTCCTTAATCAAAAACACCACGCCCCTCCTTTCTTGCCTCCTTTCCTATCCTTCCTATAGCATCTAAAACTTAGAACATTGAGCTGCCAGTCTTGTCCATCTCTTAGCCAAATTTCTGTAATAGCTATGACATCCCAATACCATGTTTTTAAACATGCCCTGAGTTCATCAGCCTTACCCGTAAGACCCCTTGCATTGAAATAAACGCGGTTTAGTTCTTCAGAGTTACTACATACCCTGACTCTAACCTAATCCTAATTCTATCTTGTCTTTCTTTTCTAATTGATGTTCTCTCCTCACATTCAGAACCTTCCCCATCAATCCTTCCGTTTACGCTGCTGGTTAGAAATCCTCCACTCCCCCTCTCTATCAGTATAAAATCTCATTTAATGGAATGAGCAAATCTCTCTTCTAAGATATTAGACCCATTCCAGTTTAGGTTAGACCTATCCTTTTTGACAGGTCTTTTCTATTCCATAAGACATTCCAACTGTTCAAAAACCTGAATCCCTGAACAATACACCAGTTCTTCAGCCATTGATTTATCTCCGACGTGATTGGTCTAGTGCAGGCAGCAGCGAGGCAGTGGTGGAGGAGTATCAGCCAAGCAGCGAACGATGCCGCCTGAGGATCAGCAACTTCAACCACTGGTTGAGTCCGGTGTAGACAGCAGTAAAGCGATGGAGGAGGATGGTGGTTAAGGCGTCGTTGATGGTGATAAGTTGGCTCAGGACTGATGGACTCTCTTTAAGCTATATATTTCCTTTTTGTCCCTTAATTCTTTATTTAAGAATAAGGAATAATCCTCATTCTTAAATTATTCAAAATGGTGCCAAACTGTTGTGACAAATGAAAGCTTTTTGCTGTATTTTATTGTATTCTTACTGTAAAATACACGTGACAATAAAATCATTCATTCAACTTGAAAGAGTGCAGAAAAGAATGTTGCCAGGGTTGGAGGGTTTGAGCTCTAGGGAGAGGCTGAATGGGTTAGGGCTATTTTCCCTGGTGCGTCAGAGGCTGAGGAGTGACCTTGTAGAGGTTTATAAAGTCATGAGGGGCATGGATGGGGTAAATAGGCAAGGTCTTTTCCTTGGGGTGAGGGAGCCCAAAACTAGACATTATAGGTTTAAGGTGAGAGGGGAAAGATTTAAAAGGGGCTTAAGGGACAACTTTTTCACGCAGGGGGTGGTGCATATATGGAATGAGCTGCCAGAGGAAGTGGTGGAGGCTGGTACAATAACGACATTTAAAGGCACCTGGATGGGTATATGAATAGGAATGGTTTAGAGGGATATTGGCCAAGTGCTGGCAAATGGGGACTAGACTTATTTAGAATATCTGGTCGACATGGACGAGTTGGACCAAAGGGTCTGTTTTTGCACTGTATATCTGTATGATATGACTATTCATTCATTCCTTTATTTTGATTCAGGACCCTCGTCTAATGATCAGGTACTGTCTCCCTCCGTCTTCATGAAGAAATCTTACCAAGGTTTCTTGTAAAGCTCAATTGCCAATTTCTTATTATGTAATACCCAATTTAAGATGGCCTGTTCTCTAGTTGTTTCCTCAACATATTGATCCATTATATTATTTCTGATTTTCCCAATCTATATACAGATTAAATTCACCCATAATTACAACTATATCTTTATTGCTTGCATCTCTAATTTCCTGTCTAATACTTTCCTTAACATTATCACTATAGTTTGGGAGACTGTATAAAACAACTCACCATCATTTTCTGCCACTTGGTTTTTCTAAACTCTACCCACACAGATTCCATTTCACCTTAGCTAATAATATCCTTCCTCACTATTGTGTTAATGTCATATTTTTCCAGCAACACTACCCATCTCATTTTCCTTTCTGTCTTTCCTTCCTAAAACATGAAAACCCCTTATTATTCAGTTCCCATCCCTGCTCATCTTGCAGCCATATCTCCATAATCCCCCGGCTATATATATTTGTGTGATTTATTGGCCTTAGGGCTTGTCTTTTAATTGTTCTTAATAGAGGTAATACATTTATTAGCCCCAGCAATATAAGAACTAGATTAAAAAAAACTAAATATAAGTCATGTAGTCCTGAAAGATTCCACAGATGTTTATTACGGCTCCTGATATCTATATATCTATTTCCATTACATGCACCATTACGTCTGGGTTAGCACTATGGCACACTCCCCTTAATGTATCATGCTGAGAGCGGACACGGTAAATTATGAACTAAACCTTTTATAACATAAGATCACATTCTGTGATATGGTGATGATATGATGAACATGCCTTATAAGAGATATATAGATGTGAAACTTACAACAGAAATGTACTAAAACAGCTGCACCAAAATGCAATATGGTGTAGGTCAATACCATGTTTCAAGAATAACATCTCACAAAGGGCCATAATCGTACTGATGAGCAAATCCATTTTTGACATATTGGTGCAGCAAGAAACATTGGCCTGGAGAACGCTTCGTCTTCAAGTAATGTTAATATGTTTTGATTATTCATGTCAAAAAGTAGGTAGGACAGTATGTCAGCATGTCCACAAAGACGCCTACCAATTTTTATAGAAAGCATCCCATTTGGATGCATCACAGTGTGGTATGACAACTGCTCTTCCCCAGACTGCAAGAAACAACAGAGTCATGAACCAGCCTTCTATCCATTGACTCCATCTATTTTTCCCGCTGCCTCAGGAAAGCAACCAACATAATCAAAGACTCTTCCCACCCCGGTTATACTCTCTTCCCCTATTATCTGTTAGGCAGAAGATACAAAAGTTTGAATACAAACAGGTTCAAGAACAACTTCTTCCCCACTGTAATCAGACTTTTGAATGGACCTCTCAAATGTTAATGTTGATTTCTCTCTCTGCACCTGTATCACTGTATTCTGCACTCTGTTCTGCTACCCTAATGTGTTTTGCATTGTATAATTTGCTTGCATAGCAAGCAAAACAACACTTTTCACTGTATTTTGATATATGCAACAACAATAAATCAAACACAAACTCAGTAGTTTAACAACATGAAGAGGTGTGGGGAGCTGCCTCCTTGAGTTATTGCAGTCGGAGCTATATTGTCTTGGCAGTCGATTTGTATCTCCATTATTCAGCAGTGAATCATGAGGGCATGGATAGGGTACAACATTTAAAAGGCATTTGGATGTGTATGAATAAGAAGGGTTTAGAATAATATGAGCCAAATGCTGGCAAATGGGACCAGGTTGGATTGGGATGTCTGGTCAGCACAGACGAGTTAGACCAAAGTGTCTATTTCAATGCTGTATAACTCTATGACCCTATGAGTCTATCTCAGACAGACAATATAGTACATCTCCATATAAATTATTATGTGATTAGTTCCTGCAATTGCATATGAAGCCACAAACTTCAGATCCACATGCAAATAACTGTGTATGCATTATATGTAGTAATGCAATCTTGGGATCCTGTTTGCTTTTGTGGCTTACAATGTCTTGAGATCCCCATAATCATTTAACAGCCTACAATTTTTGTTTCAATAAATCTCATTCCTCAGAGATAAAGATCTTCAAGCTATTAAACCTTTTAATACTATTTCACTGACATAAATCATGAAAAGAAATTGCAGGTCAGAGTGGCTCCTTCACCTCATTGTTTTTTCTCCAAAGGATTAAGACTATAAGACCATAAGACATAGGAGCATAAATTAGGCCATTCAGCCCATCAAGTCTGCTCCGCCATTCAATCATGGCTGATAAGTTCCTCAACCCTATTCTCCCGCTTTCTCCCCATAACCCTTGATCCCCTTGATAATCAAGAACCTACCTATCTCAGTCTTAAATGTACTCAATGACCTGGCCTCCACAGCCTTCTGTGGCAGTGAATTCCATAGATTCACCACTGTCTGGCTGAAGAGGTTTCTCCTTATCTCCATTCTAAAAGGTCTTCCCTTTACTCTAAGGCTGTGCCTTCGGGTCCTAGTCTCTCCTACCAACGGAAGCATCTTCCCAACATCCACTCTGTCCAGGCCATTCAGTATTCTGTAAGTTTCAATTAGATCCCCCATCATCCTTCTAAACTCCAATGAGTATAGTCCCAGAGTCCTCAAACGTTCCTCATATGTTAAGCTTTCCATTCCTGGGACTATTCTCGTGAACCTCCTCTGAACCCGCTCCAGAGCCAGTACATCCTTCCTGAGATATGGGGCTCAAAACTGCACACAATACTCCAAATGTGGCCTGACCAGAGCCTTATAAAGCCTCAGTAGTACATCCCTGCTTTTATATTCAAGTCCTCTCAAAATAAATGCCAACATTGCATTTGCCTTCCTGACTACTGACTCAACCTGCAAGTTTACCTTGAGAGAATCTTGGACTCGAACTCCCAAGTCTCTTTGCACTTCAGACTTCTGAATTTTTTCCCCATTTAGAAAGTAGTCTATGCTTTTACTCTTCTTACCAAAGTGCATGACCTCACACTTTCCCAGTTGTACTCCATCTGCCACTTCTTTGCCCACTCTCCTAACCTGCCCAAATCCTTCTGCAGCCTCACCACCTCCTCAGTACTACCTGTCCCTCCACTTATCTTTGTATCATCTGCAAACTTAGCCAGAATGCCCACAGTTCCTTCATCGACATCATTAATGTATAAAGTGAAAAGTTGTGTTCCCAACACTGGACCCTTGCAGATCACCACTTGTCGCTGGCTGCCATCCTGAGAAAGGCCCTTTTATCCCCACTCTCTGCTTTCTGCCATTCAGCCAAACTTCTATTCATGCTTGCACCTTGCCTCTAACACCATGGGGCCTTATCTTACTCAGCAGCCTCCTGTGCGGCACAGGATTGTGTCTTTTTATTATCAGTCTGTTTATTTAAAGCAAATTTACAAATGAAGCTATTCCTGTGCTGCACTGAATGGCCATATGTAAAGATTTTTGCATGATAAAATTACACATGTCTTGGCCTTCTCCCACTTTCTCGTAGAATTTCTGACGAACTTTCTGCAGTGGAGCAGAAGTTCTCAAGAAATGTATCTCCAAAATCACAAAGATACAAATAAATATTGTGAGTTTACCATGGCATTGACACAAGGGAAACTATCACAGCAATGTTAAAAGACACTGAATTATTTCCATTTAATTTGTATGGATCTAATTGGTTGCAAAATTTATGATGTCTTTACAGCTCACTGTAATTTTAATTACCATGTTATTGTGTAGGAATTGTTCATTGGAGCAATGATAGCTAGAGCACAAGGTTTATGTGTAGCACCAAGTATGAAACAATGAAAGACCCCAAAGTGGTAGTTAATGTGTATGAGCTGACGAAGGTGATCTCACCAAGATTGACCTATGAGCTTATAATTTATAATGAATAACACAAATACCATGATTCACAGAAGGTCTTACCTCATTAATTACTTTTATGTACTTTCAGTCCCTCCTTTCGGGAATAGTGTTGATAGATGTCGTCATTTGAAAAAGATTGTACAGTTTGCCAGGTAAAATCTGCAGTTGCCTTAGTTCTGGTCAAGCATATGAAGTACATTGTATAATTGCTGCGTTCCAAAAGAATGATCCAGAAAAGAAACTGATTTCAATACTGAAGAGGAGCAATTGTTTTAAAATCTTATGACTTCACCCATTTACATATCAACGAAGAATGCAAGAAGAATGAGAATGGACTTGATTTATTGAAAATGTGACCATTTTGCCAGAAGTGATGAAGTAGAAGCTGAAGAATGTATTAATGGAATTCCATTTGGACAAAAGCAGCCCTTCCATCAGTCGGTTCGCTGATTCGATGACTATTATTTATATCACTGTGAGGTGTATTGTGAGCATTTTAATAACCAAAAATTCCTAACATTTTATTTAGTAATCCCACAAAGTGAGTCTATATATATCTACATGCTCCTTGAGTGAAGTAGAAAATATAGTGCGTACTGACATTGGAAAATACAAATGATAGACTGACAGATGTTATGGAGATGAATTGGGTAGATGCACTCTCATGCCTCCATTAAATATGATGGAATGCTTCAAGAAAGATGTTGCCAATGACCAGCGAGTCCAGAACCTGGGTTCACAGTTGAAGGATATAAGATAGACCATTTAGGACTGAGATGAGGAGAAATATCTCTAGATAGAAAACAATGAGCCTGTGGAATTCTCTGGCACAGAAAACATTGAATGTTTTCAAGAAGGATTTAGATATAAAAGGCTAAAGAGATCAAAGGGAATGAGGAGAAAGCAGTAACAGGGTACTGAGTTGGATTATCAACCATGATCATATTGAATGGAGGAGCAGGCTCAAAGTGCTGAATGGTTTATTCCTCTTGTTATTTTCCATGTTTCTATCCAGTCAGAAACCCAACATCAACGTGCCAATTTTGAATCAGATGGAAAGCTAGCAGGCCGTAGTGTCAGAAGCATGCCCACCTTCAAAAATTGCTTAACAGCAGCAGAAGTTGATACTGAATAGACTTTGGGTGCCAGAGTCTCTCATTTTGCAATTTTTCACTGGAGAATGTGGAAGCCTTCTGTCAAAAGGGTCATTATCTCGTAGACATTTGCAGTGTTGCTGCAAACCATCACCCCCACCAATCAAGGAATCACAGAACTGTTATGGTGTGAAATGAGGCCATTCAGCCCATCATGCCAGCAATCTCCTGCCTTTTCCATACATCCCTGCACACCAGGGATTTCAATCCAAATGATCATCAAATACCATCTTGAATGCCTCAGTTGAGCCTGCCTCCACCACATTTCCAGGCAGTGCATTTCATACACTACTTGCCGTGTGAAAAAGTTTCTACTCACATTACGCTTGTTTTGTTGCAGACCGCTGTAAACATCACCAGGGCTATTGTGCACATGTCAACTGCAAAGCAGACACCAAAAGGGAATTTTGTGGTACGCATGACTGTCAAATGCTGGTTAACAATCACTCACGTACATCCGTGAGACCACTCACATGAATTACATCAATAATTAATTAATTAAAATGTTTTCCCACATGTCTCTACTGTGACTGTACAAATTTTTTATAAGTGCTTTGGTGCTCCCTGTTCATTGTTAGCTGTATTAGAGGCAGGCTGCTGGCCCAGATTCTCCCTTATTGGATGTGGACTGCAGTGTTTAGGTTCTCCTGCTATGTGTCAGCAGTCCTCTGCTGTGTCCTGTGTTATGGGCATCACTGGCACAGAGGCAAAGAAGAGGCTCCCATTACCAGGAGAGCCCTGAGAGGTGGCCCTTTCAAACATGTGTCTACCTACCCAAAGTGCCAGTCTCAGAGTTGGTGCTTCATGCGTGCAAGGATGGGATGGTGTACCTTATTGAGCTCCCTCCTTTTCTGAGCCTGTCTTAGGCTGGCTAAAGAGAATTCTGCCTGATACACTGTCTGGCTCTGCCCCATTTAGTCCTACCTCAGTCCAATCTCTATCTAATATATACAGAAAATAGTTATAAATCTTCATATATCCATGATCATAAATTGTTTATAGTTCATTTTTGTATAACAAGCAAAAATCTTCCATCCTTTCTCTTACTCTGTCTACAGACATCTGTTTATATTCTCTAATCTATTCCCAAGGCTGATACAGGCCTTGGGGTTTACAAGATTCGTCTCCAGTCATTTCTGCTGACATGGACTCTTAGAGTGGTTCAAGGTTCATGCCTGCTAAAACATACTTTAAATACTTGCACCCCCTCTTAATGAAATATTATTTAATTCCCACTACAAGAGGGTTCAATTGCTGGCACTTGTGTTACACAAATCTCATTTTCTACTTTTCAGCTCCATTGATAAACTTAAGCTAGTATATATAGCTAGGTTGGACAGATTATGAGTGAAAAACATGACCTACTTTTCTGTATGAAGCATACAGCTACAAAACAACTGAAATGCACCAGTATCTTAAAGTAAATTCAAATGGAACAGGATGTATTTATCAGAAGTGGTAACTGTACTCAGTGTGCATGAGGATATAAGATAGTCATGCAAGCAATGCATCATTGCTCTGTGTACCTTATACAATCCAAGCACTGCAATCATCGTTGATCTAAAACTCTACTTTCCATTGACCAGGGTAATGCCTGATATGAAATCTCTCCCTCCAATAAATGTAAGTTATTTGTCTTTCTATTATACATTCTGATTAAGAGATTTATTGTCAGTGTGGACATCAAATCTGTACTCTTGAAAGGGTATCATCAGTTGCAATGAATTTCTAATTTTAAAAATAAATATTTGGATCTCATTTGCAATTTTATATATGGATAAAATTAGTAAAATATATATTGATACCATTATGATTTCGTGTAGCACCGTGGGTAGATCCGTGCTTCTGTGCCAGAAATTCCAAGTTTGAGTTGCTCTCCAGGACTTGCATTCACAAAGTGGTGAAACAGCCTGATTCTCAACTTCCAAAATGCCTATGGCAGAGAGTAAGAATGGGAAAGGCTCCTTGTCAGCTGTTCTTGATCCATAATACCACCCCACTATGGTATTTGGTGACAGACTAGTGATCTGTTCCAAGAATAGTTGTGGAAACACATAGAAGTACAAATTTTGTCTGTCTCAAAGGTTACTAGACATGGGAAAGCCCCCAAGCCTAAGCCTAATGATTTAATTAGCTTTCAGAGAAAACTTCTCACAAAAGAAGAAATATAAGATTTGTAAGTTGGAATTTTATGCCGTCCTATAATAAAATTGCAAACAAACTATTAAATTTAAATACTAAACATTCCCACAAATAAAATATGCATTTAAACCAGAAATTATTCAAAAGTTGATACTTCATTAAAATATTTTAATTCACAAAATAAACTTATAAACATTTGGATGAAATTAAATATACTACTACTAGATTTAAGGATGATAGATATGTGATACAAATTATCTTAATGATGAGGGATGAATCGGATAATGCCTGAAAATGGACATAGCAACCAGGATATATAACTAATCTAAGCTTATTCATTACAATGTAGCCAGCAAGCTAACTTTGTGCTGTCTGAAATTCAAATAATAACAGCAAGCAACATAAAAGATAATAGCAAATGGCAGATTGTGATTGGCAGTAGCTCTAGCAGGAACACAAACCTGCTGTCCTTTCTCAGGATCATAGCATTTGTGTTCTCAACATTGCCACTCTTCCAATGGCTTTGCTGCTGCCTCTCAGCCACCTAGCCTAGACTGCTGTGTTCCATATTATTCACGTGGAGTTGCTGACCCACAGGACTGATGCTAAAGGAAGTAGATTGGTAATTATATGCTTATTTTATGGAGACTCTGATTTTTGTGGGTAAAGTTGTGGTATACTGGTTGTTGAGTGGTATATTTTATTTCAGGACTGCAGCCAAGGGAATACCATAACAGCCCATAATGGAGAGATTGTAAGATGGCAAAGTGTTCAGCACTAAACAAAAACAAAATTTGCTGGAGAAACTCAGCAGATCGAGTAGTGAAAAAGGGTATCTCAGCAAACAACAAGACCTTGATCAGATGGGTCAATGGGCTGATGAGTGGCAGATGGAGTTTAATTTATATAAATGTGAGGTGTTGCATTTTGGTAAGGCAAACCAGGGCAGGACTTATAAAATTAATGTTAGGGCCCTGAGGTGTGTTGCCGAACAAAGAGACCTAGGGTTGCAGATATATATTTCCTTGAAAGTGGAGTCACAAGTTGGCAGGATGGTGAAGCAGGCATTTGGCACGCTTGCCTTCATTGATTATAACATTGAGTATAGGAGTTGGAATGTCATGTTACAGCTGTACAGGACATTTGTGAGGACACTTTTGGAATGCTACCTACAATTCTGGGATATGGTCCAAATACTGGTAAATGGGCTAGGTCAGATTGGGATGTCTGGAAGGTGCAGACAAATTGGACCAAAAGGTCTGTTTCCATGCATATGACTAAATGACTCCATGAATGAAAGCAGAGTTAAAGTTTTGAGTCCAGTGACCCTCCTTCAGAAGTGATCAGCATTGCATATCTTTGGATTAATTCAGAAGAACCCATATTTATGATAAAGCCATGCAAAACCTACTAGTACCATTAATATCCCAGCCGCTTTCTCCCTCCCCCCTATTCCTCTCCTTAAGTTTACTTGCTGAATGAGTGGTACCAATTGTAGTTTCAGAAAATATATCCATAATGAGATATTGTGCCCGCAAGGGCACATGCATGGAGTCAAGGTCAGACATCTGAGAAAAACCAAGTGCCTACACTTCCTACTCTATCTGTTTAGAGAGAAAACAATTGCAGTACCCTCTCCTGACATATTGAGGATCTGTGACCGCACAAAAGTGATGGTGGAGGCTGATATGTGATATGATGACATTGCTACATGTTCCAGTTTGGAAGGAATAACTCGCATAAAAATTCAGGGTCTTTGGTGAGCAGACAACCATTGGCAGCACAGTCCTTCCTCTACACTGCTGCTGCAGTTTGAGTTGCACTTCCTTGATGAAATGTAACAGCCACCTCATGTATATGTGCAGGTTGGATAAGTGGTGCCTGAAGACCCCAAGGAGAAAAAGCCTCCTACTGAGTACTCTTCTCTTCCCTCTATGGTCAGCATGATTTTTCTATTGCTTTTGTGTTACATCCCTGAGATTCTGCAGCTCAAGGGAAACTGCAACTGCAGCCCAATTTCTGGAAGGAAATTGTGTACCAAGAGATCTTCCAAAAGCAGATGATTTCTGACAAAAGTCCCTGATGGCTTAAACAACCTTTCATCACTCCCCCACCAATCCAGAACCTTCACTAACTCAGCAATAATGCGGAGGTGCCGGTGTTAGACTGGGGTGGGCAAAGTCAGAAGTCACACCTGATAAGGAGCAGTGCTCCAAAAGATTGTGATTTCAAATAAACCTGTTGGACTATAACCTGGTGTCATGTGACTTCTGACTTTAACTCAGCAATATTAAGTTGATAGTTAAAAGCTAATCACCTGCACATTGGTTAATAATGGTTTTGAGTAGTTCTGTGGTAGGATTGTGTCTCATGCAGCCGAACACAACTGATGTTGCAAACTGTCCACTCTGCATATCACCAGCACATGCATAAATTACCAGCCATCCACAAAATGGCTATCAATACAGGCCTTGGCTGTAGTGGTTGGGAGCAGCACCCCCAATATTTTTAACCTTCATGGGCTTCCAAAGCACCAAAATCAAATTTTGCAGACAGGTTTTAGGTAAAGTGTTGAACATTCATAAATGTTTGGATGTGAAGAAAATAAGGAATTAGCTTTTCACATATTTCTCTTCCCACCTAGTAAAATAGTTCAAATAACAGGAAATTAATATTCCAATTCAGTGAGGTGTGAAATTGACCAATAACTGCTACCTGCTCTCACAGTACAATTTTACTTCCCAAAAAACAGATGAACAAACATACGGATAAACCATATAGTTACAGATCGTTGTTAGTTACTTTTAGTTGTAATTTGTTAGACAGATTTCAGTCTGATTTGATTTACATGAAGTGACTCATTCATTCTGGAATCTTTATCAAGATTGAAAGATATGGTTAATGTAACTCGCTCTAAGCAATTATTACTTTTCTGTAGTTATTTGTGACTCTCCATATTAATATATTTTAATGTTGTCATTTACACAGATAACTTGAATGTTTTGACATATGACATAAAATTCAGCAATAAAATGCCATGGCTGATCACTTTATTGTATAGTTTTAAACTTATGTCATGTATACTTTGTCAACTTGGATATGTTTAGTTTAATTGTGCTCAATAGATATGGTGAAATATAATAAGTATTAATGTGTCCCAGTGAGAGGACTCTTGATTCTTGTATTCCCTTTGTTTTGATTTTTTTTTGTGTTCATTTGTTAGAGGGATGCCATTACTGTAAATAGATTTTTTTTTCTGACACACAAAAGCAGTCAGGAAAGATATCCCACAGAGCATTTCCTATAGTCAACTTGAAAGTAGAGCTCCCAATTTCAGATGAGTACCCATTCTTACATCAATATAAGCCACTTTATGATCTCCCAAAGGTTTCTGATTGGGTCCCTATTGGATAATCTGAGTTATAACTATCAGAATTAATTTCACAGAGGGCACATAAAGCAGGAAATACTGGAAACATTTTACAAGTTAGTCAGCACCTGGTGGAGGTGTGGACTGTAGATGGTGGTTCCTCTTGTTGCCTCCTTCTTTTCCATCACTTTGTGTACCCTGATTGTCCTAGAGAAGAAGCACACTGCGCTTAATTGCGCACACAGCGACTGGAGTATATAATCAATATAGGTTACAATATTATTTTTTAATTTGTAATATGCTATTTGATTTTTATGATTTGGGTCTACATTAGCTATGCACCGACTCAAAAAGACGCACCCTTGTTAGATTCTTTTGCTTTGATGATACTGGAGTAAGGATCACCTTAAGATTTTAACCAAAAGCAACATTTTAGAGAGATCAAATGAGTTAACATTTGAGATGTCAAACCATCCAACAAGGGAGTTTTTAAAAATTACAGAACCACGAAGGAAGCACCCAGCCAAAAAATTATGAAGTACCTGATATAAAAACTAGAGATTTTTAAATAACTGAAGGGATATTAACATGAGCCAAAAGGAAGAATAATGAGGGCAAAATTTATCATTGGGTGTAATGCAAATCAATGTTTTCAAACCCAACAGAAAAGAGAATTGTATTTTGTGTAAAAAAAGGTGTCAGCAAAGGCCAGTGAAATAAAATTAAAGATTGTACAAGAAAGTCATAAAACCATTGAAGTCATAAAAATTCAAAAGTAGATTGCAAAGATGAAAGAATGTTCTTCTGCTTCCCTAGCTTGAGATTTTTGTTTAGGTTTACTTGGTTGAAAAGAAATAAACCCTGTTTCTTCTTTTACTTAAGATGTTGGGATCGGAAATTGTAACAAGACTTTTTGGTGCTTCAGATTTTTCAGCTTGCAATCTTGCAGCTTTAGTATTCAAAATCAGTTTGGATGTATCTGTGGAAATCTATTCATGTTATCTTTCCTTACAGTAACAAACCCAATTGCCTCATTTTACTCTCTCACCAAAAAAAATTCCCGCTCTGCATATCTTCTGAGGGCTGATCATGCCAATCTTTCCATTCAATTTACCCCTCCCGTTCCTGAACCTGTTGGACTCTGCCAATGGATTATCTCTCATTGCCCCACCCCAGCATCACCCTCCAGCATGTCCATTCACTTGTAGATGGAAAAGCCTTGTCTACAACTATTGATGGGTGATTAGAATTTCATCTTAGCCTTAACAGAAACCTGATTAAAAATTGATTAAACCTTCTTGTCCAGCTAGATCTTGCCCCATCAAGACCCATCGTGGTGCACTGGGCTAATTAACACTATATCTCACTTTGATCTGAACCTCTACTCCTCTGACACTTTCTCCTCCTTTGAGCATCTCACCTTGTTCCACCTCACTTTCAGCTTACTCAAAATTATCATTCTCTATCACCTTCCCAAGTATGATAAAAATATTCTAACCAAGGTTTCTTCACTGCTTTCATCCCTCAGTTCCACTTTAAACCAACTCTCAACTTCAAAGATTTCAACACAGCTTGCTGTTTTTCTTCTGAGTTCACTGTCCTCTCATCCTTGCTTAAGCTCTTCCTCTACATAAACTCCCACATCTATGCTGTAGGCTCTTAATTGTTTTTCTCATCTGTTATCTCAATCCCTCCATATCCACGCTTGGATTAAACTATTTCCTAATTCACACAACATTCACTCCAAAAATTCCAAGGGTCTAGGCTTTGACTCTTCATTTGCCACTGTAGCAGCTACTGATTTTCTAACCTCTTTAATACTTTACTCTCCAATAAAACTTTCCCTTACTCTGCTGTCCTATAAGTCCCTTGTCCCAAACTTGAATGGATATGCCAAACAACCAGTTTCACACTAGATCACAAAGGGTCCTATTGTCATCTGCTAAAACTCCTCACTATACCAAGATCATGCAAAGAAAATCTCTAGCTTCTTTTCTGGATTGTCTTCTTAAATCTTTCTCCTATGTGTTTTCCAACCACATCTCCAACAATATGTATAAGGAACTCATGGATGACTTTGGTTGTTCTGGATCTTAATGACAATCAGCTGCCTCTGCCGCTTTCCACCCTTCCACTAGCCTCTTACTCTCTTGCTTCCCTAACCCTGAACTCACATCTTCCTTGAATTTCTTTCCTATCTCCCTTCATGAAGTCTGAGATCATTTTGTCCTTAAGATCCATCTCCTGCTGCCTTGACCCCAAACACCTTAAACTTTTGGTTGCCCATCTTTCTCTCCTAGGTCCTATGTTAACTGGTATTCTTAACACATCTCTAATGTCTCACTCTCCTTTAAAATTGTCATTGTAACCCAGCTTCACATAAAAACAACCTTTGGGTCCATTGCCTTTTAAGAGTATTCTGTCATCTCAAACCAAAAGAATGCATTGTCACCTCCCAAATCTTTATTGGAATTCCAATGTTTGAGTCCCTCCAATTACATTTCTGCCCTTGTCTCAGTAATGAAGGAGATCTTATGAAAGTCATAAATGGCATCCTTTGTGATTGTGATGGAGGTAAACTGTCTCTCTCTGTCCTTTTCAACTTGTTTGCAGTCTTTGACATGTTTAATCACAACATCCTCCTCCAATGATTTTCCACTGTTGCCTAGCTGATTGGTGCTGCATTTACGTGGTTCCATTCTTATCCAATTATATCAGTTGAACAACTTCTGTTTCCACTCATTCACTGTTAACTCACATCCCCGAAGAATTGATCCTGAGCTGCATCCTATTTTTCATATACATATTGGGATGCTTAAGAGGCCTAAAGTAAATGAACCCAGATATTTTGGAGGGTTCTGAAGTTGGGGGAAATAAGAAATAGGAAGGGACAAAGCCTTGAAGGATTTGGAAGCAAGATGACTTCTTTACTTAAATCAAAACATGCGTAAGTCAACAAGGACAAGGGTGCTGACTTGGTACAAATTAGAGAACTGTTAAGATCCCAGCTGATGTTATTATTGGACAAGTCAGATCCCAGTCTGAAATCTGGATTTCTGAGTCTTTGGAACTTTGTGCCACAGAGAGCTGTGGGACAGAGTCGTTGTGCATATTTAAGGCTGAGATAGATAGATTCTTGATCAGTAGAGGAATCAAAGGTTATGGGCAAAAGGCAGAAAACTGGGCATGAGGAGTGTCAGATCAGCTATGATCCAATTAAATAATGGAGCTGGCTCGAGGGCTAAATGACCTACATTGACCTACCTAAATAACCTCCTATTTCTTATGATCTTATGGTCTTATACTGTGTTTTAAAATAAATCACCATGGCCACAGAAATACTTGCAAGTTAATCATAAATGCACACAAAACCTGCATGCCACTAATTCAAAATCCAAAAATCCAAAATATTTATATCTATATCATGCACGTTACATCACAGCACACAGTGGTATGATCAGGAAGATGGTTTCTTGCTCATGCTTGGCATAATGCTATGTTATTTCATGATGTTTGGAACCAATGTATGGCCTCCTAGGGCCATTCCGTCACTGTTATGTATCACTCCCTTGCACCCTCAGTTAATAAAAAATGACACAGTCTATCATGATTCAACAGAAAGTCTTGAGTATCTGCCAATTTGTTAACACAGAGGTGTCCTCACAGTTTCTTTGGCAGGGAAACTGGATGAAATTTTTTCTGAACAGACTGTCTACTCTCAATCTATCAGTTTACCAAATAGGTCTGTCAGCATTCCTGTCTATATTCTGCCAATAAATACAGTAAAACAGTGTGCAGCTGGTGAACCCTGAAGGATTGAAACTCAGCATAGGAAAATAATGTGATTCCAGAATACTTACAATGTCATCTTTCATAGCAATGTAACTATTTGCATATCAGTTTATCATAGTGATAATAATGAATACAGGCTGAATACATAACTAAAGTTCAAAGCCAAATTTTAAGAAAATACCAAGAAAAATTCTATTATTTGGCTTCTTTATTATAGCCCATATTTGAATTAGTTAAATGGAACAAGCACTTAGGTGACCGACATTAGTTCTAATATGACTTTAATTCTGCTTTAACCAAGAAAAATGTTCAAGTATCTAGGTAAAGAAGAATGGACAATTTAAATAGTTGGTTCAAAGAGTTGGCCTAAAAGCAGTGAATTGAGCAGCTTTCTTCTGTGCCATATGATTCTCAATACATGAGCAACTCAATTGTTTCTCCCCACACATTAATTCTATTTCTTTTCACTTTGCAATTTTTACTCTTTATATTACAATACATTTATCAAACAAGCTACTATTTCCTGCCTGTTTTGAGTGATATATTTAGTGATATACTTAAACATATGAAGCAAGCCAATCAATACAGCTATATGATGTCAGATTTTTTGAACTCCTAATCAAAATGTCCTGAGTTTCAACATTCGTGCTGACTGACAATAAAATCTGATTGCAACAAGTTCTTGAATTGTAGACTCTGGAGAGAGGGAAAAATGCAGAACAGTAGGAAAAGGAAACCTAGGCTCCATATGCAGAAGCACATAGTTTCCATTAATTGATCTTAACATGACAGTAGTATAAGCTTAATTTTGATTCAGTCCCTTTTCTTATTTCCTCCCCTTTTATGTTTTATGTAATTGCTTGTAATTTGTTGCTTGTTTAATTAGTTAATTGTGTGAATGGGCAGTGGATTTTCAAAATCAAAGAAAAGCTGGGTTCTGAGTGTTCTTATGTGGCTCAAAAGTGAAGAGCTGAGTTCTTATTGCCCTTATTTGCAATTCCCAAATGCCTGCTTCTCTTCCATAGCAACGTTCAGCCTAGGTGTCCTTGGAGAAAAAGAGCACATGGTGTCCAACAACAGCCTCAAAGTTTGCAGAGAGGTGCATTAATACCCCTACTACTCCATTTTGATTCAGTTCTTTCCCTTGTTTCTCTCATTTTCTTAAACATTTTTGATATTGTTACACTGGCATTGGTGGGCAATATCGGTGATTTGTGTGATTGGATCATTTGGTGGTGGATTCTTTGAATAAAAAGATTCTTCATTCTTACTGCCCCTGGTGGACAGTGTTTGTTGTTTGACAGTTGTTAATTGAGTAAATTGATAAATTTGTGGTGGGTTATTGAAATAAAAGAAGAGCTGAGTTCTTGCTACAATAGCCATCAACAGGCCCAGGCAGAGAGGTGAGGAGGAGGCTTTAATTCCCAGCTGCCTGCCTCTCTTCAATGGCTACATCTATGTCCATGTCAACTTAGAAAGGGAGCATGCAGTATCCACAGGAATCCTCAAAGATTTTAAACAGAGGTGTGCACCCTGTGGACTGAAGGGTATTATATCCAGCACTATTTTGATTTAATAGTCTTCCCCCATTGTTTCATTCTTTTGGTTTTTGATCTTTGAGGGTTTTTTTGTCATTGTCACATTGCCCCTGTTAGGCAGTGTTTGTTATTGGTAAATTGGTGATTGGTTTGACTTTTTTTTTAGAATGAGTTGAGTTCTTGGGTTCTTGTGGCACAGTGATAATGTCCCTACCTCTGGGTCAGAAGGTTCAGTTTCAAGTCTCACCTGCATTAGAAGTGAATCATAACAAGGTCCAACAGTAAATTTTAAAAAGAAGAGTTCTTCATGGACTGATGGCTTCTGAACAGGGAAAGGCACCAGAAGGGAAACGTAGAAACTGGTATTTGTACTGTAGTGTATATTGAGAATAAAACATTATAAAACTCTGAAAATCTTTTGCTACTTGATTCAATATATGGATATAGTGCATGAATAGATAATCTTTTCATGAGGACCTGATTATGTGCTGGTGCCTGTCTTCTACAAAGCTTTTCCAGTATCACTGCATCCTATCAGCCTTCCTCTCTGGTGTTGCTGGCAATGCTACTGGCATTGCAGCCTCACCTGTTGACCAGTGAGAGCCCTCCTTTGTTGCATCTACTCCTCCTACACCTTATTTTGTTGGGCTATTGTGTTTATGAGAGCCATAGATACTCTAGCAATTAAAATGTATGAAGAAGGTGGACATTGATAAGAGAACACGTGTATGCATGAATTTCTTCCATATTACTGATGGACGATGAAACTTTCAACTCCTTTCACTATGCACATTCAAAGCTCCAGCCACCCCACATTGGGCTCTTCCCATCTTGAATTCCATTCTAGCTGGGACACATGTACGTTTAGAGACATTTTGGCAAAATAGTACAAGTAATGTTTGTGCTAGAACCTGTGACCCTCGGTCTCCCTCTGTCATCTTCATGCTTCTTGTCATTGTGCTTAACTCTCCCAACATCACTTTGTGCCTTCCCTCTATCACCTTTCAACCTCTCCCCATTACCCTGAACCTCCTCACTCTCAAATTGCAACTACCATCCCTGTCCCTGACTTACACCTGTCCCCATTAACAACGCCTCTTCAATCCTATATAGTCCTCTATTAACCCTGCATTATCTTTGGACTTTCTGGTAGATCCCACGACACACCCAACAAGATCTGTGATTATCCAAACATCAAACTGGAATGCCAAATACCAAATTGATTTTCGTCTGCTTCCCCCCTTGATTGTACCTTCTGCCAGTCAATATTTCAAGTTAGACCCACAAATGGAAAAGACTGACCCCACCCTTTATGTCCATCATTTCTTACCTTCATTGACTCTTGCTACACCCCATGCCCAACACAACTAAGATGTCCCTCTGAGATAACAAGGTGTAGAGCTGGATGAACACAGCAGGCCAAGCAGCATCAGAGGAGCAGGAAAGCTGACGTTTCGGGTCGAGACCCTTCTTCAGAAAATTAAGATGTCCCTCTTCTCACCTCACTTCTCCATGTCCCCAACCTTCCCCTTTGTTCTCCCTTGGATCTTTCTTCTAATCCTCCATGTCCCTAACTCCATTCCAGACCCCACAAACTCTTCACTCCGACATGGCCTTGCCTCCATACAAGTTGACATTTTTCTGCTCTGCTCCTTTGTGCCACAGAGTTCAACATGGTAAAACACTGACCTCAGACACAAATATAAGGTTCATGCCAACTTTAAATGAAAATGAACCAGGTGTCTGAAGATTGCTGTGCACCACTGGCTTAATGCTGAAGGTAAGACTTAATAGCAAAAGTTTTAATAGTGTTCCTAGCATGCAAAACATACCACTAGTTGAAATCACAACACAATGTGAGGCCCAACACACTGCCACACGAGACTTAATTTCTGCAACTCAGCCACCATTGGGAATCTGAAATATCAGCTCCCACCAATTACCTCTCTCCATCTATCACATTTCCTGCTCATGCAGGCCCCAATATTATTGTCCCTATATTTTTTTATTCTTAGTATAGTCTTGATAATTCTTAATTTTTGGTCCTCTTGAATTCTTGACAGGAAGATGCACTCCTTAGTATGGCAAGTAATCAGAAATCAGAAGGACTAAGATGTAGTTTTTAGTCTGCACTAAATTGTTGATCTTAGCTAAGGCATAACAATTGGTGTTACATTCCTGAACTAAAGAGTCAGAACATCATCTAGTTTCTATCTCTCTTTGGAGTTCAGTGATTTATGACAGAAAGTACGCACATATGGATGTTGAGCCAGAACTAGATTAGACATATACACAGCATTTTTCTTGGTCAAATAATCTGTCAGCTTTCACTGGGTCATATGTAAAGAATTATAGCATAGGTAAGAAAGAAATAGCTTGAGTTCATAAAGAACATTTCACATTCTTTGGACATGCAAAATACTTGACAGCCAATTAATAATTTTTAAATATAGTCACTATTGTGACACAGAGAAATATGGCAATCAAAGTGAGGACAGATGAATGATCAGATAATATACTCTCATTGTTTGATGGATTTTTTTTTGTCTTTCTATACATCGTGATGAGGTATTTTATTTCCACCTGAGAAAGCAGGTGTTTTGATGCCTCCCTGAAACCACATAACTCTGAAACCATAGCCCCCCCATTAGTACTGCACTGAAGTATCAATCCAGATTCTATCTCTAGATCTCAGTTTGAACTTGCGACCATCTGATTCAGACAGACAGTAATGCATGATACCATAGAACTGTTCATCAGACTTAAGAATTTAATAAATAGAAATAGGAGTTGACCATATCTGCTTCATTAAGCCTGCTCCGTTAATCAGTATGATAATAGCTGAGTTTCTGTCTGAATTTCACTTTTGCACTCCCGTTCCTCTTAATTCCTTGTGAGATCAAAAGTCGGTCTACCTAAGCCTTAAATTAACTTAGCAATTGGGTGTCCACAACCCTTCATAACCCAGAGAGTGAACAACCTTTTCCTCATCTCATTCCTAAATGATGCCATATCCTGCTACAGTACCTGCTGACACTAATCTCTTTTAAATTCCACGTTTTTAGGACATGGGAATTTGTCAGCTTCTGGTTTCTTAAATTTCTCCAACCTCTCTCTGCTATATTATTTTAAAACCCTCATCCGTAATTGCCCCATGAATATCTTTTATTTCTGATTTGTAATACATTAATTCCACTATGAGACATAGACAAAGGTCAAGATTTTTGGGCCGCTAGCAATGCGAATGGAGGTGTACGGGACCTGAAAATACAATATGCCAGTTTCCTGTTGCCAAGCCCAGTACCAACCATCTTAAAGCACCTGGTCTGGGCCCATCAGAATTGTCCACCTCTGAATGACTGTTTTCCCCTAGGAGTGAGTTTAGGATTCAGGTGGCCCTGACTTCTGCTTCTCATGTCCAGTGGGAGAATCCAGCCCATGATGTTTGTTACTGCCATTTACTCATTCTCAATGACAATTTCTCCTGTTTCTATCTATATGGGACCAATAGCTATTTTACTCACAGTCCTTTTCGTAAAATTGTAAAAACTCTTATCAACTGCTTTTATATGGTATTCCTAACTTTTTGTTTACTCTTTTTTCTCTTTATCAAGTTTTTAGTTGCCATTCCAAATTGTTCCCAATCTTCACACTTAACATATCAGTTCAAAAGAAATCGGCGCAGGAGTAGGCCATTCAGCCCATTGAGCCTGGTCTGCCAATCACAGCTGATCTGATTGTGGTCTTAACTTCACTTTCCTGTCCGTATCCAAAAACCCTCAACTCCCCTGTCAATCAACAAACTGTCTAATTATGATTTGAATATATTCAATGGTTTAGTCGCCACTTCTCTTTGGGGAAAACCCAAGGTACTTAACTGTGGACTGCACATAGAGGAGATGGAATCTGAGAAGTGATGGGAGGTAAAGACAGAACGACAGAGCAGGTGAAAAATTGGACAGCCATTACATTTTCACAGACAAACAATAACCAGGCCCTGTTTGTCTACTTGAATGCCTGATAGGGGTCAACGTCTTTGTCACAAAAACCATTGCATTGGCTGCCTTGCAGGAGCAGTATATCATTACATTATTCGTGCATTGGATATCTTAATTCCTATATCCATTTACCTTGTACTTGTTCTCTTCAATAAGTGCTCTGTAGCATGATTGTGGTTAAGTCTGGTAATACCGGTTTTCTCTCAACCTGTTGTAGGTTCAAAAGTCCACACTTCTTTATTTTGGAGAAAATTCTTTGGTTTTCATTTATTCATGAAATACTTTGGGATGCCTTGAGAAAATAAAAGGCCTTGAAAAATGAAACTTGCTTTCTGCTGTATTCTCATTAACTGTTTCTATATTCTGCTGTGTTACTACCTTCTTACTGTAGCCATAGGAAAGAAATTAATATATAGTAGAGCAGAAAATCTGCAATCTTTCTTGTGCAAATCAAAAATGGGAATTTGGAATTTAGAATATGAATCAAATGCGGTTACATCCATTTTACTTGTCCACTCCCCCTGCTTTCATTGATTGATTTATGGTCAACTGTATCAAAGTACAATGAAAAGCTTTGTTTACAAACAGTACAGACCGATCATAGTAAACAAGGATGTACAGATCAAAAAGACTTAGACAGAGACATACAAGTTACATTGCATAGGGTGTATGCTGGGCGAGATCAACGTTAGCAAGATCAGCACTATTTGAGGTTAGAGAGTCTGTTCATCAGTCTGATAACGGCTGGAAAGAAGCTGTTCCTGAGCCTGCTGGTGTGCATGTTCAGGCTTCTGCATGTTCTTTTCATTTCTTGTCTTTTTTTTGTCTTTTCTCGTTTTATTTTCTTTTCTTGGTCTTTTATTTTACCTACCTCTTGCTGAAGAGCTCAGTTGCAGCAACAGCATTAGTGGCAGTGAGTGAGCCTAGCATGGAATTGAGCAGGCCGAAGCAGACTCAAGTAGGCCCAGCAACGCTGACTCATGGCCGCAGCAGAGGTGGGTTTGGTTTCCTGGCAGCTTCTGCATTGTCAAAGCAGTCCTGGCGCTGACTCGTGCCTGCTGTGGCAGAGGCAAGTTTGTGTTCCCGGCAGCATCGGTATCCAGCGCAGATTCATGGAGGCAATGGCGGAGGCAGGTTTGGGCCCAGCCATCTCAATTAACTACCATACCTTTATCAATTATGTCGTTTCTCCAAAGTTTTCACTCAAGTTATGGCGGAAGAAACAACCAAAACAGGAAAACAATCAAAATTCCAGGTAACTGTCTTCAGGAAAACGGCTTTCTTCAGGAAAGAAGTTATTCCCTTGTGACAAAATTACATGCATGAGATCTAGTAATCCATTTTGATGCATTTTAGATTGTCATAATTAATTACACAAATAATAGAATTGCCAAATGTTTAACAGTATTCCTGTAAATAAAATTGCTGATGTCATGATTTCATCAACCATAATACTTTTCATCAGTCACTATGATGCGTTTTGTCTAAAATTTGTGGTTTATACACAGCAGTTCCCTTCAGCAAATCAAAGAAGCCTTTTAATTTCTTGAAAGATTTTGGCTCATTCTGTATACTTTCATTAATTACTGCCATCTTTTTTGTTTAAATTCATGAGGGCATAATAAATTCCAACTAAATTAACAAAATGTTGTACCAAGCTGTGGAAATGCTGTTTTGGTTTTTGTTTGTCATTGAGGAGGCAGCAGAGCCAAGGAATCCTGGTTGCTGTCACAATAAGCCCGGAGCAGACACTCCTTGTTATTGGCGAGGCAGTGGTTGTACTGGAACCGCAGGGACTCGTAGTTGCGAGATGAGTGTGCGTTCAGCATTGGATTGAGTGTCAGCGAGGTGGGCCCAATGGCAAAGAGATGACTCCTAAAGAGTGGCGACTCCTACGTTGCTGGGTATGGCGCAGATGGCAGGGAGGCAGTGGAGGAGGGCTGGTGTTGCAGGTGTGCCAACTCAGGACTCATAAGACCATAAGACCATAAGACATAGGAGCAGAAATTAAGCCATTCGGCCCATCGAGTCTGCTCCACCATTCAATCATGGCTGATAAGTTCCTCAACGCCATTCTCCTGCTTTCTCCCCATAATCCTTGATCCTCTTGATAATCAAGAACCTATCTATCTCAGTCTTAAATGTACTCAATGACCTGGCCTCCACAGCCTTCTGTGGCAGTGAATTCCATAGATTCACCACTCTCTGGCTGAAGAAGTTTCTCCTTATCTCAGTTCTAAAAAGGTCTTCCCTTCACTCTAAGGCTGTGCCCTCAGGTTCTAGACTCTCCTACCAATGGAATCATCTTCCCAACATCCACTTTGTCCAGGCCATTCAATATTCTGAAAGTCTCAATTAGATCCCCCCTCGTCTTTCTGAACTCCAATGAGCATAGTCCACTTATGGTGGAGACAGCAGAACGAAACTGGATTCTCTTTCATTATAACTTTTTATTCTTAAACTGTTCCAAATGGTGTCGGATTGTGGCAACAGTTGAAGCTTTTCACAATAATATTCACTGTGAAATGCAATTGACAATAAATCATTCAAATTCAAATTTGTTAGCAGCTCTTTAATATCTTTCTGCATTAGATGCAATGTTTGAAAATTCACATGAAAACTTTAAAAAATGGCAGTCCTATATAAATTATTAAATAACATAATTATGAAGGTTAATAATGCCAAGTTCTTGGATAGTTAGCATTGAATTAATGTGAATGCAATTAACTTAGGGACTTATGAGAGGAAGTGAGCAATAGTTTGGAGCCCACATTTAGATTTAACTTCAAGGCTATTCTTAGCACACAGAAGCTTCAGTGACAGCATTCTTTAATTATGTGAATGAGACCTATCCACTAACAAATTAGTTGCATCATGGTTTTGATGGACAAGGAAATAATGATTTCTGAAGCATGGTTTACCTCCAGCTTTAATATTACAATTCACAAGATCATGATCAAAATAGGTTCTATGTAAATAGCTTCTTATGTCCAACAGTTTCAAGTGGAACACTCTTGGTAATAAATAGCTTTCATCAGATGTACATATTTGACGTTCAGTAATGCAATATATAGCGTTTAAATAACTCGTCTTTCAACTGCAACTTTAGTTAGTTACATCATTCGTTACATCACGAGAAAGAAATGGGTATTTATTATCTGTTGTGAAACCTGGGTGGCCTAAGAGCCAGATGAGATAGAATGAAGATATGATTTAGTTCTGAACAGGGTATCAGTGAACAACTTGGGTTTTTACTACAGTCTGTCATTTTCATTGGTATAATTTCTTTTCTTCCAGGTGTTAAAAAAACCTGAATTCCAGTTCTTAAAATGCCAAGATGGAAATTCAATTCACATTACCTAGATTAATCTAGGTCTATAGAATACTAGTACAGTATTGGAACTATTACACTACATTGTTCAATATATTACTTCTATTATTTTACAAAATAAAAACTTAAGAACATAGGAACAGGAGGGATCAGTCACTCACAAGCCTCTTCCGTCGATCCAAATTGGATCATGGTTGATCTGCATTTTAAGTCCATATATACGCCTTGGTTCCATTATCTTTAACACCCATCGTTAACAAAAACCTATAAACATCAGTTTTGAATTTTCAGTTGACCTGGTCTCAGCAGTATTTAGGAGAGGCTTTTTCAGATTTATTTTATACTTTGTGTGAAGAATGCTTTTTGACATTATCCTTGAATGGCCTTGCTCTAATTTTAAGGCCAAGACTGATTGTGCCAAACCCCTCCTTGCCAGAGGAAATAGTTTCACTATGTCAGCCCTTTTGATCACCTCAACAATTTGAATTATATAATTCTTTAGCATTCTATATTCAAGAAATTGCTAACCTAGTCCATATAATCTCTTTAGAATGGTATTATTCTGGTGTATCTGTGCTGCATCCATTCCAAGAATAGTATATCCTTTTTCTGGAAATACTCCAGAAAGGGACTAACTGGAAACTTATGCAGCTGTAATATAACTTCTATCCATTAGTATTTCAGCCCTCTTAAATAAAGATTCTGTGAGTTTTTTTGATTATTTTTGTACCTCTTGTTGGCTTATAGTGATTTTCTGTACAGATGCACCAAACACTTCTGTTTTCATGACTGTTCCTAAATTCTTACTATTTTATAAATAATACTTATGTCCAACATGAATGCTGTCACACGTTTTTGAATTCCTTCTGCTCACTCATTTAATTTCTTAGTTTATCTCTCCTACCCACCATAAATAATGGAGTAACATTGGCAATTTTCAACTAAAGATTACAATTTCTGAATCAAGAATATTTGGAAGAATGTGACTAAAAATCTCTTCACCGAGTTTACTTAATACTTTAGCGTTAAACCACTGGGTCCTGAAATTTTGTTTACTTTTAATCTCAATATTGTACCCATCACCTTTTCTTTATTTCCGTGGAATCTAGTTTGTTCCTTCACTTAATTGTGGTTTTTCTTGTAACTCTGATATGTTATCTTTAACTTTGGCTGTGCTACTTAGGAAGTAATAATTTACTTTGCAGATAAGGGCAATGGTTTTCAAGAGTCCATATTGTTTAAATGGATCCTGAGGAATCTGTGAATACTGGCAGAATGTCCTTCACGTGAAAACATTTAAAATGTACTGCTGTAACCTGATTGCTTAATTGTTCCACATCTCTTTTCATGCTGTTTATCTCTCTAATTCCTAGGTCACATTGCTGAGTGATATTATCAACCGTATGTATTACAACTGTGCTGTTCTAGAAATTAAGAATATCATGAGTAATTTTTCATTCCCATTAACTAAAAGATATTTTTAGATTTGCTCTATATCCCCTCAGGCTTCAGACCCCAACTCTGGACTAACTGGGGGAGCCAGGCATGCACACCGGTATCGAAACCAATGGCACAATTTCGCCAGAGGAGACTTTCTAATTGGCCACTTGTGCCCTTGTATCCAGTAAGGATGTTTGGTGGATACCCAATTTTGTTATTGCAAAAATATACTTTATTCATAACAGATTACAAGTTCATGCAAATGTCATAAAACAGAAGTACAGTCTTTGCAGAAAGAAAACAAAACACAATTGGAATTTGACTTTCCTCAGAGCTTCCCTGCATTTGCAAAACAAAGGCATTTTCTACTGATGCAGGAAACTATTTACATTCATTCTGATGCAGGAAGAGGGTCTGGTTACCACACTCTTGCTATACTTTGGCAAAAAAGAACTCTGACAGTGGTCTTTCCCTACTGTGCCTTGGCAGCAACTGCCCCAAGCTTTAGTGTGTCCCTCAGCACGTAGTTCTGGATCTTGGAATGTGCCAGTCTGCAACGTTCAATCAGGGTCAACTGTTTGCACTGGAAGACCAAAAAGTTTCGGTCAAACCAAAGCGCGTCCTTCACTGAGTTGATGATGTTCCAGGCGCAGTCGATGTTTATCTCAGTGTGCGCCCTGGCGACCAGCCCACAGAGCACAGAATCCTGCGTCACAGAGCTGCTTGGGACAATCCTCAACAAATGCCACCGCATCTCTCTCCACACATTCTTTGCAAAGGCACATTGCAGAAGGAGATGTGTGACAATTTCCCTTCCCTCTATCCCAGCCACTTCGAGGGCAGTATGTGGTGGCAGAGACAGTTCCAGCATACATGAAGAATCTGATGGACAGTGACCTTTTCACCATCAACCAAATAATGTCTTGGTGCTTGTTGGAAAATTCTGGTGATGAGGCTTTCTGCCAAATAATTGACAGTCTGCTCAGGGAACAACCTGACAGGATCCACCCTCTCCTTTTCCCGCAGGGCCTTGAGGATGCCAGGTGCTGACCACTTTCTGCTGGAATTGTGGTCAAAGATGTTTCCTTTGAAAATTTCTCCTCGAAGAACAGGTGGTACAGAACAGTCCAACTACTTGGAGAATTCCGCAGCACCAAGGTCAGTCCCATCCTTTGCAACATCAGTGTCAGATAGAACCTCAGTACATAGTGACACTTGGTGTTTTCTTACCGAGAGTCTACACACAGCTTGATGGAGCCACACACAAAAATGGCCATCAGGATGAGGGCGCTGTAGGGTACAGTCTTCCGCCCCGTATCCAGAGCTTCGTACATGGTGTCTCTGCAGACACCGTCTTTCTTTGACCTGCAGATGAAGTGGAAGATGGCTCTGGTGACTGCAACAGCACAGGCTCAGGGAATAAGCCAGACATGCGCCACATACAACAATAGAGAGAGTGCGTCTCACCTGATGACCAGGTTTGTTTCCACAATAGAGAGGGAGCAGTGCTCCTAAAAGCCCAGCTTCTGCTTCACCTTGACGATGTGCTCCTTCCAAGTTTTGGCACATGCCCTGGCCCCTTTAAACAATATTCCCAGCACCTTCAGGTTATCTGTCCTAACAGTGAAGGGAATAAAGAATCGGCCAGCCCAGTTCCCAAAGAACACAGACTCATTTTTACCTCAATTTACCTTGGTTCCCAAGGCAGGTTAGAGCTGGTGACAGATGCTCATGAGTCTGCACACCGACAGTGGATCTGAGCAGAAAACAGCAACATCATCCATATACTGGGAGGTTTTGACCTGCAGGCCTCTGCTGCCTGGAATAGTCACCCCTCTCAGGCTCGCATCCTTCCTGATGGACTCAACAAAATGCTCTACACAACACACAAACAAGGCAGGAAAGAGTGGGCAGCCCTGCCTGACTCCAGATCTGACCGAGGAGCTTTCTGATTCCCACCCATTGATTGAGACTGCGCTAACAATGTTGGTGTTGGGCGGTTGGATCCAATTGCGGATTCCCTCCCCAAAGCCCATTTTGGAGAGCACATCCTACATGTAGGTGTGCAATATCCTGTCAAAAGCCTTCTCCTGATCCAGGCTGATGAGGCAGGCACCCACCCCCCTGTCCTGCATGCGGTTGATTGTATCCTTAAGGAGCGTGACGCTCTCAGAGATCGTCTTGTCCGGTACAGCACAGGTTTGGTCAGAGTGAATCACCGATCCCAGAGCAGTCCTGACCCGGTTGGTGATGACCTTAGACAGGGTTTTGTAGTCTGAATTCAGTAGTGATATTGGCTGCCAATTTTTAATTTCCTCCCTCTCCCCCTTCAGCTTGTAGATGAGGGTGATGATATCCTTCCTCATGGATTCGCACATGTTACCTGCCAGAAACATTCTGTCATACACCTCCAGGTGCTGGCCAATCAGGTCCCACAGAGCCAAATACAACTCAGTCAGTAAGCCATCACTTCCAGAAGTTTTATTCTTTTCTAAGGACTCGGGGCCCTTGGTCAGCTCATCCAGAGATAATGGCTGGTCCAGTCTCTCCCGCGTGTAGTCGTCTAAGACCTCTGTGATAGAGGACAGGAATGACTGGGAGGCGGTGCTGTCTGGGGCTTTGTGTCATACAGTCTGGCATAAAAGGATTTGCTGGTCCTCAGGATGTTAGACTGAGATGACATCACTGAACTGTCTTCTTCCTTCAGGCTGCTATCACAGAGCTGTCCCTGTGCCCCTTCTGTCATAGAATCATAAAGTCGCAGAGTTATGCAGCACAGAAACAGATCCTTCAGTCCAACTTGTCCATGCCAACCAGATACCCTAAATTAATCTAGTCCCATTTGCCAATATTTGGTGGCCCATATCCTTCTAAATCCTTCCTATCCCTGTACCCATCCAGATGTCTTTTAAATGTTGTAATTGTACCAGCCTCCTTGACTTTCTCTGGCAGCTCATTCCATACACAACCACCCTCTGCATAAAACAGTTGCTCCTTAGCTCTCTTTTAAATCTTTCTTCTCTCACTTCAAACCTACGCCCTATAATTTTGGACTTCCCTACTCTGGGAAAAAGACCTTGGCTCTCCAACCCATCCATGCCTCCATGATAAACCTCTGTAAAAAGTCACTTCTCAACCTCCAGTGCTCCAGGGAAAGTAAGCCAAACCTATTCAGTCCCTACTTATAGCTTAAATATTCCAACCCCAGCAACATCCTTATAAATCTTTCCTGAATTCTTTCATACTTAACAACATCTTTCCTATAGCAAGGCGACCAGAATTGAACACAGTATTCCAATAGTAGCCTTTCCAAAGTCCTGCACAGCTGCAACATGACCTCCCAACTCCTATATTCAATGCACTGACCAATAAAGGCAAGCATACCAAATGACTACTTCACTAATTTGTCTGCCTGTAACTTCACTTTCAAGGAACAATGAACCTGCACTCCAAGATCTCTTCTGGAAGTAGAAACGTGAGCATGTCTCATCCTTCTCCACGGTGTGGACCCTGGTCTGGAAGGTTATCTTGGGAGCCTCCAAGGCAAAGAGTAAGGCTTGCTGTCTCTTCACCACCTGGAGATCCTTCTCGACATCGAGCATCATCTGCAGCAGGAGTCCGTTCTGCAAACTTTTCTGGAGTTTGTACAGTTTCCCATCACTCTCTTACATTCTGAGGACCTTGAAGGATAAAGAACCTCTTGATGTTCCCCTTGACTGTTTTCCTTAGTGGATACCCACTGCTGCTGGCCCAAAGAAGCACCTTGGTGGTTTAACTCAGAGAGTTTAGCGCTACCAAGGCAAGTCAGGGAACTGCAAGGGCACCTCAATGTGGAGGATTTTAACTTCCAACTGAGGTAGAAACTCAGCTTTTTGAGTTGGTTTCTCATTATTTACCATGCCGGATTTCCCTTTATATTGACTTAAATGGAGACAGTCCTAAATTTAGCACATTACAGGTTGCTTCTTTAAATCTATTCAGCTTGCATTTTACAGTCTATCAACTCTCTGAATGCAGATTTTTGCTTTCTGAATATTTAAGTTTTTTTTCATTTTTTTAAAAACATTTAAATAGCATTTGCTCTCTTATATTCCTCAGAGTATATTTTGTCTGAGTTCCTAAAAATTATTAACCATGTCTGGTCTTATTTTCTTTTATTTCTTTGAAGATTCTAAGCTGCTTCCTATCTGGCCCAAGGTCTTCCCAATTATTTGATGTTTACCATGTGCAAAGGAGTAATGACATTAGTTTTATTTCTAAACAATAATCTATAATCTGACTTGAAGCAAACATGAAAAAGGCTGCGATGAGTTGTCTGATTGTACAGCTTCAAGCTTCAGGTAGATTGCAGAAAGATTTCTCGTCGTGTTAAAACTCTTGAAAGACCAGGAGTTTGTGATGGCAACAGTGAGAAACAAAATGGCAACAATTGCTGACATAAAAATCAGAGCAGGTACCTCATGGCTCCAGTTCGTTGCGTTCTCCTCCATCTTGGTCAGCAGATCCCAACACCTTGGGATTCAACCCATGGCTTTGGACCAACTGTATCCCAGACCCATCCATAGGCATCAGACATGCATCAGCCTCAGCGCATCTTCACTGCACATCTCTGACTCACTTACAATACGGTGATTCACTGCAATGCTCACTTTGGTGATGCTGCTACTAGGATGCTTTGGACAGAGGGACAGTCACCCATCTCATATAGTGGAGCAGGATGCACCTCAGAGCTCTTCATGTACTTTTTTAGTGCTCACTCACTTTGTGCTTGCTTTGATGTTAACAACGTTTCTGCCTTGCCTTGATTTTGTGAACTTTGCTTCCTCTTTCAGAACTTACAGACTCACGGTGCTTCTGTCTTGCCTTGCCTTTCAGCACAGGCACAACGCCAGGCCACTTGTCATGGTTGTCAGCATTGATCAGTGAAGGGAGTGGACAATGCTGCAGCACAGCAGTGTGCCATGTCAATGTCATGTTAAGTTATATACCAGCAGCTTATTTGGCAAACAAACTGCATGCACTTCAATCAATGGCTATTTCTCAAAACTGAATGGGGATAGTACTCAGTCGAGCCAAGGGAAACTATTGCCAGGCAGGAGGTGCCGCCACAGTTAGTCAATGGCAGTGTCCAATCACTGACCAAGACTTGGATATGATCAATCAGCAAACTGGGATGGTTGGCGTCAGTAGTTCAACATCACAGTATGAGGAGAAGGCCATGGTCATCCTGCAGGCCCATTGTAGAAAGTCCAGGGAGTAACAGAAGGTCAGTAGGGCAACTGTACAGAAATCAGTCAGGGCTGTCCTTCCAAGTCAGTCAGAATGGTGAAACAAGGTCAGTCCTGGTGCATCTCTTCGTTGAAAGGTAGATTACCAGAGGCCTCTGTTCGAGTTGTTGGGGAAGTCAGTTGTGGAGATTAGAAGCAGCATGCTGATAGTTGTGACACGGTAAATCACCACATAAAGATGGGAGACAATTGTATATGAGAGGACATGGCGTACTGTGAGGGGTGATCCTGGCCACCTACTCTGTCCTCCATACTACTGGAGGGCAGGTGTGATATCAGCCTGACCCTAAGTGGACTGTTCATATTGAGCTGAGGACATAGACAGAGCCTGATTTGAGATCTGATAAAATGGCAGCATTTCCCCAGGACAGCATGGGAGTGTCATCTCCTGAGGTCTGACTTGAACCCAGAACCTTGTGACTCAGAGGTGTGTGCTCCCAACTGAGCCACAGCTGGTCAACAATTAATTGCCACAGAAGGGCTTTATTCTAACTTCACATTTTTATATCCAGCTGGGGATAACATCAGAGTTGTGAGCAGTCTAGCAGCTTTCACTGCATGGGCTACTCAGGATATACATAGCCAAGATGATACCCCTCCTTTATCTCTTCACCTTGCCTTTAATGTCCAAATAAACACACGTAGGAACTTCACCCCTCTTCTTCGGTTACCAGGCAGATCCATCCAAAATCCACAGACTTACCTGAGTTCCAAGATCCATGATATTTCATTTTAAAGGACTGTTTGTATTCTCAACAGTGACCATTACACAGTCATAGCTCTGCTGTGACTACAGAACCGTTAACCAATCAAGGCCTCCTACCCTCCCTCGACCTCTTCATCTCCAACTGCTGTCGTGACATTGATCGCCTCAACCTCTCCACCCCTCTCACTCACTCCGAACTCTCCCCCACAGAACGTGCAGCCCTTCGCTCCAACCCTAACCTCACCATCAAACCCGTGGATAAGGGTGGCGTAGTTGTGGTACAGCGCACTGACATTTACATCGCTGAGGCCAGGCACCAACTCTCTGACACCTCCTCCTACCGCCCCCTCGACCATGACCCCACCCGACCACCAAAACATCATCTCCCAGACCATCCATAACTTTATCATCTCAGGTGACCTCCCGCCCGCAGCCTCCAACCTCATCGTTCCCCAACCCCGCACTGCCCTTTCTATCTCCTTCCCAAAATCCGTAAACCCAAGTGCCCTGGCCAACCCATTGTCTCTGCCTGCTCCTGCCCCACCGAACTTATTTCTACTTACCTTGACTCTATCTTCTCCCCCCTGGTCCAGAAACTCCTCACCTATGTCAGGGACACCACCCACACCCTCCATCTCCTCCAAGACTTCGAATTCCCTGGCCCCCAACACCTCATCTTCACCATGGACAACAAAACCCTGTACACTTGCATTTCCCATGCGGATGACCTAAAAGCCCTCCGCTTCTTCCTCTCCCACAGGCTCAACCAGTGCCCCTCCACCAACACACTCATCCACTTAACCGAACTTCTCCTTATCCTTAACAACTTCTCCTTCAACTCTTCCCACTTCCTACAGACTAGGGGGATGGTCATGGGAACCCACATGAGCCCAAACTATGCCTGCCTCTTCGTAGGATATGTGCAACAGTCCCTATCCCGCAGCTACACTGGCCTTTTCCCCACCTCTTCTGCTACATCGATGTCTGTATCGGCGCTGCCTCATGCTCCCACGAGAAGCTTGAACAGTTCATCAACTTTACTAACACCTTCCACCCCAGCCTTAAGTTCACCTGGACCATCTCTGATACCTCTCTCTCCTTCCTGGACCCCTCTGTCTCCACATCTGGTGACCGCCTCGAAACCAATGTCTATTTCAAGCCCACCGACACCCACAGCTACCTAGACTACACATCCTCTCACCCACCTTCCTGCAAGAATGCGATTCCCTACTCCCAATTCCTCCGCCTCCGCCACATACGCTCCCAAGATGGGGTGTTCCACTCCTGGACATCCCAGATGTCCTCTTATTTCAAGGACCGCAACTTCCCCCCTTCAGTGGTCGCAAATGCTCTCAACTGCATCTCTCGCATTTCCCGCATCTCTGCCCTCACATCCCCTCCCCTCCCCGCAACAAAAACAAAGACAGAATCTCCTTGTCCTCACATATCACCCCACCAACCTCCGGATTCAACGTATTATTCTCCAACACTTCCGCCATCTGCAATCCAACCCTACAACTAAAGATATATTTCCCTCCCCACCCCTATCTGCCTTCCGTAGGGACCGCTCCCTCCGCCACTGCCTCGTCCACTCCACACTCCCCACTAGCCCCACCACCCCTGGCACCTTTCCTTGCAACCGCAGGAAGTGCTACACCTGCCCTTACACCTCCCCCTTCACCTCCATCCAAGGAACCAAAAAAACCTTTCACATCAGACAGAGGTTGACATGCACACCCGCCAAGGTGGTCCACTGCATCCACTGCTCCCAATGCGGCCTCCTCTACATTGGTGAGACCATGCGGAAGCACGGAGAGCACTTTGTAGAGCACCTGCACTCTGTTCGCGACAAACGACACCTTCCAGTCACAAACAATTTCAAGACTCCCTCCCACTCCCTGCTCGACATGTCCATCCTGGGCCTCCTCCAGTGTCACAATGATAAAATTTCCTGAAGAAGGGTCCTGACCCGAAACGTCAGCTTTCCTTCTCCTCTGCTGCCTGGTCTGCTGTGTTCCTCCAGCTCCACACTGTGTTATCTCTTCTCTCCCACCTATCCGCTCCTCCCACCTCACTGATCAATCCCCACCACTGCCTACCTGCACTCACCTATCCCCATCCCACTTACCTTCCCCAGTTCCACCCGTCCTCTCCCTATTTATTTCAGAGCTCCCTTCCCCTCCCCCATTTCTGAAGAAGGGTCCCAACCCAAAACGTCAACTTTCCTGCTCCTCTGATGCTGCGTGGCCCGTTGTGCTCCTCCAGCTCCATACTGTGTTATCCCAAATTATCTGATATTTCTCTAGGGTGCGACTTCCTAAGGCCCACTTTTAACTAATCGATATTGTTACTGGTCTATTATAGCTTCAGGGCAACTGGATTTCTGGTCAGCATGTTACCAAGGGGCATTTTAGCCAGGGTTGGGTGCCTCTATAATCCCCTGTCTAAAATTCAGTTCTATGTTTGTCACTCACTCTGTCATTGAAAGAAAAAAACATTCTCTCACTCGTCTTTAACTATTTGGTGTGGTTTCAACTCATCAAGCCATTATTCAGCGTTCGTATCCTAATTGAAATGCTTTTTCTTTGATTTTGGAACATGAGAGATCGAAGTGTCTGATTTAGCTAAGCAACCTCCCTGCTTCTTCACGGAATGAATGAATTAAGAAAATTCTTGGTCACTTGGGTGTCATAAAGGATCCAATTCATCACAATGGTGTGATACGGTTGAGATTATATGCAACAGTCTCCCCTTTGTTTTATTCATTACCATTACCATTTACTATGGTAACCAGTCTGGACTCACTCCAACTTGTTTATTGCTGAGAGAACATGTTAAATTTCACTGTTATAGGATCATATAGCTAAGAAAATGTTTTTCAAACAGTACAAATGAAGACCAATTTGTTGTATCTTTTGCTTGCTTGTTTGTTTTACTAATATTCATTTGTGTTAATGGGAGCCCTCCCCCCTTCCTCCACAACATTATATCTCAACCAATGCCAATAAAACAAATTACCTGGTCAAAATTGCATAATTAATTTAGATTCTCGTCAAAGTAGCCCTTTTGATCCTGAACAAAATGGACACAGCAGGATTGGAGAGAGAATGGAGCAAGGACGGTAGCACTTTGAATTTGATCCTTGCCGACCTGCACTTAAGTTAGTTAAATTCAACCCTTAAGTCACTAAATTGGTGACTGTCAGATATTTCTGAGAGTAGAACTGAATAATTTTAACAATTATTATTAACCATAAAAGAAGGGGCCAGATAGTGATTTCAAAGTAACTCTTTAGTTTATCTTTATGCACAGTGGCTCAGTGCTTAGCACTGCTACCTGACAGCACCAGGGACCCAGGTTTGATTCCAGCCTCGGGCGACTGTCTGTGTGGAGTTTGCACATTCTCCCTGTGTCTGCGTGGGTTTCCTCTGGGTGCTCCGGTTCCCCGCACTGTCCAAACATGTGCAGGCTAAGTGGATTGGCCATGATAAATTGCCCATGGCATTCAGGGATGTGTAGATTAGGTGGGTAAAAGGGGGATAGGTCTGGGTGGGATGCTCTGAGGGTTGGTGTGGACTTGTTGGGCCAAAGGGCCTGTTTCCACACTGTAGGGATTCTGTAAATCAATGACAGAAAATCACAATATAACCTTTTTGACAGATATTTTGAAAGAAATCTGACAATTTGTGAATTTAGTTCACTTCTTACCAAATATTTTATAAGTCCATAATTTTTACAATTTTTATGCAATTGAATTAGAGACAAAAAAAACTGCAGATGCTGGATCCAAGGTAGACAAACAGGAAGCTTGAAGAAGGGTAATACCCAAAACGTTGACTTCTCCTTTCCTCCAGATGCTGCCTGGCTTGTTTCCGAAACGTTGACTTCTCCTTTCCTCCAGATCCTGCCTGGCTTGCTGTGTTCTTCTAGCCTCCTGTTTGTCTTTATGAAATTGAAACCTGTTTCCTCAGAGTTTGAAAATTGCAACAGGCCCACTTTTCACAACATTTATTAAACATACTGACAACTGAACACAAAACTATGGTATGTTACTGCCACCTATAGTGCAACGTATTATCCTACATATTAAATATTTTCTATATTTTCTTTTGAAATAAAGACAACAGCTTGGTCTTTCACCTTACACAATATTTAAAGCTAGTCTCAAACAAGGATATTTTCTATATTGGGCAACAATATCCAAGTCATCTGTGGCTCCAGAGAACAGAAGTGGACTTAAGACTATCCCTGGGATACATATATCATATATAAAGCTAGCTAATGCTGGCTTTCAAAGTTTATTAGAATCCCCACAGCAAGGAAGCAGGCCATTCAGTCCAACAAATCTACATTAACCCTCCAAAGAGCAACCCACCCCATCCCTGTAATCTAACATTTCCCATGGCTAATCCACCTAGGCATTGTGGGTAATTTAGCATGGCCAATCCACCTAACCTACACATCTTTGGACTGTGGGAGGAAACTGAAGCACCTGGAGGAAACCCAGACAGACACAGGGAGAATGTGCAAAATCCATATAGACAGCCACCTGAGGATAGAATCAAATCTGTGCCCAGCAGTGCTAACCACTGAGCTACCACACCACTCTATTGGTATAATTGGTAAGTTGCTTTTCTATTCCTCCAACAAAAAACCTTGCACTTATTCACATTAAACTTCATCTGCTAATGTTTGGTCCATTTAACTAACCTATACGTAAACATTTGTAAATTTCTTATTTCTTCATTGCAATTTACCTTTCTATCCATTTTAGTGTCATCTACAAACTTGGCAATAGTACTTTCTATCCCTGCATCCAAGTCATTAATATAGACTGTAAATAGTGGGAGCCCAAGGACCAAACCCTGTGGCATCCATTAGTTACCATCTTGCCAACCAGAAAAATACCCATTTATTCTGACTCTCTGTTTTCTGTTGATTAACCAATCATCTATGCAAGCTAATGACCCCGCGTGATCTTACCTTGTGTATTAAACTCATGTATTAGACAGCAGCTGACTAATCTGATTGGCTGGCAATTCTGTAGTTCCAGTAGCTCCAGAAAGGAATAGTAGCTGCTGCTGAGACCACAACTGGTAAAAAAGAATGAAGACTGGTCAGGCCTGTCAGACAAATCCTAACAGGGTGGGATAGAGTCGTGGGGGTCAGGTTGTAGAGAAAGAAAAGGATAAAGGAATTGATAGGATTGCAAGGGATGTCTCCAAAGGGCACAAGGGTGCGCCACAGGAGGTATAGCCACCACCAATTCTCCCCCTCCTGCCTGACAGGAGCCCACATAGAGAAAGAAATCAGATTTGTCCTGTTTTCCTAAGTCAAGGCACAGAATTGCAATAGTTGTGAAATGAAGCCTTTACATGGGACTTTGCATGCCCACCATGTGTGTGCATTCCTCAAACTAAAGTGGTATACAAATTTTATTGGGATTTAGATTTATACTCGTGATAATTCTACATACTGCTATGAGGATATAATTTAATTCTGAATCACACAAATACAAACTGGGGAGCACCAGTGCTTCACACATCAGTGAGCTTTAGCCATAGCTAAGTACCTGAAACTTTAACGGACTAAAAACTGATAAATCTCCATGCCTTGATGACTTGCATCATTTGGTTCTAATGAGATAGCTACAACGACAGTGGATTTGCACTGATAATAATTTTTTTCAAAATTCCCTAGACACTAGAACAGTCTCTGAAGATTCAAAGTTCTGAAATTTATACCACTGTTTTAGAAAAACAGAGAAAAGAAGACAGAAAAAACAAATGATATCAGTTAGCCCGACATCACTTGTCTCAAATGGCTCACTGCATCTCTGTGGCAAAGAAAGACTAAGAGAACCAAGATGTTGAACACTCAAGCCACTTTCAACTTTCAAGTATAATCTTTTAGAATAATTTCTAATCTTCTATTTTGCATCGTTCTCCATTTTAGTACAATGCTAATTTATATAGCGGTCTTGAGTAGCCAAGAGCAGATCAGCCATCACCCCAACATTGACCATGTACACAAGGCCATTTGGTAGCCCGATGTTAATGTTGCTGAAGAAGTAAATCCAGTTTTTCCAGGCTAACACCCTAAGGGCAATAGTTTCAATCCCCTACATTGCAGTTGGTGGATTCAATTAATTAATGATCTGGAACTTGAAGCCAGTCTCAGCAATGGTGATCATTATCATTGATTACTGTAAGAATTTATCAGGTTCACGAGAGACCTTTAATGAAGGAAATCTGTTGCCCCACAACAATGTCAGTTGATTTGTAATTGTCTTCTGAAATGGCATGGCAAGTAGTACCAAACTGCTACAGGGACTGTTGCTATTTATGAAAAACAATCTTTCCCAAGGGCAGTTAGAAATTGGCAACAAATATTGCAAGCCAATCAAAATAAATTTGGCTTATGAATGAAACCATGTAATCCAAATCCCCAGCTTTCCATTTACACTTCACAATAAGAAAATCAGAAACCAAGCAGAAATGGAGAATGTGGAATATGACCTACTTTAAAATTAGATCACTGCAGCTGCTACAGAAAAAAATCCCCTAGTCCTCATGTCAACACATGTTTATCTTGCATGGTTAAAAATTGAAAAAGTTAAGCTGTAGCTGATCACAATGTTACTCTGGGTCAATCATCATATAATTTACCACGTGTTTTACAAACTGAAGAATGAAATACTCACCAACTGAGTTATTCCAAATTTGTTGGAAAAATAAGTGGACAAAAGGTATTAAATCAGCAGCCTTTAAAAAGTTTAAATTTCCATTAATATTGAAAGGCACATTTCCCTTTAGTTAAATGCATATTGAAGTTATTTTGGATATTACCGATAATCTGTCTTCCTTCCCCCTTTGTTTACTGATGCCACTTTGTGTTGACATGACGTGATAACATGTTGAGATTGTTCCAGGCCAATTACCACACTGGTACAAAGTTCCATTTGCCAAAACAGAATCCTTTAAAAGACAAATTTCTTTGATATGGAACATTCTGATTTAGGTCTGAACTAGTCACACTTACTTAAAGGTATTATATGCAATCAGAAGGAAGGAATTATTAAAGGTCAATTTTGATGGTGAACGCTCTAAATTGTTAATTATCCCCTCCAGACAGCAGGAAAATAGTCAGTACAATAACAGACTCATTAGCAAGCTACCCATAGATATGTTTCACATTGCACTTGTACAGCTGGCAGTAACAATTGTCATTGATATTTGTTACCATGGCAAATGGCTGGGAAAGGAGTCAGTCCCATGCAACTGCTATTAATGGCAAGTTTTTTCAGAATTTAAAAAGTGTTGCACTGTGGTGTCTCGTATGTTACAGAAATAATTACGCAGCATTGGAATTTCACAAATTTGTCCCAATAAATGCCTGAAAATAAAAACATCTAAATACTTTAAAGTAACATTATGTTATACAGACTGTAAATATAGAAATACATAGGTTTAAAAAAATGGAAAAACAGAAATATTTTACTATGTATTATCAGAGTCATAATGAATTACATTCATTACTGTGCTCAACGAGAGTAAGAGATCCATAAAATCCATATCAATCAAGTTATCCTATGAAAATGGGAGCTATTTTCAGAAGATTTAATGAAAGAAACTGACCCTGAAATTTCACTGTATTTTTTTGGTGCTAACTCAGAGCAGTCCCAGTCTAGAGGACCAGAATTTGCTTAGTTGGGGCAGCAGAGGTAGTGGAGTAGTATTTCACATAAACCAGAGTTACACCTATTACAAGTACATATTATACTTTGATATAATCAATTACTGGTAGAACATGGGTCAAACTGACAAATGGTTCATTTCTTTTAATGCTTGCTTAATCAACCAGGAGAAGCATCACCCTTTTATCCAGAGATAGCAAGAACTGCAGATGCTGGAGTCAGAGACAACACAGTGTGGAGCTGGAGAAACACAGCAGGCCATGGAGCATCAGAGGAACAGGAAAGTTGACGTTTCATGTCGGGACCCTTCTTCCAGTCTGTCTTGTCTGTCCTGCTCATCAGAAATATATGCTTCAGTAAGATTACTTCTCATTCTTCTAAACTCATGAACATAGAACCAGTCAACTCGAACTGTCCTCAGGTGACAAACCGTGCCATCCTAGGAATCGGTCTGGTGAAATTTTGCTACACTCCCTTTAAGACAAATATACATTTCTTCAAAAAGGAGACCAAAACTGCACACAATATTCCAGGTGTAAAGCTGGATGAACACAGCAGGCCAAGCAGCATCAGAGGAGCAAGAAGGCTGACGTTTCGGGCCTAGACCCTTCTTCAAAATCTCCAGGTGTTGTCTCACAAAGGCCCTGTACAGCTGCGGCAAAACATTTTTATTCATGTATTGAAATCGGTTTGCAATGATTGCCATCATATCATGTCCCTTCCTAATTGCTTGCTGGACCTGCATGTTTGCTTTCAATGACTCGTGTACAAGAACACCAGGTCCGTTTATGCATCAATGTTTCCCAATCTATCACTGATTAATTAATAGTCATCCATTTTGATTTTACTAAACTTTACATTTATCTACATATTTTTACGTTTATCCACTTTCTACTTCTTTTACCATGTATTTGCCCACTCACATAACTTTTTAAAATTATCTTGAAGACTTCCTCCTCACCACTTCACAATTCCTCCTGGTTTTGTGTCATCAGAAATCTTGGAAATATTATATGCGGTGCCCTCATCCAAATTCTTGATATATATTGTGAATAGCTGAGGCCTAAGCACTGATCCATGTGATGCCCAATTAGTCACCACCTTCCACTCCCAAAGAACCCATTTATTTCTATTCTCTGTTTTCTGTTTGCTAACAAATTCTCAATCCATACCAGTATATTAATATTACCATACTTTTAATCTTACACACTAACATCTTACATGGGACTGTATCAAAAGGTGTCTGAAAATCCAAATACAGCACCTCCTCTGTTTCTCCGTCATCTATTCTAACAGTTATATCTTCAAAAAAACTCCACTAAGTTCCCTTTCATAAATCCATGTTGATTTTGTATAATCCTGCTGATATTTTCTATTTCTGTTATCACATCCTTTAAAAATAGACACCAGCATTTTACCTAATTTCCCGAGTTTTCTCCTTTCCTCCTTTTTCAAATTGTGGAGTTACTTTGTGACCCTCTAATCTGTTGGGACTATTCTGGAATCTACAGAATTTTAGAAAATGACCAATGCATCCACTCTTTCCAAGGCCTCTTTTAAATGTAGACTACTAGGGCCTAAGGATTTATCAGCATTCAGTCATCTTAATTTCTCCAGCAGTTTTTTTTAAGTAATATTAATTTCCTTCAATTTCACCTTCCACAGAATTTCTGGGAAATTACTTGCGTCTTCTTCTGTGAAGACAGAACTAAAGCAGTTGTTTAAAACAAAAACAGAAATTGCTGATGAAACTCAAAGGTATGGCAGCATCTTTGGAGGGAAAACAGAGTCAACATTTCAAGTCCAGTAACCCTACATCAGTTCTGGTGTTCTGATGAAGAGTCACTGGACTAGAAATGTTAACTCTGCTTTCTCCCTACAGATGCTGTCAGACCTGCTGACATTCCAGGACACATTCCAGGAATTCAGCTGGCCATATTAATACACATGTGTTTGCCCAGTCTATGTGCAGATTAAAGTCACCCATGCATACTGTAACACTCTTGTTATATGCATCCCTAATTTCCTATTTACTGTTATCTTTACTTTACCAGTACTGTTTATAGGCCTATAGACAACCCAGTACTGCTTTGTAGCTCCACCCAGACTAATTCTATGTTTAGATTTTCAAATCCAATATCCTTAGGCTCATTATTACAGTGATTTTATTCTTTATTAACTACATTACCTGCTTTCGTTTCCTTTTTCCTGTCCTTCCTAAATGTCGAATACCCTTCAATGTTCAGTTCCCAGTGTTGGTCACATTGCAGCCATGTCTACACAACCAAAATCATATCATGACCAATTACAACACTTTGCATTGTTAATTTGTCCATTATTTTATGAATGCTCCATGCATTCAAATACAGTACTCTTAGATTTGTCTTTTTAACATTTTTTTTCATATCTCTTTTTGTACTATGGCCCTATTTTCTGCTAACCCTTGTTTCCTCTGCCTTCCGTTACTGCTTTCTATTTTACTGTCTTCCATTTCTAACTTTGTTTCCTTTTTTGTGTCTTCCCACTCGGGTTCCCATTCCCTGACACTCAGTACTCAAGAACACCCCTGCATGGATATCGGTCCAGTCTTGCTGGATTCAACCCATCCAGCTAGTCCAGAATCAGCTCCAATGCCCAGGAATCTTAATCCGTCCCTTCTACACTATCTCTCCAGCCAGGCATGCGTCCAGTCTATTCTCCTATTCCTGATTTTGCCAGTAAATAGTGCTGGAAGTAAGCTTTGAAGTCCCTTTTTCAACTTACACCACTAGCAATTTGAACAAAAGATCTAAAGGTGAAACTCTATCCCTCTCAGTATACAGCCTCTCCATTGGCAAGTCCATAGTTGTGATACATGGAAACAGTCTTCCATTCAACGCCAGGCTAAACCTTCACAGGACTTCCAAGGATCAAGCCCCAGGAATACAGTGTGTGGCATTCATATGGAATGTGTGGCATTTAGAAGAGTTAATGGTTAAGGGAGTAAATCCTGACAAAAACTCTGGAGTGGAGACAAAAGATGGACAAACATTTAAACGTATCATCTTTCCAGCAATTCCTGCAACCATGAAGTATCATCCAGTCATCAGAAGAAGACCACCTCTCTTTCTCTCCCTCTCTCTTTTCCCCTTTTGGAAGTGGCATGCACATTTCTGGAAAAAGTGCTCAGCTCTGGCAGAAAACCAGCTGGGAACCAATATCTTTTAAAAAGATAGAAATCTGCTCTGTACCATTGAACAACCAGTTCAATGTAGAATTCTTTCACCAGTGAACTGTAAAATGTTCTTTCAATTCCACCTGCCTTCAGCTTGTGCATTGTTCTGTTCCCTAAAACTCCAATGTGTGTACCTACATGTCACAAAATTTGGAATGTGTTTTTTTTTCCTTTATGTAAGTTAATACTTTTATTGAGGGAACTTAGAAATAATCAGCTCCTTAATTTTGATTACCTCAAGGAGATCTGTCTGGCACGTTCTTCATAACTTTAATGCCAATTTAAGTAGAAATTAAATTGAAAAGCACACTGTTAGAAACAAATACTGAAAAACTCTTTATCGAGTCCTTAAGTGAGAAGAGATAAATCTATTCAGCTCTTCCGGCTTGATTATAGCAGAATCCTGGAAGCATTCAAGATTAGGCATTATTCTGAACTCACTCTCAATACACACAGGTTACCAAATGCAACAGAGCCAGGATCAGTGTCAGAGTCAGGGTTAGCTCAGACTATGGTACTGACCATTCCCTGGTGTGGATAAGATTTAGGATGCAATCTTGATCTTGTTTCATTCAAATTAGAAATTTGATCCCCATATCATACTGCCTACCCAGATAAAGACCAGTAGTTCAAGTCGACTGAACAGGCAATCTCCACAATTCCGCACAAACTGCAGAAGCAAAATGGAACATATTTCAAGACGCTGTCTACAGTACTTCACTCTAAACATCCGGGAAGCAAGAGCAGAAAATGTTGATTCACTCAACGCTAATATCATTGTGATGAAACCTGTCTTTGAAGCCAGATGATCCACATTCATTAATTACATACAGTCACAGAGTCATACAGCATGGAAACAGACGCTTCAGTCCAACTAGTCCACACCAACCACGTTCCCAAAACAAAACTAGTCCCACCTACCTGTTTTTGGCCCATATCCCTCAAAATCTTTCCTATTCATGTACTTATCCAAATGTCTTTTAAATGTTATAACTGTACGTGCATCCACCACTTTGTCTGCCAGTTCATCACACATGCTAATCATTCTTGTTCCTTCACCTTATAAATATGCCCCCTTGTTTTGAACTCCCCCATCCTAGGGAAAAGACCCTTGCTATTCACCTTATCTATGTCTGTCATGATTTTATAAACTTTGATAAGGTCACCAACCTCCTATGCTCCAGTGAAAAAAGCCCAGCCTATTCAGCCTATTTTTATAACTCAAACCCTCCATTCCCAGCAACATCCTGGAAATCTTTTCTGAACCCTCTCCAGTTTAATAATATCCTTCCTATAACAGGGCAACCGAAACTGTACACAGTACTCCAGAAGAGGCCTCACTAATGTCCTGTACAACTTCAACATGATGTCATAACTCCTATACTCAAAGGTCTGAGCAATGAAGGTAAGTGTGCTAAATGCCTTTTTAACCACCCTGTCTACCTCAAATTTCAAAGAGTTATGTATGTGAACCCCAGTGACAATTTTAACAACTTTGTCAGATATCTCAATATCCTTTGATACAGAGAAGGCTAAGGGCATGTATGAAGAGATTAAAAAGAAGGCAAAAGGTACAGAATCAAACAACGTGGCTCAATTAAAAACAAAGTCAGTGAAGTCATCACTGACTACAAAAATATTTGGAGAGATGGGTTGTAATTTGAGCTGTGCTAAGGGAGAATACATTCCAGAGAAGACTTTAGTCATGGTAAAATCTCTGCCTGTCATTGCACAGTTGAATATTGAACCTACATTAGGCTAAGCTGTTGACTTTCTCGTAATGGACAAATCTCCTGGTGCTGATGCTATATCTCCTGATCTCACTAAACCTTGTGAAATTGGCACTTGTGCAGCACCTCTGGTAGAGGAAGGCAAAGTACTCAGGATATGCAAAGAGTGTAAATGCAAACAAAGGCAAACATGGCAATTACAACAACGATGAAGGCATTGCCCTGCTGAGTATCATGTAAATTGTATTTCCACATATTGCCCTTGTCAGGCTATAGATCCTGGCAGAACACATCTACCCAAATCCTGATATGGATTCAGAACTGCAAGGTTTACAACTGAAACAGTCTTCTCACTCTTGCAGCTATAAGAAAAATGCTGTGAGCAAAGGAGACTAAGATTCATTGATCTCTCCATTGAGCAGAAGTGATCCATCTACGGTGCTACAGAAAATTGGCTGCCCACCAAAGCTGCTCAATGTGATTTCCTCTTTTCAAACAACATGATGGGCAAAATTAGTATGAAGGAGCAAAAGTGGAATCCTTTCAGATGTGCACTAACGTCAAACAAGGTTATATTTTGGCATTTACACTCTTCATTGTAGTATATACCTTCAGGTCATCTGGAAACAGTGTGTACTTACATGCTCACACCAGAACCAATGCAAAGCTGCTCAACCTAGCTCACCCAAGATCCAAACAAAGATATGCCAAGTGCTCATCAGAGAGTTGCCCTGTGCTTCTGCCTCTAGCCCAAATAAGCATAAACTGCTTTCCTGACATGTCACCAACTGAGGCCCTTAAGTGGTGAGTTAATACCAATATAAGGGTTTCATCCCACTGCCATTTGCACTAATCCAGCAGCAGGCAAGGGCTCACCATGTGTAGACCATGAAAAGCAAGCATTGTTGGGATTACATAGTTATTCCCAGATGGGGATCTCCTCTTTTCAAAGGCACTTGATGCTTAATCAAGATACTTGACATCGGGAAGATTGGGTAACCACTGAGAGTCACCCAAGTGCACTTGCTGCCAAGGCCCCCAACAACATCCACCCTGTGAATTCCCCCTGCGCGTCATTGCTCATCCATCGTTTGGGATCCATTGCCTAGGCCTCAGGTGCATGTTCTACCACCAGATAACACTAATTTTCTGATGGTTCTAAAGTTACAATGCAGAAAGACACCATTCAGACCATCATTCTGTGCCAGCTGAATGAAGTAGCACCTATTTAATCCCATTTTCCAGCACCTGGTCTATAGCTTTGCAGATTACAGCACTTCACATGCTATTGCATGTTCCTTTTAAATGACTTAAGAGGTCCTGCCTCAACCACTAAAGTGGACATCAAATTCACCTTCTGGGTGAAAAAATATTTCTTCATGTCTCCTGTAATTCTTTTACTAATCACCTTTATTCTCTGCCCCTGGTAATTGACTGCTCTGCTCAAGGCAACAGATTTTCCCTGTTCGTTCTAAAGTCCTCGTTATTTTGTACTCCTCTATTAAGGCACCCCTGTAGCTCCTCTGATCTAACAACCATAGCCTGTCTAATCTTTCTTCATACTTGCGATTTTCAAGCCCTGACAAAATTCTTGTATATCTCTGTATTCCCTCGAGGGCAATTAGACTGATAGGGCTGTAATTGACAAGATTGAATTTATCCTGCTTTTATGGACAGGATATAACTGGGCAATTTTCCACATTACTAGGTAGATGCCAGTGGTGTAGTTGTACTGGAACAGCTTAGCTTGGAGCACTGCTACCTCTGAAACACAAGAGTTCAATACTAATGTTGTCTGTCCAGATAGACTTTGCAGTATCTAGTGTCTTCAACAATTTCTTGATAACTCATGGAGTAATCTGAATTGGTTGGAGACTCACAGTTGAGATGCTTGACACCTCAAGAGAAAACAGCTATGTATCATCCACTCTGCACTTTTGGCTTAAGATGAATGCAAATACTTCTGCTTTGTTAATTGCACTGAAGTGCTGGGCTTCCTCATCATTGAAGATAGTGATATTTGTGCTACGTCCTCCACCTGCTAGTTGTATAATTGCATTCATGACCGGATATGACAAGACTGCAGAGCTTAGATCTGATCTGTTGGTGTGAGATCACTTAGCCCTGTTTATCACACACAACTTGCAGTGTTCGGTATGCATAAAGTCTTTGTATTCTGTAACTTCATCATGTTGGCAACCTCAGTTTTAGGTATGCCTGGGGCTGCTATGGGCAGACCCACCTGCACTCTTTATTAATCAAAGGTGAAACTCCCAGTTTGATGGTAATGATTGAGTGGGGCATATGCTGAGCCATGAGGTTACAGATTGTTGGGGAAAATTAGTGACTAGTCTACTGACCAATTAGCCACTTTGCCAAGCAAAGCCACATGTACACAATCTTTCAGCTCCAGCTCGTCTGCAAGCTACACTTCAACTACTTGTGGCACCAGTGGCTTTGTAAATAGTGTTTACAAGTGTCAGGCTACTTGCTTTCAAAAACATGCAGTAATCCAGCAATCCTTGTTTTTTATAACAGATTTTTTTCCCATTTCAGTTCACAATTAAAAATACCATAAGACACAATTTTTACAGTACATCCAGATATTGGATACAGTGCAAAAAAAAATCAACCTGATTTCAGGTTAATGGCATCTGTAATATGAGGAGAGAAAAGATTCAGGGAAATGTTACTGAAGTATTTAAGATTCTTAAAGAATTATTCCTATAAGTATCTTTTAAGTAACATTTAAGTATCCCTTAATCCCAATAATATGTTGAAGGTTGCCAACAAGACTAGAATCAGGGAACATCAATTTTGAAGAAAGGGAAGGTGAACAGTTCAGACTTATCTCCTATTTCTGCAGGTGGAGGTGAATATGTACCATGGAATGCCCAGAAAAGCAGAAGGACAGATGGTGTAAAATCAGTTCAGGGATGATTGGATGGAAATTTGAGGGAGTAGAATGTAAAATAATAATTGTAAGTTCCAGACGGACTGCAAAAAAAATTGTCTCAATCATCTGATTTCCTATTTGAACAGATCAAAGTAAGCTGACCATGATAATGCACTGCTCTTCAAAGTAACTACTTACTGCATTTTTCAGTAGTTTTTGTAGTTCATGGGTTATGGGAGTCACTGGCTAGGCCCACATTTATTGCCCCATTAACTGCAAAAGTCAATTACATTATCATGGTTCTAGAGTCATATATAGGCCACACTAGTTAAGGATGGCAGTTTCCTTCATTAAAGGGCATTATTGAACCAGATGGGTTTTTCCTGACAATTGGACAATGGTTTTGTGGTCATCATTAGACTCTTAGTTCCAGATTTTTATTGCATTCAAGCATTGCCTTCTGCCATGGTGGGATTTAAACCCAGGACCCAAAACATTACCTGGGTGTCTGAATTAATAACCTAGCAATGATACCTTTGGGTCAACATTTTCCCTAGATTGATATTGTGAAATAATAATTCTATTTTAGATCATTATTTTCGAAATGTTTCATTCAAAATGAGCTCATTCTAATATTTTTATCTCGAATGCTGTATTAACTTAATCACAGGCACACAGATTATCATAAAATTAACACCAAAAATGTAGATTTTATTAATCACATCCAACATTATATGTGAAAATTACAAATATTCATATTTGCTTATGCATCCAAGGGAAGTACTGTTTGCTTACATTCCACAAATGTAATGTGTATAAAGATACCTTAGGAATAATTTGGACATTGTGCAATAGTGTAAGTGGATGATAATGAATTATCAGACAATTTCATAATCTTCAAATTTGCTTTTTGCCATTTTACACAATTACATGAAGGTAAAATTCAACAGTCCCCTCTCACTCTGTCTGCCCTTGATAGCACAGATTGATACAAGCATTAATGGACAGAGCAAAGAATTAAACATATTTATCAAAATAAATTAAAATAAATTTGGTCAGATTAATAAAAATGTTGGACACATTGATTGTTTAGTTTGCAGCAAACCGCAGGAAGCCTCACATATTGCTGACAGTTTGTGTTGTGAAAAATGCCATTTCTTTTAAAACAATTTTTTTATTTGCAATATCTTTCCATTAAAACACTTCCACATTTTAATCCAAAATACAAACTAGTTTTTTTCACAGAGATTTTGCACTACATGGTAGAAGTATGGAATGTAAAGCTGCAATTTTTGCCTATTTTTGTTGTCTTTGGCTCTTGGTGAAATTCTAAATTTTTTTTCTTTATGCACTCACGGTATGAGGGCATCGCTGACTGGGCAGCATTTATTGTCTATCCCTAATTGCCCAGAGGGCAATTAGAGTCAACCACAATGCTGTGAGCCTGGGGTTACATGTAGGCCAGACCAGGTAAGGATAGCAATTCTTTCCTAAAGGACATTAGTGAATCAGATGGGTTTTTCCTACAATTGACAATGGATTCATGGTCATCATTAGACTCTTAATTCCAGATATTTATTGAATTCAAATTCCACCATCTGCCATGGCCGGATTCAAACCCAGGTCACCAGAACATTATCTGGATCTCTGGATTAACATGATGTTAAATCCAAGTGAATGAATAGCAGTTTCAAGTACTGACAGTAGTTTGTTCTGATTAGATATTCTCAAAGTAAGCAAGCTAACAATTTAAAAAATGTTTTCAGTCATGTTGATTTTTGAGACATTAGTTATACCCATTCACAAAATTTGTACATTTTTACATCAACCAAATATCAGCAAATATTGAAGAGATGCAGCAATTTGAAACATTTTTCATGATGACTTGACTTCCATGAACATTATTTTCAAATTCTCATTAAATATTCTCTTTGTCTTTTTTTTTCTGTCTCTATGAGATATTACAATAGGTTTCCATGAGGAGGGTCAATCCATTTAGTTACTACCCAAGAAGTCAGTCATGATGTGTAAGCAATGTATTCGGTATGAACAGCAATATGACCCAATGTTGTTCTCACCAAACAAACACATGGGACTAGGGATCCCTAAGTAGCCATCAAGTGTTGCTTTTTCTCTTCCCAAACTGGACATAATATACCACACCCCAATTGTACCCATGGTAAGGCAATTTGTCTCAACGCTTACCAGGGAACTAACTTTGGAACAAGTCATACTCTTTTTAATGAGAATATGAATTCCTATATATCTCTTCAGCAAACACACATGACAGCTCAGGTACTTGTCTTCTGACTGTGATAAAGGGTTGAATATGCAATCTGTTCTGAGTCGTCCTTTAATATTTCTCAAAGTTAGCTTTGAGAAGTTAGTGGGAATGTGAAAGAAAACTTGGGATAATTGCAACCTTGAGTTTTTATCCCTGCAGGAAAATACTCAAGCACAATTAGAGACTTGTCACAGCAACTAAACAGAAATAGGCAAATGAAAGTAACTACAGCTGTTCCAGCATTGTACCCCAGTTTCTAATCTGTAATCTCGAACTTCATGAATCTCTATTTGTAAGTAAGAAACATCAGTAGGCCATTCATCCACTCAACCTGCCCTACCATTCACTAAGATTGTGCCTCAGCTCAATTCTATTTCCTTCTCATGATACACTTGCCTAACAAAATTCTATCAATCTCAGTCTTGAAAATTTCAATTGGCCCAAGATCCACAGCCACTTTGGGAGAAGTTGTTGGAATGTCATCATCCTCAATGTGAAGAAGCGCTTCCTGATTTCAATTCTGGCTCTAATTTTAAGATTGTTGCTCTTTTGTTCTGGATTCCATCACCAGGGGAATTTATTTTTCTGTATTTGCCTGGACAAATTCCTTTATCATTTTACACATCTCAGTTAAACACAAATCAAACATATGTAACCTGTCATCATAACTTATTTCTCTCAACGTTTGTTTCATTCAAAATTAAAATACTACAGGATGCTGGAAATCTGAACTAAAACCAGAAAATGTTGAAAATGTTCAGAAAGTCTGGCAACACCAATGAAGCAAGATATCTGCTGATTAATTTATGTCGCAATTCACTAATATCAACACATCTTGCCCTGAGGATCAGTGCCTGAACCTAAAAGCAATATATTCCAAGTGGGGTCTGACCACGGGTCCATACAACCAAACCACTTCTTTCCTCATTGTGCTTTTTAAAACTTCCCTCCTACGAAGGTCAACATGTTTTTGCCTTTTTCAATACATTTTGACTGTAAACTAGCTTATTGTCATTTATGTTCATGGACATCTTTGCTCTTTCTCTGTTTCTTCCTTCTTAGTAATGAGAAAATATTAACATTTGTCTTAGACCAATTTCCCCACTTTGACTGTCACCTGCCACAGTTTTGTCAATTCATTTAGTCTGTTTTTGTCACTTTTCAACTTCTTGCTCCTTTCTCCACAACTTGCCGTGTTTCCTACTGTCATTTGTAAACTTAGACATAGAACCCTATTCCTTGTCGCAAATTATAAATATATATTGCAATTGGTCAGGATTCTGCAAAGAACACCTGTTGTTAAATCCTACTACCATGGCAGCTGTGGGAGAGAGGACAAATTTAATCCCTAAGTGGGTTGGGCTCGATGCACTAGCTGGTCTTTTCCTGATCATTATTTTCATATATTCCATCAGACAATGCTCCCTTTATATCTAAACTCAGACTCCCATTCTCCAATCACTCTCCTAGCTCTAATTTGATGTATATTACTCTCTGACTTAGCAATTTACTAATAATCTCCAATGCAGAACTTCATCAAATGCCTTCCAAAAGTCCCTCAGACAACGCTCATGGACTCTCCCCAATCCACCAATGGCTTCCCTAAAAACTGCAACTGGACAAGTAGGCCATCTCTATCCTGCAAAGATCCAAGCTGTCTGTGATCTTCTTGAATTTATCAAAGTATTCAGTCACCCTGTCCTGGTCATGGATTCCAGTAACACAGCCACAAATGTTGCTGTTTTGACAGCTTCAAAATAATTTGGTTTGTCAATACTTCCTTTGTTGCTAAAATAATGGACTGAAATTTGAAATTTTCTTGTTTAAAGTTACAATTTATAAATCTAGAAAGTTTGAACATTCATGATGAACACAACTGCAATCTCTTCATACAAAATCCTGGAAATGTGTTTATCTTAAGACATATTACCATCATCATCTTTTTACTTATTTCAAGATCCCTTAGTATTTTGCTCTCTTCCTGCACTGTGGAAACAAATACAAATTACTAGTTTAATAAGTCTAGCATTTCTTTATTGTCAATAATTATCTTGCTTCAACCTGTCTTTAAAGGTACCTGAGATAACAAGGTGTAGAGCTGGATGAACACAGCAGGCCAAGCAGCATCAGAGGAGCAGGCAAGCTGAC
>NC_063337.1:35166967-35190932 GCF_021869965.1 Rhincodon typus | reverse complement strand
ACCCAAAATGTCAGCTTGCCTGCTCCTCTGATGCTGCTTGGCCTGCTGTGTTCATCCAGCTCTACACCTTGTTATCTCAGATTCTCCAGCATCTGCAGTTCCTACTATCTCTGATTCGATTTTAAAGGTACCTTATCCCCTTTTACCACTTTTTAAAAATATATTCACTAAACTATTACTGTTAGTTTTAAATTCCTTAAAATTTTATATATTCAGTTTTCCAGCTCTTCTTTATTTATTTCTCTTTATTGTTTATACTATATAACACTCATGCTCCTGAATTTAATCCATTTTACTTTCTGTCTGGTATCCACTCTAATTTAGTTAGTAAATCTGTCACCTGACAGAAGGTTGTGGGCTTAGGGATTGTGAGCAGTAAATCTAGGCTGATACCCCAGTGCAGTGCTAAAAGAGAGCTGGAGGTTCCAACTTTCAGATGAGATGTTGAAATGAGATCCTATCTAGCCAGACAATTAGAAAGAAAAGATCCTCTTGTATATCATTAAAAGAAACTTGGGACATTCTCCCAGCTGTGTCGGCCAGTGTTCAGCCCTTCCCACAACTCAAAGGTTGCCTGCTCTGGGACCTTGCTGCATACCATTGACTGCATGTTTCCTACATTACAACTGTGACAACGCTTCAAAAGTGCTTACTTGAGTGCAATGTGAACATCATGAATGATTCTTAATAACCACACTTCTATTTTTCTTTCATTTCTATTATATTTCATCCATCTGACACACAAACATTCTGTGCTTCCATGACTCCTTCTTAACTTGTTGGCCATGATCACTTGACGATACGAATAGTCCCTTTGCCTTTTAGGAGTATACACTAGTTTTGCTGACCTACTTTAAGCCTATTAATAGATGTCTGTAACATTTCATTTACATGAAGGAGAATAAAAACACTGTCCCATTTTAACTAATCAGAGTTTAAAATTTAGACTGCAGAAAACAATTTTGCTTTTCAAGGGAAAATAGTTTTGGAGAAGATGTTTTCTTAAAGGGTGAGGAAAAAAAAGAAAATCAATAAACCCAGACGGCACCCTTACATCTCTGAATACTCTGATACAATGTAACATTAACTGAATACAACGTCCATGACAACAGTGATTAACAAGCTTCTGAAGAAAAAGACAAAAAATGAAAAAAAGACAAATTCAGAACAAAATCCAAGGAGGAAGTGAGATTTGTTTTGAATTTATAGAGGCTGAATTTCAAAACCTTTTAAATTTAAATTAAGTTTGATGTAATTCAAATGCTCTAAATTGGAGGATTAGAACAAACATCTGATGGTAGAGGAAAGTGAATGAGGCCTAACATAGCTGGACAAATAAATGGTCAGTAGACAGAAATGTCAAACTATTCTTGAACTCAAACATAAAGATGGGCACCTTTACATTGTTTATATGATGCATTGTTCTACATGATGCACCCAAAAGAAAAATGTGTAGGCTGTTTAGGAGCCAATTCAGGTTCATTAGACATTGCTTCTTGATAAAAGAACACAATGTATTCAATAGCATTGAATGCGTTAGTAGCACTTTTGTCTCAATGTCAAAAGGTTATGGATTGGAACCCCACTCCAGGATTTAAGCACACAGTGTGACAATTCAGCATAGTACAGTAGCACAATTTCACTATTGGAAATGCAATCATTTATAGAAAATGCTAAACCAAGTCTGCCTGCTTCTATAGGTAGATATTAAAGATCCTGTGACACTATTCACAGAAAAGTGAAGAATTATTTCAGTGCCTTCCTAAATATCACTCCCAAGATCAAAATCACCAAAAATAGATTAACGGACTATCGATCTCAATGATATTTGTGTGATTTTGCTGCATGCAAAATGGCTGTTTCAGTTGTCTGTAGAGGAAGAGTTGTTGCTCTTCAAAGTAATCAATTGAATGCAAATACTTTCAGTCGTTTCTGAGTAATGTAATAGGCATTATATAAATGCTAGTCATTCCTTTTATTTTATTTCAGTGCAGTAGAGGCAAACTGACTAGTGTCCATTGAAATCACAATCTGAACCAACCAATAACATCACAATAACAAAGTTGTTGGCATAAGTTTACAATTGGCTATTCCAATTACATGTAAAAGTAAAAAGTAAAAGTCACCAAAGTCCTACCAGACCATAGGGCTGCCCTCTCATTAGAGAGAGAGATGACTAGTGGTTTAACCTGAGGGTCACCATGCCTTGGGAGAGATTGAGAAGGAGAGTTCTTAATAGTAACCTCAGCCAATTACATGTAGAAATTTTGTAAAATAAGTAAACTAATCATTTTAGAAGTAATCTAAAGTAAGCCATTTGAAGACTGGGCTCAGGGTAACCTAACTGATTTTACCAAGGTAAGGTAGCCTCATTTTAGTTCTCCTCGTTACAACCATGATCAACATTAGCTCAGAACATCAAACTCCTTAGCAGGCAGTATGATACAGGGTAACATTTCATTTGAACTAAGTCAACCAATAGATGACTAACATATTTGCCAATGTGATTTGATTCCTCCTCTTTTAAGGACTTTCTTTCACATTACTTTCAATTGTTGGTTGGAAGGAGACCTGATCCTCTGCCTCTGCCTAATAGCTCTCCAAATAGCCAGCAGCAGGTACATTTTTGCTGTGTATATGTACTTCTCATTTTCCTAGTAAGGAGGCTAGTACAGTTTCACAATGATTAATTTTTAAAAATTGAACATTTTAACTTCATTTCCAATGCAGAGCCACATACTATAGTCATCAGCTCTTTATGTTTTTTTTAAAGTTAAAGGAATGTTATAATTCTATTTGATAAATTAGCAGACCATTGGCTGGATTTTACATTCCCAAATGAGACACACTGCCCCCATGTGCAGATAAAAGCATTCAACATCATGGTGTCAGGTCAGCAATCTGATATCATCAAGCAGGTCTCCAATTGCGGTGCCAATGTCTCCTGAAATCATTAGCCCACCTACCATTTTGAAATCATTTGTTAATGAGCCATTAAGATCATTAGTAAGCCATTCACCCACAATTCTTCATTGCCTGCTACATTATTGAGGAGTCGAATATAAAAAGATTTGGAAGATTTTAAGGGAAGCTACAGTGAGATGGCACAAGTACAGTAGAAAAAACCTGCTGTGATTGATAGTACTAGCAAATTCTGCTGCAGGAGGTTACATTTTTAGAAAATGGTTATGTATGGAATGAATAATAAAGTCTGATTCGGAGAGTGGGGAGACATGAAATTCTAGTCAGGACCATGGCATTACCCTTCCACCTCAAAACATCCCAGCCCAAAAGGCGAATTGTCACAGAGCCTTCCTTTGCACCAGTTTCTCAGAATCCACAAGTTATTTATTCACATCAAGGTGTTTTTCATTTCCATCTGTGAATATAGTTGCAACAAAAAAATTCAATCCAAGATTTATTTTCCCAGTAATCCAAATTCACAAGACCTCTAGCTTGTTGCATCTGATAATAGCTGCAAGGTTGAAAGGGAATAAGAGATAGAGTAAATTGTTTGGGAAGAAAGCCTCCTGTGCATTTATAATTGGCTTCCTTCCTACCAGATGGCAGGGACAGGAGCAAATAGAGCATGCAGTTTCTGTTCCACCTCCCTCAGTGTGCTGGGAGATGTAAGATCCAGCCCCCATATCTGTTACTGGTTTTCTGACATCATTTTATTGAGATAAATATAGAATTTAGCTCATATTGTTGCTCCCCTGTACTAACCATGAAATGGCAGCATTATCTTTCTACTAACTTTACTCTTGAATACTTTTATTTTAAGGTGCCTCACGATTCATTCTCCTGCTGTTTTAGGGTTGGCCCTTTTTATTTTCTATGTATATTTGATTTTTTTTTCAGATTGAGGCTTAGAATTTAAATTATGCAGTCCTTTGTAATGGACAAAATAGGCATTAAACATTAAAAAATGGCATACGTGTCATTGCACTCATTATTTACCTAAATATACACCTACAGAGTAGCTCCAAAGGTTGTTAGTATCTACCATATCCAACTGCCCCCTTACCTCACTCCTTCCCATATCGATCCCCCATTTGTTCCTCCCCATCCTCAGGTTATTGAGGACTATTGCAAACATTGAAATCCTCCTCACCAGCAAAATGCTTTGGGACCTAAGCAGAAGTCAGCAGCTCATCTACATCATTTAAATGAGGCCTGAGGTCAAATTTTGTTTTCGCCTTAGGCCTTTCCACTCAGGCACTGGGATCATTTCCTAGACCAGTGTCCCAAGTGGAAAAAAAATCTAAACAAGGAAAGAAAGAAGTTTAACAGACCAGATTTTTGTGAAGTATGTTTTCTGCAAATAGATAAGAACAATTTTAAACTGTTGGACTGGAGACTGTAGTACAAATATAATTTAAATAGTATCCATTTCTTCCTCTGCATAAGCTGGTCTCTGTCACAATTACTGAACAAAAATAATAGATACACGACAACGTGACTAATATAAAAAAAATTATATGACTATCAATTCCACTCACTATATAAACTTTAAACAATGAGTGTACAGAAAATTTTGGAAGGAACAATCTAAGTTGCATAAGGGACTCTTGTGGCACAATTGTAGTGTCCCCACCTCTGGGCCAGGAGACCCAGGATCAAGTCCCATATGCTCCAGAGCTGTATAATAACATCTCTGAACAGTTGATTAGAAAATATCTCTAAGTTGTTTAATCGTACATTATCTGCCCCCATTATGAGAACATTTCTGGTGGTCATTCACTCGATCATATTTTATCGCCACTACATGTGGAAAATAAGAGCACTCAGATTTACTTATTCAAAAAGCATTGGCAGACTGAAAATTCAAAAGGAATCAAATTTATGAAGGCAATAAAACAATATAGAAAGGCAGATTTCTCTCCCTTTCAAAAGTAGCTTCAAGGGAATAAATGTTGTGCTATTTACCATTATTCTATACATTGAAGTGTTTTCTCTGGGATGAGAATACAAGCTGGCCTGATTATGTAATCATTCCCTGATCATAATTATGTAACCCATTTTACATATCAGTTTCTTTTCTTCTTCTGTGAATCACAAATGTCCAATGGATCAACACAATCTGATCCCAGAATGGATTGGCTTTAGGCACCATCACATCACAGGTTTTTCCTCTGCTGTACTTTGTATTGGTGGAAATTCATGTTCATCTTTTGAAGAATATCATCCAAACAAAAGATAGCAAAATGGTGTCTATTGTTCATCATAAACATGTATAAGATTTGGTTCAATTTCTCATTCGCTGTTTCACAAATATATTTTGTATTCCCTCACAAAGCCCTTTCTTGTTCATATTAGCTGTTTAAAATTTTGTGTGTCAAACAATTGTTTTCTTTCCTAAGAAGCATTTGTGAGCTATAAATTTTGCTTGTTGTATCTGTGCTTCTTAAAATTTCAAATTGCTTAATGTTTCTAGGCACGATTCTATGACATCACAGGAGAAACTCTTTGCCAAGTGATAAAAGTTCTGTTGCACAGTGTAAACATTACGAGTGCAAACAGAATATCACACCATTGTGCTTATCCTTACAAATACACGGTTCTGGACTGATGTAACATGCACATTTTAATTTTCCAACAGTAGATTTTCTGAGACTATTTTTTTGCATTTCCTTTGGTTGCCAAGACATTTGCATTTGTCCCAATGATGCCTTTGTTATTAGGTCTAGGAATTGATGTCTTAGCAACAGGAATTTTGGTTCTTGCAGGCTCGCATCCTACCAACTGTTGATGTGTCTGAGGCCAGGAAGTATGATTTGCTTCGCTCTGTCGTGCAGTTAAAGTGGCCCTGTGTCTGGGAATGGCAGATACATTCTTCTCCTTGGAAATTGTAGTAACGTTGGATGCAGTAATGTTGGATGCAGGCACAAGAGGTTTTGGAGACCGGATTTTAGGTTCAGATACAGAGGACATTTCTTCATCTGAAACAATACTTATCAAACTTTCATCTACATCTGCAAACAGATCATACAGAACATCTCCACTGTAACTGTCTCTTGGAATACTTGCCCTGGTAGCAAGTGTTTTCCCACTTTCATCATCAGGTCCAGGGGTTGTGGAGTCCCAATATCCCTCATCACTGTTTGGGACACAGTCTTGATCACTGTTGGTGGTCATTGTGTCTTCATTATCATTTTTAGTTTTAGAAATATCATTCAAAGTAAGTTGTTTGACTAAGGTCCCTTCTGCTGCTTCATCAAGGCAAATTGGAATTTCTGAAGCCATCCATGGTGTTTGGTCAGCCATGGTCTTGTCCTGTTTTTCTTTAAGAGGCTCAACAGTTGATGGAGGTGTGTCCCAAAATTCTTGCAGATATTCATCATCAACTTCATCTGGGCTTGCCATCTCCTCTCCTCCACCTTGATAAGTCAGAATATTTGAGCATTTCTTTGCACCACCCTTTCCCTTTTCTGCAGGAGCTCCTTTTTCACAGACATTCCCTTCATCATCCTGGTCAGCAATAATGTCCCCACACCCTGTAAATGAATCAAAGCTCTTTAAAGATGTAACATCAGAAAACATTAAGCAAATTCGATCAATTGATTGTTCCGAGGATGGATCATTATTGGGTGCACAAAGTGTTGAAGCTTCAGGAGTGTGATGAGATTCGGATCCAGTTACAGAAATACCTTCTTCTTGTACATCCTGCCCCACATCAGTCAATCCTCCATCCTGTTTTTCCTCCAGCTGTTCAAATGCCTTGACATTAGAATCTTGGTCCAATAACTGGTGGTCAGTGGCAGCTTTCTCCAAATCTTTACATAATTCTGGAAGGCACTTGCCACTATTTGCGTGTTTTGATTCCTCAGTGAAGGTGGCTTCATTATCATTCTGCAATTCACATGATAATTTGTCCTGCATTTCCAATGCAGCACTTTCATGTTCAGAGCAAGATTTGTGTGTCTCTTCTTTCACACATTCCAAGCTGGCAGTCAAAGAACTAGGCAGTGTAATAGTGCCATGGATTTCCAGGTACTCATCTTTTTCCTCTTTACTAATTTTGTCCTTTTTATGCCATTTCATGCTGCTGAACAACCCTTTCAGTCCTTTCTTTTGTCTGTTGCAACTCTTTTCCTTCACCTGCTCAGAGTTTGAATGTACTGACTCTCCCTTGCCATTTTCTAACCTACTATTCCTTTTTAGTAAAGAGAAAAAGCTGTGAGACTTAGCAATAGGTCCGCAACCAGCAGCAGCAAAGCTCATACTGTTGACAATTTTTGTACTGGAATCATTGTCCAGTTGATAATTACTCAAAGATTCTTCCTTGTTGCTCACTTCCAGTCCCATATCAGCAATTCCATCATGCGTTTTGCTTCTAACAAGCCCCATTTTCAAGGAGCTTTTCCTATCCCCTTTGTTTTTCAGATTAAAAATACTAGGCATGGTGCCCCCTGATTTCTTCCTCCCAAATAATTTAAATGCTGTCTTACTTATCTTGCCAGTTTGTTGTTCAGAAGCCGAAATATCATTACAATCACAATGCAAGTCCATGTCTGCCACGATCTTGTTCCTGTTTTCTTTCTGCAGACCACTGCAGCTGCCTGATGCTGACTTTCCCTCTAGCAGCCTCAGTGCTGCTCAAATTCAACTCCATGGCAACCAGAAGGATAAGCAGCTTTCGTCATCTGTGAACTAGAGCCAGTCCACCCTCAGCGACAGTAAATTAACCTGAATTTTGTCAAGGCACTGGAAAAATTAGCATTCCGAAACAATTATACGCTGAATTAAAGTTTCTGTTTTTGTTAACATAGAAAATTATATTCAGTCATGATTAATAGAAATTATGACTTACACAAATAAACATATTTTAGTAAAGAAACAGTTCTAGTTCTGCTTAGGTACTGTGTAATAAATATATACATAAAATGATCTACATAGGGGAAACTGTAGAGTAGGAATTGTCATTGTAAAGTGTTTGTAAATCTCACAAGGAGAAACAGAGGAAAATGGAGGCTGAATTTTTAAAATATTTTTCACTCCTGATGACTTGTCAGTAGAACTGGCAAAGGTTTGGGAACAGATTGCCTACCCTCCATGCTAGTCAGAAAACAACATAGGAACAGAAATAATAACTAGAAACAATCTACACTGCATGCATTGTTAATTAAAATTTAGAAAATGTGGAGCTGCAATAATTCAAAATCATGCTTGTTGCAGCTCTGTTAGTAGTGTGCTCACTGCTTGGTTAGAAAATTCTAGTCCCAAACCAGAGTCTGACCACAAAAATCAAGGCTGATCTTGTAGTGTTCTCATTTTATTGCTGTGATGATAAAGTCTGAGTATGTTAGGTAGAATATTAAAAATTTGTCCATGTGATGTTGGTATTGCAGGTCAGTATATATTCCTCATCCTAATTGACTGCAGCACTGTTAAGAATCAACCACATTGCTGTGGTTTTGGAAGCACATGTAGGTCAGATTAGGTAAGGCTGGCAGATTTACTTCCCTGAAAGGATATGAATGAATCAGATGTAATTTTAGAAGAATCAGCAGAATGCTGCCGCCAGCTCTTCCTTCCAAGTTACTTTGGGATTGTTTTTAGTTGTTTGTCATAAAGAATCAACCAAGCATAAGTCTCAACAAAAGAAACACATATCTTAGCTAACAAAATAAATCATAGAATCCCTACAGTGTGGGAGCAGGCCATTTGGCCCATCAGACGTACACCAATCTTCCAAAGAATATCCCACCCAGATACACTCCTCTATCCTATCTCTGTAACCCTGCATATCCCATGGCTAATCAACCTCGCCTGCACACTATGGGCAATTTAGTACGACCAGTCCACCTAACCTGCACATCTTTAGACTGTGGGAGAAAACTAGACCAGTTCTGAATAAGAGTCACAATGAACTCCAAACATTAATTGTGTTTCTCTCTCCACAGATGCGGCCAGACCTGTTAAGTTTCTTCCACATTTTCTGTGTTTTTTTTCAGATTTCCAGCAACCACGGTATTTTGTTTTTATTACAGTTATTGAATGTTGGGTTATGTAACCAGAAGAATTAAATATAGATGGGCAATAAATGTTGGCCCCAGCCAGGGAAGCCCATATCCCTTGTGGAGACATAAATCTCCACAGTTACAATTTACTGGACAAATCATACCTTAAATATGAACAATTGTAATTAATACAACAAATTATAAACAAGTCATACATTGACAAGGATTTTGAGAAGAGCAAATAATAATCCCATTTACCTACACTTGATCCATAGCTTACTATAGCCTAAAATGTTCCACAGCATTTTAAGTGGTCATCTGGATGCTTCTCAAATGTTGGGAGAGTACTTGCCTCCAACACCCTCTCAGGCAGCTTGTTCCACATTTCTACCATTCTCTGGATGACAATTCTTTTTCTCAGATCTCCTCAAAACCATTTTGCTCCTCACTTTAAACTTATGCCCTCTGGTCTTAGACACATCTGCCACCAGGAAGAAATTCCCACAATCTACTTTATCTATACCTCTCATATTTTTGTATACCTCAATCAGATTCCCCCTCAACCTCCTCTGCTTCAAGGAAAACAAACCTACCTAGCCAGTCTTTCCTCATAACTGAGACTTTTCATCTCATGCAACATGCTAGTGAATCTCCTTTGTGTCCTCTCCAGTGCAATCATGTCCTGATAGCGCGGCAACCAAAATTGTACAGTATTCCACTTGAGGCCTAACCAATATTTTATAAAGTTGTAACAAGTCAGCTTTGCTTCTATATTCTGTGCGCATGCTAATGAAGGCAAGCGTCCTATATGCTTTCTTCATCACCCTGTCTACCTGTGCTGTCACCTTCAGGGATTTATGGACTTGTACGCCAAAGTCCCTTTGTTCCTTGATACTCCCTAGGGACCTACCATTGTGTATATCCTTCCCTTATTAGACCTCCCAAAATGTATCGCCTTGTACTTATCAGGATTAAATTCCACCTGCCGTTGCTCTGTCCAATTTACCAGCTGATCAATATCAGACTGTAGCCTGAGACCATCCTCCTCACAATCAATAATATCAACTTTTGTGTCATCTACAAACTTACTAATTATACCTGTTACTTTTTATGCTTTCATTAATATTAATAAAGTACAAAACTTGAATATTTCTGAAAAGAGAAGCATGTTGTTTAAGCTTTTTATCTTGTATTCCCCAACAGGTTAAATTTCAAACTATCACAATAATTTACACCCCAGGAGTAAAGAATACTGATTAGTTGGTGAGAGGACTCTAATTTGCCAAGGTGTTGCCACAGAAGAATCAACAAGCTCCTGGATAATTCCAAAAAATGTAAGGCTTGAAAGAATTCCTTTTGTTTGAAGACAGCGGGTCCCTGCATACGAACATATGGCAATTCTAGCAACTGTAAAAGAGCCATGTTTGACTAATTTATATTAAATTTGCTCTTGGTGTAGTTGCTAGTTCACTCAGGATTGTTCAGGAATTGTGAAAGCAAATCTAACAATAGACATTTTGTTTGGGTTTTGCAAGTGCAGGCTTGTTGAGTAGGATATATTCTGCTTCTGTTATTGACATGGATAAAGGGTGCAAATATTGTCAGGTATATTTGCTGATGACTCAAAGATAATTAGGCAAGCATATGTTAAGAGAATGCAAAGGACTGAATTTTAACAAAATTCAATTTAATGTCAAATTTGAGGAGTTTCATGAACGATTTCATTCCATGAGCTCTAGTGGGATCAATTCATGAGATTCTCCACTGCTCACCTCATGATGTATGCACCTATCTTTATGACACTGTGCTCCCACTAATATGCACTCGCCAGCAGCAGAAGCGTTTGCCACTGCCAGCACCTTCTAGGATTTGCACTGCCAGTGCCATATTCAAAACCCCAGCTGTGTTTCAGCTCAAACGCTGCCAGCCAGGAATAGCTCTTCTCACTACACATAGTCATCGGAACATGAACTGTCAGTTCCAAAGAAGAATCATTTTGGACCTAAAAAATTAATCTGCTTCTCTTTCCACAGATGATGCCGGACTTGCTGAGTTTCTACAGTATTTTCTATTTTTATTACAGCTAACTATTAATGGTGAAAGGATTTTGCACCCACTTAGCAGAAAATAATCCTGTGTGATATGACTATTAATTGTGCCATTTCTTATTGATATGAATTAATAAGAAAGAAAAAGTAATTCATTAGAAACTCTTAAACCAAAAATTCTTAATCAGCTTTAATTATTTCCATTTACCTTAAAATATACTTTCTTTTAACTTACAACCAAGGAATATCTCTGTTGGCACATTAATTGGATTATCAAAGATTATTACAGCCAGTAGGTATCAATAATAGAGCCAACAAGGTGTAGAGCTGGATGAACACAGCAGGCCAAGCAGCATCATAGGAGCAGAAAGGCTGAAGTTTCGGGCCTAGACCCTTCATCAGAAAAGGGGGAGGGGAAGGGGGTTCTGAAATAAATAGGGAGAGAGTGGGAGGCGGATAGAAGATGGATAGAGGAGAGGATAGGTGGAGAGGAAACAAACAGGTCGAAGAGGCGGGGATGGGGCCAGTAAAGGTGAGTGTAGGTGGGGAGTTAGGGAGGGGATAGGTCAGTCCAGGGAGGACGGACAGGTCAAGGGGGGCGGGATGAGGTTAGTCGGTAGGAGATGGATGTGCAGCTTGAGGTGGGAGGAGGGGATAGGTGGGAGGAAGAACAGGTTAGGGAGGCGGGGACGAGCTGGGCTGGTTTTGGGATGCGGTAGGGGGAGGGGAGATTTTGAAGCTTGTGAAATCCACATGGTATCAATAATATATTTTATTCAGTTGTGCTTACAGATGTTTATGCTTTTGCATGAAATAGAACTTACGAAGCACTGACCGTACAGACTATAAAAGTTACAAGGATAATTATGCAAGTGTACGCAGTGTTAGCTAAACACAGCTAGGGTAGGAGTAGTCACTATGATTAGTTACAGTTGACCTAAGGCAAGGAGGGAAAAGAATCGGGCAAAGTTCCCAATTCTGACTGATCCTTTGGCACAGATGCATGAGAATCGAGTGAAAGGAAAATCAGTCTATCTGTGATGCTTTCCATGCTTGAGCAACATGGAAGCATTCATTACCCAACCACGCACACAAAGAATTTGGACGAGGAACTGGATGACTGCTGGAGCCTAAGCTTGTATCAAGTGAGCATGGAGTAACTTGGAAACACTGTTACTTGATGTCAAGGACAGGATCTTTTGCCTCACTTCAACACTTTTGACCATGTTTGGATCCAGCCTATAATAAGAGCAGGAGTTAATGGCCTTGATGGAAAAAAAGTGGGTGTCAGTGGGTAGATTAGTGCGTCAAAGTGCTGCTAGATAACACTATTGAACAAGCCTTTTGTTACTTTTCTAAAAGATGAGAGCAGACTTAAAAGGGGCTCTAACTGACTGGATTGTAATTGTACTGCTTTTTATCGAAAGGTGTGAAGTAAGGTATGTGATTTATTAATATACATTTTAGATATATATATTGTGGATTTGATCTGTGTGTATGAAGGGTTTAATGATTAACTTGTCAGTATTTATGAAGTTTATTTTTTAACCTATATGAAAGAGAGATTTCAAAGAATCACAGAATCCCTATAGTGCAGATAGAGGCCATTCGACCCATCAGGTCTGCACCAACCCTCCAAATGATTAGGTCCAGTCAAGGACAGTAGTGGGAAGTTGTGCGTGGAGTCCGAAGAGATAGGAGATGCGCTAAATGAATATTTTTCGTCAGTATTCACACAGGAAAAATACAATGTTGTCGAGGAGAATGCTGAGATACAGTCTATTAGACTAGACGGGATTGAGGTTCATAAGGAGGAGGTGTTAGCAATTCTGGAAGGTGTGAAAATAGTTAAGTCCCCTGGGCCCGATGGGATTTATCCTAGGATTCTCTGGGAAGCTAGAGAGGAGATTGCAGAGCCTTTGGCTTTGATCTTTATGTCGTCATTGTCTACAGGAATAGTGCCAGAAGACTGGAGACTAGCAAATGTTGTCCCCTTGTTCAAGAAGGGGAGTAGAGACAACCCTGGTAATTATAGACCAGTGAGCCTTACTTCGGTTGTGGGTAAAGTGTTGGAAAGGATTATAAGAGATAGGATTTATAATCATCTAGAAAGGAATAATTTGATTAGGGATAGTCAACACGGTTTTGTGAAGGGTAGGTCGTGCCTCACAAACCTTATTGAGTTCTTTGAGAAGGTCACCAAACAGGTGGATGAGGGTAAAGCGGTTGATGTGGTGTATATGGATTTCAGTAAAGTGTTTGATAAGGTTCCCCATTGTAGGCTATTGCAGAAAATACGGAGGCATGGGGTTGAGGGTGATTTAGCGGTTTGGATCAGAAATTGGCTAGCTGTAAGAAGACAGAGGGTGGTGGTTGATGGGAAATGTTCATCCTGGAGTTCAGTTACTAGTGGTGTACCTCAAGGATCTGTTTTGGGGCCACTGCTGTTTGTCATTTTTATAAATGACCTGGATGAGGGCATAGAAGGATGGGTTAGTAAATTTGCAGATGACACCAAAGTCGGTGGAGTTGTGGATAGTGCAGAAGGATGTTACAGGTTACAGAGGGACATAGATAAGCTGCAGAGCTGGGCTGAGAGGTGGCAAATGGTGTTTAATGCGGAAAAGTGTGAGGTGATTCACTTTGAAAGGAGTTACAGGAATACAGAGTACTGGGCTAATGGTAAGATTCTTGGTAGTGTGGATGAGCAGAGAGATCTCGGTGTCCATGTGCATAGATCACTGAAAGTTGCCACCCAGGTTGATAGCGTTGTTAAGAAGTGTGTTAGGTTTTATTGGTAGAGGGATTGAGTTTCGGAGCCATGAGGTCATGTTGCAGCTGTACAAAACTCTGGTGCGTCCGCACCTGGAGTATTGCGTACAGTTCTGGTCACCGCATTATAGGAAAGATGTGGAAGCATTGGAAAGGGTGCAGAGGAGATTTACCAGGATGTTGCCTGGTATGGAGGGAAGGTCTTATGAGGAAAGGCTGAGGGACTTGAGGCTGTTTTCTTTAGAGAGAAGAAGTTTAAGAGGTGACTTAATAGAGACATACAAGATGATCAGAGGATTAGATAGGGTGGACAGTGGGAGCCTTTTGCCTCGGATGGTGATGGCTAGCATGAGGGGACATAGCTTTAAATTGAAGGGTGATAGATATAGGACAGATGTCAGAGGTAGTTCTTTACTCAGAGAGTAGTAAGGGCGTGGAATGCCCTGCCTGCAAAAGTAGTAGACTCGCCAACTTTAAGGGCATTTAAATGGTCATTGGATAAACATATGGTTGATAATGGAATAGTGTAGGTTAGATGGGCTTCAGATTGGTTTCACAGGTCGGCGCAACATCGACGGCCGAAGGGCCTGTACTGCGCTGTAATGTTCTATGTTCTATGTTCTATGTTCACCCAGACCCATCCCTCCACCCTATCCCTACAACCCTGCATTTATCATGACCAATCAACCGAGCCTGCACAACCCTGAATACTATGGGGCAACTTAGCAGGCCAATCCACCTAACCTGTACATCTTTGGGCTGTGGGAGGAAACCCATACAGACACAGGAAGAATGTACAAACTCCGCACAGACTGTCACTCAAGGCTGAAATTCAGCATGTTTCAATAAACATTGAAAAACGTTAGCTTGCTTTTGATTTAGAATAATTAGGATTTTCTTTTGCTTCGGGGAAAACGTATATCTTGGAAAGCTTTTTGTTTCAATTTGCAGAAGTCTCATCAATGTTTATAGGTACATGGCACCATAGGAATTATGGAGCAGGTGTAGGCAATCCAAGCTCATTCTCCTAATTAACATGATCATAGCTGATCTCATCCTGGTCTCAACTCCATTTTCCTGTCTGCTCCCTTTAGTCCTTTATCCTGCATTTCATCAGAAACATATTCATTTCTTTATGGAATCTGTTGATTGATTCTGCCACCACTACTACCTGTGGCAGTGAGTTCCACAGATTCACAACCCTCTGAGAGAAGTAATTTCTCTTCAGCTCAGTTTTGAACCGAACTCCCCTCACTCCATATCTATGCCCTCTTGTTCAAGAAGTCCAACAAGGAGGAACATCAGTTCCATGTCCACCTTATCAATCCCCTTTAGCATTTTACATACTTCTTTGGTTGCTTTGTTCCCAACCACCTGCTTTATTAGTTTAAACTACCCGAGTTGCACTGGCAAATCTCCCCAGTGAAGATGCAACCTGTCCTTTTGTACAGGTCCCACCTGCCTTGGAAAAGATCCCAATGAACCAAAATCTGAAACCCTTCCCCCTGCACCAGCTCTTTAGCCACATGATAAGCTGTACTATTTTCCTATTTCTTGCTGCACTACCATGTGGCACAGGGAGTAATCAAAAGTTTACAACCCTGGAGGTTCCTGCTTTTCAATTTACGGTCTAGCACCCTGACTCTGCTTGCAGGACCTCGTCACTCTGCCTGCCTATGTCATTGGTACAAATGTGCACCACAACATCTGGCTGTACACCCTCCCCCTTCAGTATGTCCAGAGCACACTCGAAGACACCCTTGACCCTGGCACCAGGGAAACAACACATGACCCAGGAGTCTCATGTGCAGCCACAGAAATGTTGGTCTGCTCCTTTAACTATTGAGTCCCTGACTACCACTGCTTGCCTGCACTTCATCCCGTTCTGTTGCACAACAGAGCCAGTTGTGGTGCCACTGTTTACCTCTCCCAGATGTTGCTGCATGTCACAGGTAGACTACATGACATCTATCCTGCTGATAATGGTGGTGCCTCTGGGATACTGTCTGCGAGGTCCAATTCTATGAGTATGAGTATGTCAGGCTGCTACTTATGTAAAAAGTTTGTGGTACAACTTTTCAAATTTTGGCACAGCTCCCAGATTTAGCAGGGTCAACAGGGCAAGATGTATCATTGTTATTCCTGATGCCTTAGTCGCTGCCAATAGTTTCATCTATTACAATTTTTCTGTAGCAGCTTGACGCAGTTGAATTTGGTTACTGACCATCCTGCCAATGGAACAGTTTGTTCTTATTTACTCCATTCATACCGCTCCTAACTTTGATTTAATTGTATGAGCTCTGCATGCCCTTTTATATTGTTGCTTCCTTTCCATGGGGATATTGATGAAAATGTTTTATCTGAGAAGCAGTGCATTCCTGCATTCCAGGATATGCAAGTAGGTCAAAGTCTCATGTTACGAGGCGTCAAATTAATATGCTTCATCGTTTTTTTTGAGATGTTTTAAGGAGCATACAAGAGCCTTATTATAATTTTAATTTTAATCTACTGTGTGTTAATTAGTCCCACACAGACATCAGTACTCTTCAGTTCACTCTTTCAGCTTTGCTACAACACTTAAAACAGGTTCTGCTGGAATTTCCAGCTCTGACTTTGGAAATTTGATACTCAACAGTTTAATTGCATATTGTATTAATGGTTGAGTCTCGCTATTTTGAGAGTGATATCTGTATTATTATGGATGTGTTATGTGCTGCAGGATATGCTGCTACATTTTTTTCATTAACTAACCTTTGAAACATATTATGCCCTCAGCATTGTTGCAGCCACCAGTCACTTTGTTAACTGCAACCACGGTTTGCAGTAAGGTAATTCCAATTATCAGGCCAATTGCAGGATGATGATGTAGAATGAAAGTTGATTCAATTAACTTAATAAGAATTTATCAGTTTTTGCCAAGAGCTCATATGAGGATCATAAAATAAGAAATCAGTCAAATTGACTGATGACAAATAGAAGCGTGATTACACAAGTAGTCAGTACAAAACAAATCAGCATGATGTAATTTCACTATTATTTCTTACTCAGCAACCACTCAAATCATCGAACTACAATTTACATCAAATTATTGGACTGAATTTGGCTAGAAATTGGCTGTGGACTTTGGTGAGTTTCATGGAGGGATTCTCTCAGTGAGGCCTAACAAGATTTTTCACACAATTTTCCAAAACTTACCTTATTTCCTATCCGCCATACCCCTATGGCCCCTGTAATAACTCAGAAAAGGAACATCGTTTATTGTTGAACACCAAAAGAGAACCACTACTCATGGCATACATAGGCTAGTCCAAGCCTGGGACAGACACTTCATTTATTTTTCTCTTTTTTTTTGTTCCCAAAATCCAGAAGAGCTCTTACACACAAACAAATGGCTTTCCCAACACCAAACCACTGTGACTTTTTTTTAGTTTTAAACTATTAACCGCCACTAGTAATCAACCATATGATCAATTAGACATTTACATGCAAATTCCATGAGGGAGAATGCAAACAATCAAAGTGAGGGAGAGGTTCAGAAATGTTATGACATATATCTGGAGCAGATGGGATTGAACGCAGGTCTCCTGCCTCAGAGGGAGGGATACTACCACTGCACCACAACAGTCCTGCCCTGGTGTCTGCTTTGTAGTTATTTTCTAATCAACTTTTTCAGAGCTGTTAATACATACAGCTAGAGCAGGTGAGACTTGAACACAGGCCTCGTGGCTCAGAGGTAGGGACACTACCTCTGGGCCACAAAGCCATTATGGTCTGCTTTATTTCCTTCTTAATTTTCCAGTTAACCTGTTCAATGATGCTCTTACTCACCTCTGGAGCAGCTAGGACTTGAACTTGGATCACCTGGCCCAGTGGTAGAGTCACTGCTGTTGTGCCTTTTTATTTAATCTATTTTTTTCCCAAAGACCTGTTCAGAGATGTTATTATAGACCTCTGGAACAGGTGGTGTCCTGAACCCAGGCCTCCCAATTCAGGGGCAAGGACACTACCATTGTACCACAAGAGGGCTCCATTGCCATTATACCACAAGAACCAGGTTGATGAGTTCCAGCTGGGCAAGCTGTTGCCTGTTGCCAAGGGAACTTGTACTCAATGAGCTTCATGAGGAGATTAATTAGTGATTCCCTAAGGGCCTTATAAGGATTCTCACAGCCCCTGACATGCTGTATCTTCCATCTCACCACAGGGGGAAGGACAGGCCTCCTGCTGGGATCTCCTTCGATTCCTGATCCTAGTGCCATTTTTAAAACATAATGATGCAACAAGTTCAAGTGCTGTAAGTCCAGAGTTGCCCAGCGTAATTCATGTGAATTGTCCAGGACATAGCAGATAGAGGAATATTGGCACCTAACTTTGCCAATGGAGACCTGGAGTCCCTGGAGGACTAATTAGTGCGGTGTAGGGCTGTCCTTTTGCCTCAGGTGCAGTAGAGGAGGCCATGCTGAGACCCTTCCAGCCTGGTCCATAGTTACCACTTTGGTCACTGTTCTTTCCATGACCCCGAGAAATGCTCAGCAATGCAGGAGAAAGGTCAAAGATCTTCTCCACTCTGCGACAGTAAATGTAACCATCTTTTCCCTATTACATTACACTCACTCTGTCTCCACCAGCTGGAGGAGGAAATACATCCAGACTCCCCAGAAGTCTCCTCTCAGAACAGTAGAGGTGGCTAGACTTTCTATCTCCTTGTCACCCTCAGCCCTGGGGGCATTCGAGCTCAGGAAGGTGCATTTGCATCGGGTCAGGCCACACTCAACATTCATGTGCCCTCTAGCCACAAAAGCCTCTGTGGTCCAAGGCCAACAAGCTCCAATGTAGAGCAGGCATCCAGAGGAGTCAACTGATAACCGCTTAGACTTTCAGGTCAGGAATTGTCACCAAAAGACACTTGGTTAAAGTATTTTTGTTTTTGGTGACATTCTTGCCAATCTCATTGAATTTTTCAAACTTTCTTGACAATGCCCATGTTAATCAGGGCACAATTGAAATCACTGGTTGGGAACTGAAAACTAGAGGAAGCATTAATAATCTTTACGCTATGGGAGCACAGAAGTTTCTCACAAGAAAGTCCATTTTAATCTGTGATCTGCGATTCCTCATTCCACCATCTGCTGTCAGTAATTCCATACACTAGTAATATATAAACGCATCAAACATGAACGAAGAACTGAGTGAAATATTTTAAGCTCAGCTACATTATATATAATTACTGTAGATCCTTAAAACATTTTGAAAAAACCTATTCAAAGAAAAGGAATATAAGTAAATCTATATACAACAGCAATATCCAATTGATATAAAAATTATTTTACCTGATGCCAGTAAAATAATCCAATTGAAGACAGGTATGACCACACATTTGCACAGTAACTACACCTGACTCTCATTGCAGCCTAGGCATGGTAGAAATAGACTTTAACTTATAATTTCCACATGGCATCTTGGAATAATTAGACAGGTCACCTAATTCAAAGTCCCAATAAGCTTTTGCAAGGTCAATGATTATCTTCTTTATCTTAAAGTAAAAATATTTTATAATGATTTCAATTATATTCAATGGTAATTTTGAACTAGGTTATCTCATCCTATGATTGTGGAATTGAGGTGCTGTAAGTATTTTGTTCTGCAGATCAGTCAATTACTACCAGGTCTAATCTCAATTTGACTCATCAAGCGACTGAATTAAATGGATACTGGAGATGAACTGTGTCGGTGTATAATGCTTGCTTTGATTCTTCTATATCCAGAACCTCCTAACAGAAAAATTTTCAGGTAGTTTGACAGTTTATGTAACTGAATCATTTAGTATCACACTGCAACAACAAGCTAGAAGTTTATATTGTCTTGGAGCCTATGTATGGCATGTTTAACATAGATGATCTGAGATAAAAAGATTAACAATGCTACAGGGGATCAACCAAAATGAGAAGCAGCGTGTAACTGTGGGAAAATTCAATCCTTAAGAATTACCTGGCAGGATGGTTTGAACTATTAATCATGCATGTTTAACCTTTCTTGCTGGTTGAAATGTATTTAGATTTCAGCCAGAGTATTAGCTTAAATCTTCACTTGCATTTCTACCATTGTTGCTTCCTTAGGATCATTAAAAGTTTGCATCCATATATTGTCACTTACCTGCACTGTACAGCAAATGACCAGAATTAAGAATATGTTATCACTAATATTGAAATCCAGTAAAATAGCAGTAAACCAAAGAACAACCTGACTTCTATGTTAAGTGAAAGTGAATACTTCTCCTACTGTTAAAATTGTTACTTTTTTTTGCATTATGTCACATTGAACATCAGGCTAGATTTTGCTCTGAGCAGTGAATGAACCATGCTCATTAACCTTGCACTTGCCCTCTGCCTATCAGTGGGCTTTTGCATGGGAAATTTTTGTCATGCAGAGCATTTAAAACATGAGTGAGCTGATAAAGTAACAGCATGCCTCTCTAATCAGTCAGATTGAAGAATCATTAACAAGTTGAGTCCAAATCAGTCAATTAGAACAATGGATTCAAAGTCAAATGGTCCAGAAAGCTAAATAAGGAGAAAGATTGGAATACAAGATAGAAAGAAATAAGTTAAAAAGGAAATTTATTTCCCTTTAAAGTTTTCAATAATCATTAAAAGCAGAGGAACTGAGATCCAAGGAGTGTGGTACAGAGGAATCTGGATGTCATAGAGTCATAGAGTCATACAGCATGGAAACAGAACCTTCAGTCCAACCAGTCCATGCCGAACATAATCCCAAACTAAACTAGTCCCACCTGCCTACTCCTGGCCCATATCCCTTCAAACCTCTATGCATGTACTTATCCAAGTGTCTTTTAAATGTTGTAATTGTGCCCACATCCACCACTTCCTCAGGAAGTTCATCCTTGTACTTGAATCTCTTTCCCAGAAACCAGTGCAGGGTGGGTCATTGAATTTAATCAGGTTTGAGTTGTGTCGATTTTTGAGAATCAGCGAGGTGAGGGTTGTGGAAGGGCAGTCAAGAAAGTGGGGTTGAGACCACAACCAGAGCAGCCATGATCTTATCAAACGGTGGAACAGTTTGAAAGGGTCAAGTGACCTACTTCTGCTCCTAAATCCTCTGTTCCAATCTTCTGAAAGTTATTTTTCAGTGCCAAAGAGGTAATATGGAAGCAACTAAGTCTTAGCACATCATTAAAGGGTTCTTAGATTGGAATGGACAAACCCTAACTTTTTTAGTGAGTTGAGACCATATCTATAAGTTCAGAGACCTTACATAGTAAAATAACATAGGAGCAAGTGTAGGCTATCAGCCACCTGAGCCTGTTTTGTCATTCAGTAGGATCATGGTCAATCTGATGATGACCTCAAATCCACTTTCCTGCCTGTTCCGCATAACGCTGGCACTTTATGACTTGTTATTTTTAGAAATCTTTCAAATAATGATGCTCTAATTTCACTGAACATGTGCATTTGATGGAAGATATTGTCTAAGTTACATAAATGACAGTAAACACGGCTAGCCTCATCTTTACAGCAAAATTGGGCTCATTGCTACAGCTTTAAAATTTGAAGATTAACAAATCCGTGGTCTTCCTCAGTACCAAAAGAATGGCCAGGCTGCATTGAAAGAGTTAGGTGTGCCTATTGAGCATTTCTACTGCATATAGTTGCAGGTTGGATCTGTTAACTGGAAAGGAAAGAGTGCCTAATGAATCCAGTACCAACATTTAAAGTCTGACATGATCCTCAAGATTCTGCTAAAATCCTTCAAAATTGAACACAAATAAGTACTGAATATGTATCTTCTGTCATGTTTAACCATATCAGCAATTGTTTTTGTAAACATAAGGCAATCAAAAATCTAATATTTATTGTAAAATTATCTAATTCATGTCCTCCTGAATTTTAGTTCCATTTTATTGGTACAGCTAGTCTTGAGAACTGATACTTGTTACCATGGAGATGTTATGCTGGATTCTATCAGTGGGAGGGCAGGAGGCTAAGAAAAGTAAATTTTTATTTGACTGAGGGCCCTTCCCTTCCCCTGTCAGCCAGGAATGACCTGCTGTCACATTGTTTAGGCTTCAGCTTGTGTTTCTATATCTAATCAGCCTCCAAATGCCAAGCTGCTAAGTGGGACAAGTTGAGGGCACAAGGTCTACCACCTGTTGAGACTATTACTGTTTCTACAAAGGCTTTTATGAATACAGTTACAATAGCAAGTGAAAGCCTTATCCTGTGCTCAGAAATAAATGAGTGTCCCAACGTTTGAGAGATCCCAATTACCCTGAATAACTTTTGTGACCCCATTCAAAAAAATTCTAAGCTGCTCACAGATCTCAGCCATTTGGTATGGAAACAGCACACTAAAACTACATTCGGTATTATTTTGTTGAGGATTGAAAATCTGAGAAAAGGAAAAACTCTGAAAACGTTAAATAGTGAGATCGTGTAGCTCCTCAAATTCAATGTCAAATTTTTTTAGAAGTAGATGAATTTTTCAGAACATTGTACCATGCTAACATTTTTAAATAATGCAAATGAATAGCAAATTACTCTCTAATGCTCTGTTTAGAAATTCATTATGTTTGTGTGCTTAGCCTTTTATAAAGATTACACCATTCTACATTTTCTCTGTCCAGTTTTCCCATCCAGAACTAGACACATCTTCTAAATTTTCTAAAGATTGTTCCACCATAAATATCTTGCTCAGGGTTCATGAAACTTCCTCCCTTTATAAATGAATATGCTGTATTAAGGCATTAGATGTATTACATTTATTCAAATATTTAATGAATATTTCAAGAACTGTCACAAGATCAAATTAAACAGATATAAATAAGTAGTCACACAAATTAGCAAAAGTCATTTTAACAGTCAATTTTTCAGCATAATTGTGAATAATAATGACACATTGTCACTACATTTGCACCTGTAACCAAGGGTTTCATTTGTTTTTGTGGAGAACTACATCTACACAGGATGGTTATCATGATTCCAAAATAAAAGCTTGATTACCACAAGTCCACTTATCTAACATCACTCTTCCAGCTGTAGGAAAGCTAAATCTTGCATTAGCAATTAGTTTTCTATTACAATTTATGTCCAGCATGTATACAGAACACATTTCAATAGCTATTCATTCCTTGTGTTTCTCTTGGGGAATTCATGCTCAAAGAACAGTCTCATTACAGTTGTATAATGAATTAAACTACTTTGAGATTCAAAATCTCAATATCTCACACATCAATAAAGATTAAACTCTAGGCCTGCAGTGCCCACGTGTGCTGGATGGGAATGTTCTTTTAACTGATTAAGAATCACAACATCTCCAGCAAGCAGCATTTTAGCACTGTATTTTCTATGAATAAACATTCAATATTTTGTTTCAGACTGTCAGAAAACCCTTAAAATTGTTAACAAGTTTTCAGTTTTTAGGAGTTTTACTGTTTTGAGCAAACCAAGATTAATAAATAGCAGAAGCATTGTTTACGAACAAATGATCTTGCAGCAAAGTGGATAGCTGGCACTGTGCATATTAGAAGATAGTAGTCTGTCCAAACAGAAACAGCTATTCACATAAACCCCTCACCAGAAAGGAACAAATTTCATACTAGAGAAACTACAAAGCAGATTGATTAACTTAGTTTGTGAACTTGCTTTCAATTCTCTTTGTTTTTAAAAGAAAATAATCTTGTAATTTAATGCACTGGAAGCAAGATCACTCAATCTCATCCATAGAAAGATCTCAGCATTCAAAAAATAATAACTTAATCAGCTGTGCTAGATTTTCTCTACTGTAACCATTGACTTGCTTATGGCTCATCAGTCACACATTATGATCGTAAAACTTATACCCTGTTCTGAGCCCTTTCATACTGTGATTCAAATTAAATGCATATTGTATACAATCTGAGGTTGTTATCCTTGGGGCAGAGGAGACTGAGTGGGGACATGATTGAGATGTATAAAATTACAAGGGGCATAGATAGGGCAGACAGGAAGAAGTATTTAGATATGCACTTGCAATGCCAAGACATACAAGGCTATGGGCCAAGTGCAGGAAAACAGGATTAGAATAGTTAGGTATTACACAGTGTGGAGCTGGAGGAACACAGCAGGCCAGGCAGCATCAGAGGAGCAGGAAAGTTGACGTTTCGGGTCGGGACCCTTCCCGAAACGT
>NC_063337.1:35062069-35166567 GCF_021869965.1 Rhincodon typus | reverse complement strand
GCATCTGCAGTTTTTATTATCTCTTAGAATATTTAGGTGCTTAATTTTGGCTGGTGCAGACTCAAAGGGCCATAGGGCCTTTTTGGTGATGTAGACCTCTATGACTCTATCATTTGAACATGTAATAATGATCTAAATACTGTTATGGCAAGCCAGTTAATTGCTGTTAGTTAGGCCTGCACATACCCATTTAAAGTCAACAATTTTTTTTAATGACAATTGGGAAGTGGATAAGGTAAAGTGTTTTCATTGGGCTATCTGAAACCTGAGTCAGCATGCAAAGCAAAACATGTAATTCATCAATCTGATTGTGGATTCTGAAATGAACAGCTCAAAGACTGAGAAGGAAATGTAATTTAGATCAGTGGGTTCAATGTCAAATCAAATGTCAATGTCAAATACATAAAGAAAAAGAGAAGGAAAAATTTTGGATTAGAGGAAGATAAAGTAAAATATGTAATATTTTTGTATTGTTTTTAATTTCTAAAACTCGAAAGACCCTGTGACAGACAATTTCTAGGCTAATAAGATTGATTGGCAGTAATTATTATCTTTTACATTATTATAGGATACTTAGACTTGAATATATTTGGTTTAGTGTTCTGTCTTGTACCAACAAGTACAGAAATTCAGTACATTTGAACGGAGAAGCAGAGAGTGAGATGTCATTTACATAAAACTCCAGTGGAGTAGAGCAGAGCATCTCTTTCTTTGGTAAGTTTTTGATTTCTATGATTAACTGTGCATATGTCTGTGTCTAAAGTTGAGGTATTTCTGCATTTAAAAATAACATGCACAATGAGCCTTGATGTTATTGAAACTACATTTTTGGCCAATGTTCATCCTATTTATACGTACGTTGCAATTGTGCATGATTTTCTGACCCCTTCTCTATCTACTCTTCTGAATGAACAATTTGTACGAAGTAGCCTTTGAAGCTTTGGTTTAACAAAGTGTTATTCATGTAGGAGTAATCAAATATTTGAACTTCCCTGATTTCTGCACATTTTGCACGATGTGGAAATTTGTCATTATAAAAATGCAAAACATTAATTTTATAAAAATCTGTGATGTTTTTCCATAGAAAAGTGGAAGAGAGTTCCAAGGAGCTCGACATTTTTGCTTCAGAGATTCACTCCTCCAGTGTTTCAAAACATGCACATAACCTTGAGTATAAGCACTTTTTCAGTATTAAAAAAATTGTATAATTAAATACATGATTGCTTTTCTTTTATTTACTTTAAGAATGTATGCTCCAGTTTTTCTGGTATGCTCCAGACTGCTCCAGTCTGAATAGATACATCTGTCAAAATTCTCCTTGAATTTGCAAGCTCCTTGTACCTTAAATGAGCATCTTTTTAAAAGTGCTTATACCATACACAGATGGTACTGGGAACAAATCAAATGGTATATCAGACAGTGACTGGTAATCTTCCCACTTGTGAATTCAGTTATACAATTAAAAATGCATAATATAAATATATAAGGTGGACTAGTAAACTGAAGGCCTGAACATTTTTTTCCAGAGACATGGTCTGAACAATTACCAGTCATTTGGTGAAGGCTGGAGGGTAGACATCGGTGACAAAATGGGAAGGTGTTGAGCTTAAAAGCTTCACACTATCATGATGTTTTGCCAGCAGTGAACATTTGGGAGGTGCAACCGACTGGAAACCTACTTAAGCCATTAAGGGCCAATTCCGAATTGTGCCACAGCCATGTGGGAAAACAACCCATTGAAACTTGTAACCCTCTCAACTCTAGCACAGATCAGAAGCCTTCGTTTTTGGGCTAGTATCTAAATGTGGAGCCCTCCTGGAGTCAATGGCCACCCTACAGCAAAGGCAGCATTTGTGCCTCATGACTACACCCTCTTTTTGAGGCTGTCTGAATGGCCCTGGTGAACCCCAGTGTTACTTGTAACTCTTCAAGGACACCCAAACACTCCGTGGAACTGCAGCCTCTGCAATGGCCCGCACTTGCAACAATATTGTGAAGGCTGCTGGGCTGCTAACATTCGGATTGAACCAGTAACATTATAAATGGCCTGTCTTCCTTACCTGGGGTCGCAGCCATTTCATGGACCACCACCAGAAACGTGCATCCACAAGTTCCACCACTGACCAAAGCAGCTCATCTTGTGCTTTCGGATGTGATGGCAGAAGTTCTGCATTTAATCTAGCCCGTGTGTTCAAATCCCACCGTGATAGTTGGGAGAATTTCAATTCAATTAATTAATAAATCAGGAATAAAATAAGTGTCATTTATAATGATCATGAAAATAAAAAGAAACCTCACACAATTGCAGAAACTTAGATTTTACCTGCTGCAATCAATACAATTGAAGCAATATGTAGGGAGGCAGAGGTGCAACTGTCAAACAAGAGAGTGAAACAAAGATTTGAGGAAACTGCAGCTGATAAAGAATACATGCGAGGGCAGAGCTTCAGGGTGATGATACCATAATGGTGCATGACACACATTCTGTGTTCGATCTCCATTTTATAACCACAAAATAGCACATGGAATATTCAGTGCGTTACAGGATATGTGAAAGATAAGGCAACACATGGGAAGACATGTTTGGATTTTGAACGAATAGTGTTTCATCCACAATTCAGGCCTGTGTGACTTGAAGAAGAAAGCTATTCCGTCTCAGGTTTGGATGCACTGCACTTAAAAGGAGACAACTAGCAACTAGTGTTATAGTGGGTTTCCTCAAATGTAAACTACATTTAAGCCTACCCACTTCTGCAAGTCCATTTGCAAACTTGTGTGATGAGCTCGAATCATGAGGTGTTATTTATTTTCTCACTGAGGTCCATTTGCTGGTTTATCAGTTGCTAATTGTTGGCTAACTGAAATCCTGTACAGTTCCAACATAACCTCCTTGCTTTTATAATCTAGGTCAACTCTGATAAAGGCACATGTCTCATGCTCCTTCTCAACTACGCAGTTAATCTGTTGTGCTGCTTTCAGGGATCTGTGGACAAGCAACCCTGGATCTCTCTGTTCCTCTGAGCTACCGAGTGTCCTGCTATTCATCAATTTATTTAATTACTTCTTCCAAAGTGCATCCCCTCACACTTATCAGGATTAAATTCCATCTACCAATAAGTCTATATCCTCCTTTCACCTAAGACTTTCTTCTTCACTGTCAACCACCTGGCCAACTATTTATCTGCAAACTAAATTATTATCTCTCTACATTCTCATCTACATTGTTTATATATATCATTAACAATAAGGGTACCAGCACTGAGCTCTGTGGTATGCCACTAGAGACAAGCCTTCTGTCACACCACACAAACAGTCCACCACCACCACCCTCTGTCTCTTTCCATTAAGCCAATAGTCAATCCAACATGGCAAGTTACCCTAGATTCCATGTCTCTTACCTTCTTTATCAGTCTCCCATTTTGGACCTTGTGAAAGGTTTTGTTGAAATCCATACAAAATACATTACCCTCATTTACACACCTAATCATCTCAAAAATTCCATCAATAACCTCCCTGTGTCAAAGCTATGCTGACTATACTTTGCCTCACCACAAGGAGATTAATTCACTCCTTCAGAATTTTCTCCAATAGTTTCCCTACCACTGATGGGAGAGACAGTGGTCTGTAATTCCCTGGTTTATCTCTACCACCCTTCTTGAAAAGTGGAATCCTGTTTGCTGTCCTCTAGCACCCCCCGGCCCCTGTTGTGAGTTTTTTTTATTCATTCACTGGATGAGGGTGTCATGACCAGGCAGCATTTATTGCCCAGAGGGCAGTTAAAAGTCAACCACATTGCTGTGGGTCTGGAGTCACATGTAGGCCAGACCAGGTAAGGTAAAGGACATTAGTGAACCAGAGTTTTTCCGACAATCTGCAATGGATCCATGGTCATCATTTGACTCCTAGGTTAATTTTTTTTAAAAATTCAATTCAAATGCCACCATCTGCTGTGACAGGATTTGAACCCAGGTCCCCAGAACATTATCTGGGTCTCTGGATTAACAGTCCAATGATAATACCACTAGACCATTAAATATTTGAGTGAGTGCCCCTATAAATTCCTTCTTCATCTCCCACAGCAGCCTTGGATACGACTCATTTATACCTGGAGGCTTGTCTACTTTTGAGCTACTCAAAACCTCCAATACCTCCTCTTCCCTTTATCAATTTGCTCATAGACTTCACAATCGCTCAAACTCTGTGTCAACATCTTCCTTCCCCCAAGTGAAGAGAGATGTGAACTAATGTTTAACACCCTGCCAATATCCTCTAGCTTCACACACAGATTGCCCCCTAAGTCCCTAATGGACCCTGGTTTTCCCCTGGTTATCCTCTTCCCCTTGATGAATTTATAGAATATCTTAGGATTCTCTCTAATCTTACAAACTAGTGTTTGCTCATGCCCCCTTTTTGCTCTAAATTTCTTTCTTAAATGCCCCTCCCCTGCATATTCTATACTCCACTAGGGCCTCTGTTGATTTGTTCCCTTTGTACCTGTTAAAAACCTGCCTTTTCTTTCCCAACCAGTGCTGAATATTCCTAGACAACCAGGGTTCCTTGGGCTTGTTGCTTCTACATTTCACTCTAAAGGTAACATATTGAGCCTGTAAACTTGCCAATTGCATTTTAACGCCAGTCCTCCCCCTACTGTTCTGTTGTATTTTACCCAGAAGAAACTATTTCCACTCTACTTTGGCCAGATCCTGCCTTTTTTAATGCAACTTGCCTTTCCCAAATCCAAACTTTTTTAACAGACCATCATTTCCTTCACCATAACAAACTTTAAACATATGTGTTGTGGTTGCTATCACTAAAATGTTCTCCCATCACCACCTCAAAGATCTGTCCAAGCTTTGTTCCCCAGAATTCCCCAGCACTGCACCATCTCTAGTTGGACATTCTACATGCTGATATAAAAAGTTCTCCTGGATACCTTTCAAGAGATCTGTCTCCCCTAATTGGGATAGTCATACAGTAAAAGGTTAATGTTGAGGAAGTTGAAATCCCCAAATAAAATTACCTTATTATTGTTCTTATACACCTTAGTGAAATGTCCACATATCTGCACCTCTGTTTGGGGGTCCATAATCCACTTCCTGCAGTGTGACTGCCCCCATTTTATTCCTAAATTCTACACACAAGCCTCATTTGAAGACCCTTCCAAGACATTATCCCTGTTACTGTAGTAACTGATACCTTAATTAACAATGAGGAACTACCTCCTCCTTTACACCCTCCCCAGTCCTGCCTGAAGATCCAATATCCTGGAATATTGAATTCCCAATCCTGCCTCTCCCCCAACCATGTCTCTGTGATGGTAACATCATTGCAATTCTACATGTCAATCCATTCCCTTAACTCATCTGTCTTACCTACCATAGTCCTACTATTAATGTAGCGGCCATCTAGCCTCACCTAACTCCCTTGAAACTCAACATGGCTGAACTCCCTTGCCTTTGCTCCTTTATTAAAATAACCTGTGACCCTGTTCCTACTAGTTTAAATTCTTCCCAACAACACTAACAAACCCATCTGCAAGAACATTGGTCCCATTTTGGTTCAGGTGCAGGTGGTTCTGCTCATACAGGTCACGTCTTCCTCAGAAACATTACAGTGATCCAGGAATCTAAATTTACTATAAATCACTCATTTATCTGCCCTATGCTCCCATTTCTGTACTTGCTAACATGTGGTACCAGGAGTAATCCAGAGATTACAACCTTTGAGCTCCTTCTCTTAGTCTACTGCCTAGCTCCCTAAACTCTTGATACAAGATTTTACCCCTCATTATATCTATATGTTGAACCACTACAGTACTTAAGATGTTGGGACACATGTATTCTTTGTATTACAATGTGTTGAGCTTCAGTACTGCTAGAACTGCACATGCCCAACTAAGTATATAAGAACATTAATGACTTGGATGAGGAAAGTGAATGTACTATAGCTACATTCCAGATGACAAAAATAGATGGGAAGGGAAGCAGTGAAGATGACACTCAAGAGTTTGCAGAGGGATATAGACAGGCAAAACAAGTGGGCAAAATATGAGTTTAGGCACATTGGCTGGAAGAACAGAAGAGGTCAATATTACTTAAATAGAGAAAGACTACAGAAAGCCATAGAACAGAGGGATTTGGGAGTCCTTGCACATAGCATCCAAGTTGATCAGGTAATAGAGCAGCTGCAGAAAGGTTGTTTCTCCTTGTGGCAGAGTCCAGGACAAAAGGGCATAATCTCAGAATAAGGGTCTCATATTTAAGACAACATGAAGAGGAACTTCTTCTGAGGGTAGTGAAACTGTGGAACAAGATTTATCATGGCTGTGTGGTTATGTTCAAAATTGAAAATCTACTTCAATAAGTATGGGCATCAAGGGTTATGGGGCAAAAATAGAAAAATGGAGCTCAGGATTATCATAACAGCCATGATCTCTAATGTTTTAATGAAAATCTGTAGATCAAGTTGTGGTTGGTTTGCTGAGCTGACTGGTTTTCACGCAAACATTTCATCTCCCTTCTAGGTGACATCGTCAGCATTGCGTAGCCTCTGTTGAAGCGCTGGTGTTCTGTCCCGCTGTGAATTTACATGGTCTGGTGTGTCATGGTGGGCAGGCTTGTTTCTGGTTTTGTACCACAGCCGTATGTAGATGGGGTTTATTTCAACATGTTTGTTTAATGCATCATTGGTTGAAAACCAGGCCTGTAGGAATTCTCATGCTTGCCTTTGTTTTGCTTGTCCTAGTACTGTAACTTTGTCCCAGTTAAACCAATGTCCTTATATGTCTGAATGTATTGAAACGAGGGAGGGCTGGTCATGCTGTTTTGCTGCGAGTTGGTGTTCATGTCTCCTGATGGCAGGTTTCCTGCCCGCGTGTCCTACGTAGTGTTCCTTGCAGTTGCTGTGTGGTATTTTGTATGTCACATTTGTCCTGCTCATTGCGGGTATGGGGTCTTTTGTCTTTGAGAGTAACTGATGAAGTGTGGCTGTTGGTTTGTATGCTTTCTTTATTCCAAGAGGTTGCAGGAGTCTCGTAGTCAGTTCCCATATGTTTTTGATATAGGGTAGGGTGGCCAGTGTGCTGGGGTGTACTGTGTCTTCTGGGTGTTGTTTATTTGCCAGGCAATGGCAGACGAAGCTATTGGGATAGCCATTGTTCGTAAAGATTCTGTATGGGTGTTCTATGTCTTTGCACAGCTCCAGGGTGTTGCAGGAGTTATCACTCGTTTAAACAGTCTTGACACAGTCAGAGTCCTACAGCACAGAGACAGGCCCTTTGACCCAAACTGGTCCCTACCAACCCAAACGTCATCCATGCTAAGCCCATTTCCCTGCACTTGGGCCGTATCTTTCTAAACTTTTCCTTTCCACATATTTGTCCAAACGCCTTTTAAATGTTTTTAATGTACCCACCTCAACCACTTCCGTTGGCAGCTCATTCCGTTTGAGTACCACCCTCAGGTTCCCATGTATTCTTTCCCCTCTTACCTTAAACTGATGGCCTCTAGGCCTCAATTCCCCAACCCTGGGAAAAAGTCTGAGTGCATTCACCCTATCCATGCCTCTCATGATCTTATACACTTCTATAAGATCCCCCCTCAGTCTCTTATGCTCTAAAGAAAAATGTCCTAGCTTGTCCAACCTCTCGCTATAACTCTGGCCCTCTGGCAACATCCTTGTAAATTTCTTTTGTACTCTTTCCAGTTTAATAACATCCTTTCTATAGCAAAGTGACCAAAACTGAATTCACTACTCCAAGTACAGCCATGTACAACTGCATCATAACTTCCCAACTTCTATATTCAACACCCTGACTGATCAAGGTGAGTATGTCAAAAGCTTTTTTCATGGCCCTGTCTACCTGTGACACCACTTTCAGAGAACCATGCCTGTTTGTGGACACTGCAATGGTTGCTGTTGCAATTCAGAATTTGGTCTGTGTGTGTAGTCTTTCTGTATGCATCAGTAAGGAATTTGCTGTTGTTCATTCATTGCACCATTAATGCTAGAAATGGGAGTTGATTGTTGTTCTTTTCTTCCCTGGTGAACTTGATCCCGGTGAATATGCTGTTAATAAGATGGTATGATTCTTCTAACTTTGCTCATTTAATGATCATGAATGTATTGTCCATGTGTCTAACCCATAGTTTAGTCTGGATCTGAGTAAGGGCTGTGCGTTCCAGTCTTTGCATAACAGCTTCTGTTATGAGCCCCAAGATTGATGAACCCACGGGTGTTCCATTAATTTGTTCATATACCTGGCCGTTGAAGATGATGTGTGGAGTAAGGACAAATATGATATGCAAAATACCATGCAGCAACTCGAGAAACTCTACATAGGTAGGAAACACTCCACCAGCATACACGAACACCAACTCGCAGCAAAAGAGCACGACCAACTCTCCCTCGTTTCAATACACTCGGACATAGAAGGATATCAATTTGATTGGGACAAAGTTACAGTACTAGGACAAGTGAGACAAAGACAAGCACAAGAATTCCTGGAGGCCTGGTTTTCAACCAGAAATGCAATAAATAAACATGTTGAAATAGACACCATCTGCATACCACTACAGTACAAAACCAGAAACAAGCCTGTCCGTCATGACACACCAGACCATATGAATTCATGGCGGGACAGAACAACAGCGCTTCAATGGAGGCTACACAGCACTGACAATGTCACCTCGACGGGCGATGAAATGTTTGCATGAAAAACCAGTCAGCTCAGCAAACCAACAACTCCAGCCGTGATCTCATTGAATGGGGAAGCAGTCTTGATGGGCTGAATGTCCTACCTCTGTTACTACGTCTTAATGCCTTATGGGATCTCAACTGCTGACAAATTACATAAGTTTCTTTGATAAAGTGACAGAAGGCAGAGTTGCTAAATTTACTGACCACGATAGGTAGGACAGTATGCTGTGAAGACGACACAAGGTCACAAGGATATTGACTAGTTAAGTGAGTGAGCAAAGATTTGTCAAATGGAGTATAAAGTTGGAAAATGTGAAATAGCCCATTGTGACAATAAGAATTAAAGAAGTATGTTATATAAACAGACAGGGATTGCAGTGCTGAGGTGCAAAAGTATTGTCTTTTCATTCATATGAGAGTATGAGCATTTAATGCCCATTCATAGCTGCCCTTGGTGGTGGTGATCCTCGTGTCCTCATACATCAATCACAAGTAGTTAGTACACTGGTACAGCAAGCAATTAGGAAAGCTAACAGAATACATTGGAGAGGGGAAGTAAATACAAAAATCATCCTTCGGTTATTTAGGGCACTGATGAAATCACATTTAAATCTTGGCTCGCTCTCTCCTTAACACTATGTCCTCTTGTTTTCGACTCCCCTACCCTGGGGAAAAGACGTTGTCTATTCACCTTATCTATGCCACTCATGATTTTATAAACCTCCAAGGTCACCTCTTAGCCTCCTACGCTCCAGGGAAAAATGTCTTAGCCTATCTAGCCTCTCCTTATAACATTCCAGTCTTGGTAACATCCTTATAAATCTTTTTGCATCCTTTCCAGTTTAATAACATCCTTCCTAAAGCAGAGTGACCAGAATTGTACACTGTACTCCAAATGTATTAGTCACATTTAAGGATGTAAATACATTGCAAACAGTTTAGGGAAGGTTTACTGGATTTCTACCTAGAATGGGCAGATTGTCTTAGGACAAAAGGTTGGACAGGCTAGGTTTGTTTCCAAGGGAGTTTAGAAGAAGAAAAGATGACTTGATTAAAACAAAAATCCTGAAATTTCTGGATGATGCAGATGTGGAGACACTGCTTCTTCTTATGGAAGAATCTAGAACTAGGGGGTCACTGGTTTAAAATAAGAGGTTGCCCATTTAATACAGAAATTAGGCTAAAGTTTGAGAGTTATGAGTCTTTGGAAAAGGTGGCAGAAACAGTGTTATTGAATATTTTTTAAGGCAAAGCTAGATAGATTCCGGTCAAGCAAGGACTTGAAAGATATCAAGATTAGGCTGGAATGTGTAAGTGAGGTTACCAAAAGATCAACCATAAAGTTTTTGAGAAGATTTGTCGCTTGGGTTGTGGATGGGGTTGTAGACTTGCTCTCCGAGCCGGTGTGTTTGGTTGCAGACATTTCGTCACCCTGCTAGATAACATTATCAGTGCGCCTTCGGTGAAGCGTTGGTGTTCTGTCCCGCTTGTTAGTGAACAGCGCTACCCCCTATACAACCCAAACTCTGGGTCTGGTATGTAGATGACACCTTCGTGATTATCAAACGCACAAGACTAGAAGAAACCCACCAACACAAACAACATCCTCACCAGAATAAAATTCACAAGAGAACAATAACCAACTACTCTTCCTAGACATAACGGTATAATGTAAGAACAACAGAGGATTCCAGACTAGCGTATACAGAAAGACCACACATACACACCAGATATTTAATTACTCCAGCAAGCACCCCAACACCTTTAGAAGGAGTTGCATCAGGACATTATTCAAACAGGCCACTACATACTGCAGCAACCCGGAATTGCGCAAAGCAGGACAGGAGCATTTATACAGAGTTTTAAAAAGGAATGGATACCCAAAAAGCACAATCCGCCATTACCTCCACAACAGACCACAATAAAATGACACAACATGGCCAGACACACTAGTTACCCTACCGTACATCAGAGACATATCAGAGATGACCACAAGACTACTCACAGCCCTAGGTATCAGGTTAGCCCACAAACCAACAACCAGCCTGTGACAGCTACTGACAAACGTACAGGATCCCATAACCTCAACCAATAAAACTAACGTAATACACAAAATACCGTGCGAGGACTGTGAGAAACATTACACAGGCCAAACTGGAAGAAAATTGACAATAAGATGCACTAACACCAACCATCCGCCAAGAGACACGACCAATTCTCACTGGCCTCAATACACACGGACAAAGAAGGCCATGAATTCAACTGGGACAACACATCCACAATAACACAAGCAAAACAGAGACATGCCAGGGAATTACTGGAGGCCTGGCATTCCAACCGGAACTCCATCAACAAACATGTTGAATTGGACCCGATATACAAACCACTGAAAAACAAAAACGGGAAGTAATACCAACCACCCCAGCAAACCGAGGCATATAAATAACAAGCGGGACAGAGCGCCAACTCTTCACTGAAGGCTTACTGATGATGTTACCTAGCAGGTTGATGAAACATCTGCAATCAAACACACTGGCTCAGTGAGCAAGTCTACAACCTCAGGATGAACCACAATTTTATTGAATACGAGAGCAGGTTAAAAGGGGCTGACTGGCCCATTCCTGTCCCTGATTCATATGTTATAGAGTCATACATCATGGAAACAGACCGTTTGGCCCAACCCATCCACGTCGACAAGGTTTCTTAAACTTAACTAGGCTCATTTCCCTCCAAACCTTTCCTATCCATGTACAGTCCAAATGTCTTTTAAATGTTGCAATTGTACACCCCCCTACCATTTCTTCTGGCAATTCGTTCCATATACACACCACCCGCTGTGTGAAAAAATTGCCCCTTTTAAATCCCTTAGGTCCCTTTTAAATCTTTACCGTCTCTCCTTAAACCCATGCCCTCTTGTTTTAGACTCCCCTTCCCTGGGAAAAAGACCTTCGCTATTCACCCTGTCCACCTCCCTCATGATTTTATAAACTTCTAGAAGGTCATCCCTCAGCCTCCCATGCTCCAGGGAAAAAAACGTCCTAGCCTATCCAACATCTCCTTATAACCTTGTGAAAATCTTTCTTGCATCCTTTCCAGTTTAATAACATCCTTCCTAAAGCAAGGTGACCAGAAAAGTCAGCAGTACTCCAAATGTGGCCTTACCAAAGTCTTGTACAGCTGCAACATGACATCCCAACTCCTGTACTCAACACTCTGACTGATGAAGGCAAGCATACCAAATGCCTTCTTCACCACCCTGTCTACACGCAACACCACTTTCAAGGAAGTGTGTACCTGCACCCCTAGATTTCTCTGTTCGACAACATGGCCCAGGTCCCAATCATTAACTGTAGCAAACTGGTAGTTTGTCAAAAATCTGCATTTCATAAATCTGTGCATGTTCTCCTTTGTTAATCAATTTTGGGAAGGGATGCATAACAGGCACTTGATGAGGGTTTGGTTAACAATTTTTTTGTTAAACAGATCACTTTATAATTACTAAAAATGCTAACCTCCAACACCTCCTTAGTATTTAAAAAGTGACTGGACGATTATGATTTTTCGATCTCCCACAAGTTCCTTCAGTAACCAGAAGTGTAAGCCATCCAAACCAGACAACTTATCCCTAGGCAAGTCAGACTTTCTGGTACATCCTACTTGTTAATTTTAACCCCATCTATTACATCTAGCATATTTTATCCACAATCTCTTCCTTAGTAAACAGTAATGCAAAGTACATCAATTCATTAAGTATTCTGGCCTAACCCAGCACCACTGAGCACATAAACACCTTGTATCCAATATACTGGCAGAAGATTCTTGAATTCCGTTTTATGTCAACTGCCATTCTATTATTTCTTTTTTGCCCATCTCAACTTATTGTATTTGATCCGGTTTTCACTTGAATGCACCAGTCATGCAAACACCCTATTTCATCCTATTCTCTTACCTCATCACTCATCCTAAAAACCTACTTTCATTTCAGTTGGAGTGTACTGTCTTTGCTTGTGCCTAAAACACTGCCTCCTTAACAATCGTTCATTATTGCATTACTGTTTTTTCTCCATCAGCTATTGATTCCATTTAGCCCTGGCTAGAGAGCGTCCTCATTGAGTATTAAGCACCAAGTCCTCACCATTTTGAGCCAAATTTGTTACTGCTTCATCATATTCCAACTATGAGGTTGTTGACTTGCTCAACGAGCTGGCTTGTTTTTGTTCAGATGTTTCGTCACCATGCTAGGTGACATCATCAGTGGAGCCTCCGATGAAGCGATGTTATTCTACTCCGCTTGGATGTACTCCAAGCAGAGTAGAATGACATCACTTCATCAGAGGCTCCACTGATGATGTCACCTAGCATGGTGACGAAACATCTGAACAAAAACAAGCCAGCTCGTTGAGCAAGTCAACAACCTCATCCACAACCCAAGATACAGATCTTTGCCAATACTTTAAATCTTCCCACTATTTGAGAGTGTTGACCACCACACTTAGTAACCACATTTTTACGCATTTAAAAACATGCATTTTAAACTTATCCTATTGAGATCCTTCTTAATCTGTTCCTTTCTAATATAGTACATCCCTATTCTCTGGTATTATTCTAAATCTAGCACTCTTTTATACGTTATTCTATATCTTTCAAAGTCAGAAGTCACATGACACCAAGTTATAGTCCAACAGGTTTATTTGAAATCACAAGCTTTCAGAGCAAAGTCTTCACCTGATGAAGGGGCTACGCTCCGAAAACTTGTGATTTCAAATAAACCTGTTGGACTATAACCTGGTGTCATAGTTAGAACTTCTATGTCCACCCCAATTCAACACCGGCACCTCCATATCATCTTTTTTTCACTATTGTGTACTGGTGCACACACTCTTGTTCATTTAGTCCAAGTCCTCACCAACCACATTTGTGAACCTCCATTGGCTCGATTCTTACTGAGGATAGGAAATTGGCCCATATCGAATTCCAAATAAAAAATGCTGGAGAAATTAATGAGGTCTTGCTACATCTGTGTAGGAAGAAAGTTAACATTTCAAGTCCAATGGCTATTCTTCTGTAGTACTAGTAAGAAGGGTCACCGTGTACAAACGAGGAAATCTTCCAAAGCCTTTTACAAATCACTGTCCGGGCCTCAGTTGCACTATTGTCATGAGGTTCTTCAGTTATGTGGAGAGATGTGAGAAATTGGGATTGTTCTCCATGAGATAGAGAAAGTTAAGGTTACTAATAGAGGTAATTCAAAATTATACATTTTTGGTCATTCAAACTTACAACCACCACCCCTTGACATTCAACGGTGTTACTATCGCTGAATCCCCCACTATCAACATCCTGGGGTTATCATTGACCAGAAATTCAACTGGACTCACTACATAAACACAGTGGCTACAGGTCAGAAGCTAGGAATACTGCAGCAAGTAATGCACTTCCTGACTCCCCAAAGCCTGTCCACCATCTACAAGGCACACGTCAGCAGTGTGATGGAATAGTCCCCATTTGCTTGGACAAGTGCAGCCCTGACAACATTCAAGAAGCTTGACACCATCCAGGTCAAAGCAACTTGCTTGATTGGCACTACATCCACAAGCACCCACTCCCTCCACCATTGATGCTTGGTAGCAGCAGTGTGTACTGTCTACAAGATGCACTACAGAAATTCAAAGATCCTCAGACAGCACCTATCAAACTCCCTACCACTTCCATCTGGAAGGACAAAGACTGCAGATATATGGAACACCACCACGTTCAAGTTCCCCTCCAAGCCACTCACCATCCTGACGTAAAATATATCGCCATTCCTTTACTGTCATGGGGTCAAAATCCTGGAATTCCCTCCCTAATGACATTGTGGGTCAACCCACAGCAGGTGGACTGCAGCGGTTTAAGGAGGCAGCTCACCACCCTTTTGAGGGCATCTAGGGATGGGCAATAAATGCTGGCCAGCAAGCAGACATCCCATAAATGAATGAAAGAATTTCTCTTTCGGCAATTAACCAGAAAGCAAATTTTAAATAATTTGCTAGAAGAATTAAAGAAGTAGCGAGAAACATTTCAGAGAATTGTATAACACTTACAAATTTAGGACACCATTCAGCCCACTGTTTCTATGCACAATCTCCAATCAAATCACCGAGATCTACTATCCTGTTCCCTTTTCCCTGCGTTTTTCTTCTTAAGATGATCGTCTATGAAGTGCTTCTTAAAAAAAAAACCCTGATTGAATTGGTTCAGACCATACTTCCAGGCGGCGATTGTAGATCTTATAAAATTACTGTATTAAAAAAGGTTTTCTCCTTCATGTTGTTGCTAGTTCTTTTGAAAATTATTTAATTGGCATCTTAAACTTCCACTAAGGGCAGGTATGCAATGGACACCATTACCTGCAAATTTCCCTCCAAGCCCCACACTGTCTTAGCTTTGAACTGTATTTCCATTCCTTCAGTTTTGCTGGGTTAAAATCCTGGAACTCCCTCAACAGTGCCTGTGTCCCTGCACCAAGGACTACAGCACTGCAAAAAGGCACCACACCACTACCTTTTCCAGGGAAATTAGGGATCCTAGCCAGCACTGCCTACATCCTATGAATTAACAAAAAAAAAACAAAACAAAAAAAGCAACAATGCTCATGATTTCTCTCCCTGGTCCCAAATGCACGAATGTATTCCTTGCCCCACGATGTGCATGTGGTTGCAGGAAAAGATTTAACTGAACTGCGCAGGGAAAAAAAATTATCTACTTATAACAATACGTCTTAAAAGGAGATAAACTGAGGGTATATGCTCAAAGTTGTTTTTAAGCTTTATTGAAACAACAAACATTTACAGAAAGAACTCAAGTCTATTTTATTCAATTTTTAGATTTACAATAAGGCAACATTGTGTCCAAAACATTTGTTAAATGTAATGCTCTTCATAGGCATTCTTTGCTCACATTGAAAATTTAGACTTCTCTCAAACAGTTCAGTATATTTACAATATACTCTGCCCAATCCAAGATTACATGGCAAACTCAGCAGTACAAGATACTGTAGTAAGACTAATCAAGGAGCTCAATAGTAAAACATCAAAGCTGTTGAATATTCAAGTGCACAATACTAAGAACTTGCAAAAAGCTCCTGCTCCAACCATTCCAACAAGAGTTTCTGACCAATTGCCATAGTTCAAGTCACATGATGACTTTTTCTACCCCAATACCCATCAACATCTCTGCAGTAGTTTTCAATGTTCTTTGGCATGTAATCATGCATCAGGGCAAGTAGTAAAACGCTATACAGTATTTCAAACTCAATAATTGCATTACAATTAGGAAATTCAAATTGGGCCCATTCTACTTATTGTGTCCATTAAGAAAAACCACAAATTAAACATAAATAGAAGAGGTAGGAATACTCAGCACAAAACCTTCTATTAGTTTATCGATGCATATTTTTCCCCTGCATATTTCTATTCTTATTTAGAATGAGTGCAATAAACTGCTTCATACATTTACCTATACTGTGTTTGTACAAAAAGCCTTGTTGTACATCAAATCTAGGCACTGAATTTGAAGCAGAGTCTGAAATGCCATCACTTCAATTATGTTTCTAGTAATATTTACTGCTTATTATTTCTGTAGCACCTTTTGCATAGTCCCTTACAAGTTCTTGGAATGTTCATCTGATAATCAAACCAGACAAATAAATGTTTATAGTAAATAAGCACTAAAAACTTTCATCCAGTTTATTTATAGCTTTTGATCTAACCACAGGCTCATTGCTGTGAATTCTCTATTACTAATATACTGTCGTCACTAACAGCCCTGTTCCAGTAGATTCAAAATCCCCCAAAAATTGTATCTTGCTATCACCACTTATTTTAATTCAAAGATTACAGCTAAAAGCCAAGTCATCTGTGACCAGGTATCTGCCTGTACTAGACAGTTTTAAATGAGGAACAAAAACATAAGTTGCTGGATAAGCTCAGCAGGTCTGGCAGCATCTGTGGAGAGAAATGAGAGTTAATGTTTCAAGTCCAGCGACCCTTCTTCAGAACAGACTGTTCCCAGAATAAAGCACCTACCCTCACTTGAAGGACATTAAATGTCATAATGGAAAATATTTCTGTACAAATCTTCTCCAATGTGAGATCGCATTCAGGCAACACAGATAGAATGCTTATGTAAAAGATCAAACAAGTGGAGAAGTTTGTGCGCTTGTAGATGCTCACCATGACCTGATCTAATACTCACAACTTACAAAAATAATATTAATATCATGTAACAAAAGTGCAATTTTTTTCAATAACTAAATTTCATCCAAACTTTAAAAACTGTATATATAACCAATGTTTGTGGGGAAAAAAAAACTGTGCACCATAATTCATAATTTACTTCTGACAACAGTAAACCATTTGTATACAAATCTATAATAATTAGTAGGGTTTATTTTGTCACAATACTGCACAAGTAAGCGATGCCTTTGAATTTTATTGACAAAAGATGTTTTGCTAAATTAAATTACTGACCCAAATTTACTGTGGGGGGGAAAAAAGTTGACAGTCAGCATCTCTGGAAATTCTGCAGTGTAGTCCATAAGGGCTATGCAGTCGTCCCTATCCCAGACTTGAACTTTAAAGAACTAAAGCAAGTTTAAACCATTGACATATCTGTACATAATTTACATCTCTTAATACAAATGTGCTCAAATAAAGCTCTCAAATACAAAACAGAGATAATAGACCATATTTGTTCTACACAAAATTACAAAGGTAACAAATAGTGTTGTACTGCACTTGAGTACGTAAAAGATGTTTGAGTAACATCAGTGAGGAAGAAGGATTAGGATGAATTGAGAAAGATTGATCCAGGTCTAGTTACTTGCATCTAGTTTACTCCTTTAATTAATAGTATGAAAAAAGATACCACCAAGCCTACTTTAGACAGCTGAATTTTCCGCCAAACAGAACAAATGGGCAATATATAAACTGTTATATTTCTAAATACAGAAACAGCTTGTAAGGTAAGTTGATGAAGTGCCTTTTGATGTGAAGTTATCTCATTGGCAATAATGGCAAGCTGAAATGCTTTCACTTTCCATATGCTAAGGTCACTACAATGCAAAATGTTTCAAACCAATAGTTAAAATAATTAATCTAATAAAAGTCCACATCTTTCTAAATGCTGTTCCTGTGCCACCTGCCAAACTGCAATTTGGAACAACAGAAGAGGAGTTCAGAAGTTATACATTATATGGTTGAACATTATATGGATAGTGGAATCAGTGAGAATTAGCACTTTTAAAACAAAATGCTATACCTTCAAACAAGCAAAGGAAACTTCAGGCTTGTCTATTGTTGTTTTGAAATTATTTACCCCATTACCCTTTCAATCAAAAGTCCACTTATTGATATCCATCTTTGCCACTTTGTATCATTTGACACAATTTAGTTCAGTTGAATGCCGAATTTCTAGCTTTTTAACAACATTATTCCTATCAATCAGTTAAAAAATGTACATACTTCTTCCCATTAACTTTTAAAATTCACACGACTTTCCTCTGATCATGGACATCATGGACAGCTTGTATTTTGAGCACAAAAAGTTTACATGCAGTGTAAAAGAACTTACATTTATATAAAGTACCAAAATAATCCTGAACATACATGCATCTGAAACGTTCATCAATTTTAGATATTCTGTTCAGCCTCTAAATAAATTCAATAAAATCTGTTTTAAAGCCATGTAAGATTTAGGGTATGTAAAAGTGAATCAATATGTAGCTACACATGAATGACACTTCACCAGCATTTTGTTAGAAGGATAAGCAGGAGTGGATTTTCATGTACCTGAGGAAATTCTCCAAATATTTTCTGAAAACAATACTCCCAAATATTTGCTTCTGGCACAAAGCCTTGTCTGCTGGCAGCATATTAGAAAATTAAAGACACAAACCCTATGATTTAAAATTAAGGAACAGAAAATTATATGGTGTCAGTGATCTCTTGATGTGTTCCCAGTAGGTGAGATAGACGCCTGCAATGAGCCAGAGTAAAATCTGTCCTCATATGTCCCCATTAGTAAAGTATTCCAATGTTTGTAGTATTATGAATTGACAAATTCTAAAAGCTTAAATTTGAAGTGACATCTTTTACAGTGATAGAGAGCAAATACTTTGACAGTATGCACATACATCAGACCTTCCTACACCCATGTCCCATAAAACTACCAGATATTATAAATATTTATTTGGAACAGAAAGCCTCTGTAGCTTTGCTTTACTACGCACAGTAATTTGCACTACACAGAAATTATGGCAGAGCTACTTCAGGAATTTCCAGAATTTTTAAAAAAAAGTGTTTTTAAGAAGGTTTCAACAATGTTAGTGTTAATAGGTTTGTATCCATCACATACAGTATGATTTTGAACAGATTTTTTGATCATTCTGAATGCGTTACTTTGCAATTAGTTCTAATGACAAGGGATCTAGCTTAAACATATCAAGCTCGGTATCAACAGTTCAAGGAAAAGCCACAAACCAGAGAAACAAAAAGCTTTAATTATGGGAGAAATTTAACACAACAGTCAGGGCAATTTACACTACAGCATGTTTTTTTTTTTCCCTTTCTACATGCTTTGCTATGGCTGTAGAGAAAGAATTTGAGAATACAACAGACCATAAAAAAGACCAAACTGAGAACCACAGGAAAATGTAATCGCATATTTCAAAAAAACCCATGATCAAACCAATTGACCAGGTAGTGCAATATACTTGTTTGCTTTACTGTACAGTGATAAATATAGTCTACACAATTCTATATGTGAAGTTAGTCATTTCACTTATCCCAGAGAACTACAGTGCACACTTTTTAAAAAATCTTTCTTTATGGTGGGAATCAAGTTCTACAATCAGAGAAGAATTAGAAATGTGTTGTTTCTTTTCCTCTATCAGCCCAAGATGAGGAGAGGGGGAAAATGCATGAAAGCAACAATTCAGACTTTTTTTTTTAAAAAAGTGATGAGAATCATACTACAACTGCTCTCAACTTCTGTCACTTCAGATGTATCAGAAACAAAATCAATTCAGTTCAATGTTTGCTATGGGTGCTATTAAAAAACAAAATTTAGATTTCAACAGCAATTTCTAAATGTTGTAAGTTTCTGCCTTAAACAATTGACTCAACCTGCTCAATATGATAAAACAAGCCTAAGGGTATGCCAATACAAACTGCCCTTACATTTAAATACTTTAAACCAACATCCTTGCCATATCAGGCTCTGATGCTATTAAATAATCATGCTTAAATTACAGCAGCAGGAACAGGGCACCTAGCTTCCTTTGAATGCATCACAACAATCATTTGTTCTAAATATACAGAAAGTCATGAAGTGATAGTAAACTAGCTTTTAAATCAACTGGTACTTTTCAGCGTGAGGATGAGTAGAAGGGGAGAGAAATTAGAAATCTGACTTTTTAGGTGATCAGTGGATAGATTCCGTATAGTTTCCTTACTAGATCAATTATACTGGTACTAATATGATCATCTAGCAGCAGGCACATACTTTGGTAATTGTACAGTAGGTAGCTGTGAGGTAGCTACTCCATAGCAGGATTTTTTTTTCCTGAAATTGTCATGTTTATGTCATAAAATATGGTAACATACTTCTCCTGCAAGAAGGTATAAATAGGAACTTTCCAAATAAGCAAGTTGCAGCAATATCACCATTTTGTGTATGTGTCTCAACTTCAAAGGACCACTAGGTGCAACCTCTGCCAACGCTTGTGAATGTTTTATCCAAAACCCAAATCGTAACACGCAGTTAAATGTTTATATTAAGTAAACTTATCAATTCTCAGGTCCACAAGTCCTAATTATTGTGCATCATCTAATCATGTTGGAAAAATACTATAACAGAAACGTAGTGCAAATCTTACTGATTTAGATCTAGTACCTTTGTTTGGATTGAAATAACTGAAGTACTACATTGAGATGTTACAGATCTAAATCTGACAACTATTTGAATTAAGAAAATTTACTTCAGTAATGAGAACAAAAATCAAGTGAAACTTAACTTGCCATTAATAGATGTAAACCATGTATGATTTTCTATATTACTGAACAAATGATTAGCAGTCTCTGATCACCACAAATACTTCTCCACGTGTATGAAGAAGTGTCTCCCATTCTGAATCAGCAGGTCATCTTTGCCATTCCAAGCTCCAAGTTCACTAACGTAGGCTCAGTTTTAGAGAAAGTAGCTTTGAGTTCTTTGCATTCATCTCCAGAAATGTTCCCATCTTCCAGTGTTCTAATCGAGTTGCTTTCCACAGTTGTTTGCTGTTCTTCTTTACACACAGTCTCAGATGCCTTGAGCATCCGCGATAATTGGCTAACTGGATGAAAAGGTTCCCTACTGTAGACCGCACATGGTTTTTGACCCAGTTTTATTATTTGCTGTAACAGAAAGACAATGTTAACCACAATTAATCCTAAGTTAACCAGGAAGTATTATGACTAAGCCAAAGAGTAAGGTTATAGTTTACATTAAGGTATAAAGTAATTAGCATTTAACAGAATTCCAACTCCCCAGGTTCACCTTGGAATGTCTAAAAATTGAAATTTAATCTGGAGTCTGGAGACTGCTGCAAGAAACCTGGGAGTTAAAACTTTTTTTGAAGAGCATTAAAAGAGTGCACTGTTGCTTTAATTAATTTTAATTGAACAGCATTATTTATTTGCTTTAAAAATGTTGGAGATGGAATGTAAAGGCTGTTTGACTGGGCAGGAGAATCATCAGATGAAACACCCAGGAATATATCTAACTTACTTGTCACCCCGACATGTAGATCTATAAATCAATACATGCTTGTGTGTTTTCACTCTTCAACAAACTTACAAAATATACACCTCATCATAACTCATTGGGGTAGAATGCTGGAAATCAAGCCCCATTAGCCCCGGAATAGTCAAAAATATAAAGCGATTTTGTCAACATTATCAAACTCCACAAATGACCTGGCTGACAACTCCGGCTAATATTTAACTAGAAAGAAACTGTTTATTGCAAACAAATTGTCCTCAACCAACAGCAATTAGGAAATATGAATTACTACTCGACAACTCAGACGCTATCCCTTCTTAAATTTTAGACCATCGTAAACAGACACAAGACATAGACATTAAAGTGGAAAAATAAAATAAAAATCAAGGAAACTGTTCAATTGCACCAGCCTGGACTACAGGATTCAATTAGTTATTTCTTCCAGTTTCTTTCAATTTCTCTTGTCTATGCAGTTGATGCAAGGTTCTTTCCATATTGATGCTTTCTTTCATTCACTGTTTGAGAATTCACCTTTTCACTGCTTTTGAAGGCATTTTACTCCTTCTCAAATTGAGGATTAGCAGAGAATAGTGAGTGGGATACAACAAACAACTACTACTGGAAAATTTCCAGTACCTCCACACAAGGGAGAGACACCAAAATGTTCTGAACTCTCTTTTGTACACCAGATAGTTCTCTGCTACACTGTCCTGGTCAGGAGCCAGTTAGAATGTTATCGACGAGCAGTTTACCCTTAGGACAGAACCTGTTGGCTTCCTAGTGTCTGATTTTGCCCTCACTGTTCCAGGAAAATAGTGTATTGTATTTACAATACACAATGTGTTCCAGTAAACATGATTTTTAAAATGTAGTTCTCTCTTTGCAGTCTTCTTGATTTAAAGCAGTATGTTCTTATCAGTCCAAAACTAAAAGGAAATAAGATGACGTGTCCTTTATAGTATTGTGTATTTTAGTTATGTTGAATAAGTGATTACAAGATCTGTATTAATTTATTTATTCCTAGATTATTGCCAATGATTAACTTCAGACAACTGGCATGAGGTCAAGATGATTCAACTTTAAGATATTAGCCTCTGCTGCCCCAAGGCTACAACGTGATTTAAACAAACCTTGTGCACAATCATTAATACAGCCATTACCCAGCATTTTATGGCACATTACACCAATACCTGAACCATCTTTACGCAACTGTTTTGAGTGAAAAAGTCTTGAACTTATAGAACATAGGACAGTACAGCACAGTACAGGCCCTTCGGCCCACGATGTTGTGCCAAGCTTTTACCCTAATCCTAAGGTCTATTTAACCTCCACCCCTACCTTATACTATCATCCATATATGGTGTCATTTATGACCAAATGGACATCCCAAAGTTCTTTACAGCCAATGAACGACTTTCTGAAATGTAGGAACAAAAACAGAAGTTGTTGGAAAAGCTCAGCAGGTCCGGCAGCATCTCCAAAGGAAAAAAATCAGAGTTAACGTTTTGGGTCCTCAGAGCTCAGGCCCTTCTGAGGAAGGGTCACCAGACCCGAAACGTTAACTCTGATTTTTTTCTTCAGAGATGCTGCCAGACCTGCTGAGCTGTTCCAGCAACTTCTGTTTTTGTTCCTGGTTTACAGCATCCACAGTTGTTTTGGTTTTTCTGAAGTGTAGTACTGTTATAATAGAGAAAATATGGTAGCCAATTTGTACATAGCAAGCTCCCACAAACAGTAACGTGATAGTTGACAATTGTCTCTAAAGTTGATTGAAGGAAGAGTAACTGGCAAAGACATCAGGAATATCTCTTTGCCTTTAAGTACCATAGGATCTTTCCATAGATGGCAGACAGGCCTCTGTTTAAATGTCTCATCTGAAAGACAGTATCCCTAACAGACCAGCATTCCAACAGTTAAGCAGCAGAGAGCCAGACGAGATGACTGTGTTAAGTCCTGGAACAGGTTTTGAACTTATAGCTTTCTGGCACAGGCAAATGTACTACCAAATGAGCCATGGCTGACTCAAAAATTGCAAATTTAGTCTAAGTTGCAAAGTGAGCTAAGCCAGTACTATGAAAAGCACTGCATGGGACAATATACTGTAGTGAATTTCAAATCTATTTCATACAGTTAATATTCAACTCACCTCCTCCAGTTTTTTGGCTTCCATCTCCAGTTGATTATTCTGCTCAATGAAGGTCAAAATTCGGCTGAGTTGTGATTGCCTGGGATGTATTGTTATATCAAACTGATGATACATACAGCGCCAAAATCTAAAGTCAAAATCAAAAGAATTGGAAATTAGGGAAAATAAACTGCACATATGATAGAGAATTTTAAGAATAATTTAAACTTACTTGAAATTGAAAGAGACAGTGTTTGGCTCAAGCACTTCATGAGCACAGGGAAGATTACAGTCGTAGAGTGGGTTCAAATACTTGTGTTGATTTTCCAAAAGAAATGACCACAAGGAATGGGTTTTTTGTTGAATTCTGTGAAAAGTAGTTTTTAAGCAAAAACATTGCTTTTGCAAGAACGCTTGCATTAAAAGAGTTTCATACTAATAGATGGTCATTTACTTTCTCAAATTGAAAATTTCATAATTATTAACATCAATTTGCTGTGATATGAAACAACCCGTATAACTCTCGAGCTCCTGAAGATAGAGAATCTATTTTTAGAATTCATCTTTTACTTTAACAAATTTACCATACCAGTGCATAATAATTCTTACTTCATTGCCTCCCTTTCTTTTTGGCAGTTTCCAATGAAGTTTCCAAACTGGCAGGAATGGACATGCTCGTGAATCTCAAGTAAGTAAGTTTCACTGTACTCAAAAACACGAGGAAACTGTTCAGTCAGATGCCAAACACATTCAATGAACTGCGTAAATACAGGAGATATTTCTTTGGGGTCTCCATCAAGCTGGCCACATCTATATGATAGAAAAGGTGAGAAAGAAAGCAACATTAAAATAAATTTTTCAAATATAAATTATTTTGGATGCTCTTATTTCCTCATCAAGAAAGTAAACTAGTACTCTGGTCCAAGGACCTCTTAGGATGAGGTAGGGTAAAGCATCTTTTTCTGCTCTATATGTTGAAACTTGGGAAATAATTAGACTTTTTCCACTTTGCCTGCCTTCCCCAGGAGGTACTATGCTCTTGCTACGCCTGACAGACCGAAGAGACCAGGACCACATCATTTCAGGAACTTCAGATGCAAATCCACAACACATTACTATAAACCAAGTGCACCAAGTATGTCTCTTTCTCTCTCACACATGTTCTCTCAGTGTTAGTCTGACATAGCTTAACACAATATCTGCTCTATTCTGTATATAAATATCAAATAAAACAAAGCACACAATTATTCAGACAGTAACATACACTGCCCAAAGATGTACTAGTTTGGGACATTTAGCATGGCCAATCCACCTGTGTCCAGGGTTGTGCAGGCTAGGTAAGTTAGCTATGATAAATGTAAGGTTACGGGAATAAGGGGGAGGGCTGGATCAGGGTAGGATGCTCTTTGGAGGATCAGTGCAGGGTCAAATGGGCCGAACGGTTCTGTCTGCACCATACGGATTCTATGATTAGTAAAACAATATAAAAGGAAACATTGAATTTAAAAAGGCTGAATGAACATTACCGAAATAGAAGCCAACTAGGTTTTAGTAAATTGAATAAACTTGGCTGTTTTGGATATTTTTACCTATTCCTGCATAGAACACTGATGCATTCTAAAGAAAGCAAACGATAAAAACAATGGTGATTTATGGAGAGAGAAATAAAGTTAATGCTAAAACAAACATAGAACTTCCTCCTCAGTGTTATACAATTCCAGGTTTTAGGTTCCACTCCACGGCTTGAGTCTCATAATCCCTGCTGGTGGGACCATCTTTTGGATCAGATATTAAACCAAAGTATCATCTGCCTGTTTGGATCAATTTAAAAACCTCTTGGTCGTACCATTTCAGAAATGGTGCTGGAAGTTTTCTCCAGTGTCTTGGTCAATAGCAATCAATCAACATCACAGAAAATAGATCACAGGGTAGCTGCATTGCACAAGTTGGCTGCCACGTTTCCTACATTACAACAGTTCAAAAATTATTTAATTGACTGTAAAGTGCTTTGAGACGATTGGTAGTTGAAAAATAGTACAAAAATGCAAGTCTGTTTTCTTTCAAGCATCTATTTTAGTTAATAAAAAATGTAATTTCCTCCAAATTCTATTCACATTACCTCTCAGCAAACTTGTGTCCAAATGTGATCCAGTCTTTTTCTATCAAAACCTTACAATAGAAAAGAATTAGTTAGAAGGAAATAATTTTTGAAAACTCATTAGTACAATCATCAGTTTGGTGTTTGACAGGACAACATTTAAAACAATAACTTACTCAATTAGGGCAGGATTTGTGCTTTTTTTTTGTCAAGTGTCATATAACTGCCTGATATTAGATTGTCGCATGGAGAAATCATTGATTTAGCAGCTTCAAACAAAAATGTTAAACACGGAGATGAATTAAGTTTAATTAATCCAAGTCACTCTCAAACAAGGTTTTATCAGCAAGGCATAATATGACATTTATGAAGAGTTATGATATTCAAATTACTCTACTACACTAATAACATTTTCACTTACATATACATTACCTTAATGGTGTGTCTGGTGTCATACTTGCCTACAAGTCTGTTTGGCCTTCATTTGGGATCCAAATCCTATCTGTTTAGAGTCATTGAGCATAATTTTATGGTCCCTCACCAGCTGTTTGCAGACAGGTGGGGAGCAACAATTCTCTGGATGGCCTTACCACTTCAACCTGTATGCAATTTTACAGGGGGGCAGGGAGAGCGTAGGATGCCCTGCTCTTGCATCAATTCAGCCCCTTAAGTGGGACATTAATGATCATTTAAGGGTCATTGCCTACTTGGCCTTAGTTTTGAGGCTGATGGGAGCAGTTCAAAGGCAGGGACCAGCTAGTCAGCTTGCTGAGGCCTTGAGCAAGGAGAAAACCACCTCTTTTCCACAGCAGAATTGTGCACCCAAAGTCTTTTCCCCCATGGATGTGCCCTATTCAGAACACAAAAGCAAGCCATTCATTTTTGGTAGAGTTCATGCTGCTAAATTATTACACAGTTTCATTTAAAGTATTGACAATAAGTATTAATAAGAATACGTCACCTCTGTACTGAGGCAATTCTGGAATGTAGGAATGCAGGAAGAAACAAAATATGTATTGTTTACATTTCTGTCAACTACTGACTCAACTACTCACCAGAAATCAAAGGAGTCTACATAATTAGAGACTCAAGACAGGAATCAACAAAAGATACACCTGACTCAAGTGAGTAATTTATATTAAAGTAAATATAGCTCTTTTCAGAGTCTTGCAGAGGCATAACAGCCCAAAACTTTGCACAATCCAGTGCCCGACTTTTAGCTTACGAGGGGAAGAATGCCTCATAGATATTGTACTCTTAAAACAATCCTACAGAACAAATGCAGAAGTAATATAATTAAAAGTTTATTCAGCCTCCTGTATTCATAGAATTTTGACAAACCTTGCAACATGCTATAATGACATATAAACAGGATTAATTCTCTAAAGTAATTAAACCTGCTCCACTACTGTTCCCACGAAATAAGCTTACATCATTCTGTTTGTGCTATATTATTTATTTTCTTCCAGGTTTTCCACATAAAGTGATATAGACCCAAATAGTTAATTTCACATCCCAACATCTTTTGCATTGCCCCTCTTCTGACAGCAGCAGTTCATGATGGAGTACATTTGCACACGCGGTGCCAGGCCTTTAATGTTACACACAAGCGATTACTTCTCATTTGAGCCTAGACAATGAGCATTAGCAAGATGTTCATCTACAGGCAGACATTGAAGCTAAATTCACTACATCTCCAACAAGTCCTTTGCTAGACCTAGTGGACAGATGATGATAATAATAGTGTCCTCATTGTTAATTCCATTCCCTACCAGACACCTTAGAGACCCTGAAGATCCTCCTTAAATGTAGGTGCAACCAATCCCCACAATAATTGTCAACCTGGTTGAACATGTTCTCAACCTTTTTTTTTTTGATTATACTAGTTTCTTCCAAATAAAAGACAATGCCCAAGTGGCTCCTTTAGCTTATGTTGTCCTTTTTGTGGCATACATGGAAAATTCTTTGTTTCAGTTCTGATCACATCTCTTCTCTGGACACATTATTCTGGTATGCTAATGACTTTCAGTGCCATTCCTTGGCATCACTCATTCTGGAAAATTTCATCATCTTTCTTTCAAGTTCCACCTTTGCATCAACTCCAGTTGCTCCCAGGGTCCTCCTTTCCCCAACTTCTATATTCCATTTCTTCGGATCAACCAAGAGTGTACCACTTTCACAGCTGCTTTGACCATACTTTCACCCCAAGACAAACTTTTTTTTTGATGATTATATAGGTATCAGTGGCACAAAGATCAACATAATTTAATACTTATGCAATATCAATTGTGGCACCGCTCATACATTTAAATCTCCATAAAAGATTCATTTCTATGATTAATGGAAGTGGGTAAAATTAACTAACAACTCTAGTCCAGTACAACACTTCAATTTGGTAAACAACATTTATACTTGATCTACAATGGCTAAAAAGAAGAAATGCTAGAATTATTTTGAAAAAGAATGCTTTTCTTACCATAAACCCTTTTATTGTTCTATAGTACGGGTCCAACAGCAGAGAACCCAAGGAACAGACTTGGGCCGTACGATCCCAACCATCAGAGCAATGGACTAAGACACTGGCACCTTCACGTCCCACTGCCTGTTCAAAGTATGGAAATAAAGAGAAATCATGTCATCAAGCCATTCAAGCAAATTTATTTCTTCAGGATAATAAAGAGAAATCCAGAGTTCTTAAATAAATTGTGTTTAAAACTTCGTATCAGCTTTTGTGTCAGCAACTCAAGATCAGATACAGACTTATATTTTTCATTACATGAAGTCGACTCCACATTCTGTGGAAGCAGGTTTGCAGTTTGATTCAAGCACTCGTGCACAAATATTTATCCATTCAGAGCTGTGTTTTTAACTGCTGTTGAACAATTGCTTAATGCTAATACACCATGAACCACAAAGCCTAGAGATTAAAGAATATACTCTACTTTCAAGTTCTTATTTTCAACACTTGCTCCCACTTCAGTTCACACTTGGTTCATCATCACTATTGGACACTATATTGATTAACTGCTTTTAATAGAAGAGTTATGGACAAAGAATCATTTTATTTCAGATATCCAAAGTATTTCATGCAAAGTGGCAAGAAAACAATCTATTTCTGCATCTGTATGGACAGTTGTCATCTATTTATATTGGAAGTTAGGAATGTGAATTGCTCACAACTATATTACTCATAAGCAATCACCTGTCGAGGAAAAAATCTTTTCCTCATGAGATGGTTACTGATGGACAGTCAGGATCATGTGCACAAAAATAACACACTGAAGATGCTAGAAATTTGAAACAGAGAACAAATATTCAAGCTGTCAAAAATTATTTTTGAAGAAAACACACAAATTAACAATTGAGGGGAGGGATTCACATCTTTTCCCAAATGATGTCTGCTCTGAACATGTCCAGTGTTTTCTCAAATGTGCTGCATCAGGCATAATGTTTGTTTCAATAGCAAATTGTCATTTATCAGACTTCAATGGTGAACAGCTAATATTATGGTTTAGAAGTGATCACTTTTTCAAATACCTGACTTGATTCTTTTTACTGTATTGTAGAAGTACCCTATAATGGATTATATTTAATCATAAATAACACATTTACTTTTAAACTACGCTGGAACAGACTGGTGTCAGTGGCTACTTATGTCTTGTGCGACCACCATTCTCTGATTTGAATAAAAAAGAACTTACAAAAATGTTTCATCAAGACTAGTGGCCCATGTTAGTTGTTACTATAAAAAATAATTTTTGGATTTTATAATTCCCCTCTAAGCCAGAAGATGAATCACTAAAAGCTAATTAGTTTTAAGTCTGAACTATACAATGTTTTGTCTTTTTAGTCCATAAAAAAAAAGGAACAGGAGCAGGCCATTCAGCCCCTTGAGCCTGCTCTGGAATTCCATAGGATCATAGCTGATCTGAGATTCCTTGTGTACACCTTCCTGCCTTTTCCCTGTAACTCTTGATTTCCCCTAGTGATCAAGAATCTATCTCAGCCCTAAATATACACTAGGTCTCTGCCCCAACAGCTCTCTGTGGTACTGAATTCCAAAGACTCAGTCCTCCAAGAGAAGAAATCCCTCCTCATGTTGGTCTTAAACTGGTCCCCCACTTCATTCTGAAAGAATGCCCTCTGGTTGTTCGGAACTCCCCATGAGGAGAAACATCCTCTGAATATTTATCCTGTCAAACCCCTTACGATCCTATACATTTCAATGGGATCATCTCTCATTCTTCTAAAGTCCGAAGAGTCCCAACTTGTTTAGCCTTTGCTCTTAAGACAATCCCTCCACACCAGGGATCATCCTAGTGAACCTTCTCTGAACTGCCTCCAATGAAATGATATATTTCTTTTAGTAAAGGGACCAAAACTGGTCTCAGTACTCCAGATGTGGTCTCATCAGTACTTTGTACAGTTGCAGTAAAACTTCCCTACTCTTATACTTGAACGCCCTTGAAATAAGGTCCAATATTCCATTAGGCTTCCTGACTATCTGCTGCACCTGTGCCTAACTCAGTGTTTTATGTACAAGTACTCCCAAGTTGTGTTGCAGCTTTCTGCAGTCTTTTTTTTTCCATTTAAGGATTATATTCCTTTGTTCTCCCTTCCAAAATGAACAACTTCACATTTTCCCACATTATACTCCATTTGCCAACATTTTGCCTCTTTACTTATCAATATCTCTCCAAATTGGTTGTATCATCATCACAACCTGCTTTTCCACATATTTTTGTGTCGTCCGCGAATTTGGCTGCAGTACATTCACTTCTTTCCTCCCAGTCATTAACATATATTCCAAAAAGAGTTGTATTCTCCGCACTGATCTCTGTGAAACCCCACTAATCACAGGATGCTGAAATGAATTAAAAAATCCTTATCACCACTCATTGTTTCCTGCCCATTAGCCAATTTGCTATAAATTACAATATACTATCTCCGACATTGTGGGCTCTTATATCTTATTACTTCAGTTTTTGTGAGGCGCCTTGGCAAATGCCTGCTGGAAGTCCAAACACAACACAACTTCTGGTTTCCCCTCGATCCACTCTGAGGATTCTTCAAAAGACTTTAATTTAGTCAGACAAGATTTCCCTTTCATGAAACCATGCTGTCTCTGGTTGGTTAGATTAAGATTTTCCAAATGTTCTGCTAAAATTTCCTTATCGATTGTTGGCAAAGTATTGAAATCAACAGATGTTCGGCTAATTGGGCCATAGGCACTTACTTTTTGCCTAACCTCTTTTTGAATAGGGGGTGTCACATTAGCAGTTTTCCAATCTTCTGGTATTTCTCCAGAATCTAACAATTTTTGGAAAATTATATGCATCCATTAACTCCGTCACTATGTCTGAGAATCCTAGAATGCAAGCCATCAGGGTCAGGAGATCTATCTGCTTTTAGCCCTACTAGTTTGTCTATTACTACTTCTTTAAATAATGGTGACGGTAATTAACTACTTAACCCTCAGCTGCAGAAGTAACATGTTTTAGTGTACAAGCTTGGAGTAAAAATTTTTTCCTATGCACAAAAGTTTTGATTCACATCAACTGGGCCAAAGCAAGTAGACTTTTACAGTATGAATAAGGTACCATTTTAGAGTTTGATTCATCAGACTTTGTTCCAAGTCTACCACATGGAGAAACAAAAAAACATTCTATTACCTCCTGCATCTGATCATTCTATTGTATTTAATCCTTCAGACAACAGTATGGTAGCATGTCCTTACATAATTTACAATATAAAACATGCCCTCATCATTAAGCTTTCGCAGCACCTTTTTTTTTGTAGAAATAATTAGAAATGGCATCTTATTCTGTCCTTAAAAACCTATTTTCAGCATGTTCTAAATAAAAAACAGTATGAAATGGATTCTTCGCACCTCCGTCACGATTGAAATTACATTTTAAAAGTGCTTTATGCTCACTAAAGGACAACCAATTAGATGAAACAGGACCTCATAGAAGGTTTATGGGTGGACGTCCAGTCTACGCTGAGTCGGTTGATTTCATCCAAAGAAGAAAAAAAATTTATGCAGTGGCCTTAAAGTTGGGATTGTGCAGGACGTGTTTTGTTGCTCCTGGTTTGTATTTGGCAAATATAAATGCATTTGTAGGGGCTAATACCCTTACTTCTTGGCCAGAAGTCCTGGTTTAAAGTCCCACTTTCTCCAGAGGGAACACATCTCAATTAAAAGCATCCATACATTTTTGTTTATGTTGTACACAGTCAACTTGGCTACGAGGCTCCTTGTGTCCGGTGCATTTACGGCCAGCTCAAACATGAAAGAAGGGCCACAGTTAAGGTACTGAATGTAATTAGTGCTATAACAGCAGTTTTTTTGTGGTGGGGGCAGTGGGGGAAGCACAGAGAAACAGAGACTGAGATGCAGGAGAGAGAGAGTCTGGATTTAAGGAAGGGAAAGAAAATTACAAGCAAAGGTCAAAAAGCTTTGAGTCTAGTGAAGGCTATCTCAGCTTTGTAATATACACCAAACATTGGCACTGTAACATCTTACTTATTCAGAAAGCTATATCTTTCCTCTATTAACTAAATTATTTGCTGAATAACATTTTATATGCAGGAAGGAAATTAATTTTACAACATATATGGTGAAGTAACATGTACTTTAGCAAGAGATGTAGCAGCATCCAACACAGCTTTAATGTGGCGAAGCCATCCAGAACTCTCCAAACCAATTAAGAAGTCATTCAGAGACAACTCTTTGGTTCCACACACTAAAAACAAGGAAATAAATAATTAACCAGTCAAATAATTATTTTAGCTTGCACATTTGGTAAAAATAACATATTTCTTACTTCCAGACTGCACAAGTAAATAAGTTTCTCATCTGTTACACAGAACGAGACAGAGGAATCTTTCTCAACATCTGTTTCATATTTAGCTATTGAATTCACGTGACTCACTCATTCCACCCAAAATAAAGTTAACAAATAAGGTTAACACTTTGAAATATTAACTCTGAAAAGATCATTTAATTTCTATATCAAATTGAAGGACTCCATTACGGTAATTTCCTAGCTCTAACACTGCAGAGGAAGTAACATATGACTCTTTCATAACCAAATGCTGAAGACTTGAAACAAAAATTTAAAAAAGTGCTCGATTCACTCAACAGGTTAGGTAGCATCTAATTCAATTGGCTAAAGATGTGCTTCCATGATGGTGGCACCTCAGAAGCTACTCAGATTGAGGGCAATTCGCATTGGTCAACAAATGCTGGCTTTACCCAGTACACCAACTTCTGATGAAAGAATTAAACTGAATCATCCATTTGACACTTCAAGCAGAAAACGGCTGAAAGAGATTCACCCTTATCTTTCGCACCAGTGTGCTCAGTTTCACCATTATTGACGATGGGCATATCTGCCAAGTGTCCTTACCCTATTAGGTGTTTAATTTTCTACACGTTCATAACTTAAGTGCAGGACTGCAGAAATTGGATTCACTGGCTGTAGACTTGGTTCACTGTTTGTAGAATGCTGTTCTGCATCTAGTCATCCATTACATCCTGAACTATATTTTCACAAGGGGAATTTTTTTTGAGTATGCCTCATGCTATTCCTGGCATGATCTCCTACACTCCTCATTTGGTACAGGTTTGGTAGCTAGCCTGTGTTAATGGTCAAATGAAGGGTATGTCACAGAACGAGGTTTCATATTGTACTGGCCATCAGTACCTCATGATGACCAACTCCGAGCTGCTAGGTTTCCTCTGAATTTGTCCCATTTAGCACAGTAGTAACGAATGCTGGAATCTCAAGTCCAGAGTAAGCTCTGTGCTCATTACTCTCTGTACCTCTTCCAAGTAGCATTCAGCATGAGGAATACTAACTTATCAGTTGAAACGTGGTGGTCGGTAGTCATCAGAGAAATTTCCTTAATCATGTTTAACTCAATTGCATAAAATTTCACAAGGTCAACTGTTGAGAATGTGCAGGATTGCTCCCTCCTGATTGTATACTATTGCACTATCATCTCCGCTGAGTCTGTCCTAGTAAAACAGTGTATAGCCAGGTATGGTGATAGAAGAGGTTGAGATAGTCATAATCACAGCCTTTCAGCTGAATCATTGCCTTTCAGCCAAAGTCAAGTTCTAGTCCACACTGCAAAAAGATGGTGGATTTTCTTCCCCAAAAAGGCACTAGTAAACCAGATGGATTTTTAATGACAATTTAGTAGTTTCACAGTCACGATTACTGACTAGATCCACACCAATGTGCTCAATTTTCAATTTTCCTCTGAAATGGCCTAGCAAACCATATTGTTGAATCAAAATGCTACAAAACAACTAAATGATCAGCATCTTGGTAAGGTGGTAAAGGAGTTGCTTGCTAATAGAAATGTAGCTCAGTACATTCCACCACATTCAGAAGAGGGAAAAACAGGACAGGAGGAATTATGAAGCCCTGCAAGATTTACATACCATACGATAGAAACAGCAGATCAAAACACACCTTCATTGACTTTCTGCAAGCTTGCTCTCATGACATGTATATTTTCAATCCCAACAAACTTAAATCTAATATTGGAATAGTTGTCTTCATTTTCATAACCTTTACCAGCAGCTCGATTTGCTATTGCATTTAGCTGAAAAATATAAGAAAAGTCTATTGTGATATTCAAATTTCATGCAATCGCCATACTTTAGTTAAACTTATCTAGTAAATTATCTCTTTCAATAAATGGACACTGACAAATACTAAAACAAGATTCACACATACTTTTGGTCTTGTATCCATTACATACATGAAGTGGCTGTTGGGATTAGCTTTACTTATAGCTTGCAGCATATGCTCGTCTTCTAGACACCTGGCACTAAAGCCAGATAATGGTTGGCTGCATCTACAAATGGCAGCCTGGTAAGAAAAGAAAGATAATGGTTAGTTTGAAAAAACAATAGTTTTGTTTAAAAACAGCACAGTAGCAGGCCACTTCCACCTTCATTTCCTCAAATCAGAGGGGCAGAGTCTTTATTGTACTGGGCACACAACTTGCTTGACTACTAAAACCAGATTTGGTAGGAAACATTAGCTGATACATCTGGCTTCTATAATTGTTGCACTGCCTGCCTTTGATTTTTACTTTTATGCTCCATAATACTTAGTAGCTTCTCTCTCCATTCTCTGCACATTTGTAATTTGTGCTTCTTCTTGCATCATTTTTATTTTAACCTATTACATGTTAGCTACCTCTCTAAGAAAGAAAAATATAAACTATGGAACCTTGTCAACAGCATGCTTATTAGTGACATGACAGTAATGACCATTAATACAAATGAATGACCATACCTGTGTCTGGTGGAAAAAATAGGACAACGCAGGAAATCTTCCTTTGCTCCTGAACTTGGAACTCCCAACTATAATGGGCTTGCTGACACTTCTGGGAACGTATAGTTCTGTTGGATATGTATCACAAACCTGTTCGTGGAAAAGAACAAGTACATTCATGAAATGAAAAAAGCTAATGCTACCAGCATAAAGAAATATCCACAACTCCCAGGTGTCATTTGTTATAAGAGACGTTTGGTAACAGTGGGTACAGTCTATAAATACAGAAGCCCAAAGAGACTTAGGGGCTCAGCTCACAGATTTTTCAAATGCCACAAACAGGTGCAGAAAATAAAGCAGGGTGGCTAATGGGATGCTAGACTTGATATCTACAGTATATACAAGACTGCAGTATAAGGTCACAGAAGTTATGCTGCAGCCAAACAAATCCTTGGTTAGAACACACTTCGAGCACTATGAGCATAACTAGGCACAACACCTTACGAAGGATACATGGAGTACAATGTGGGTTTACGAGAATGATAACTGGACTTCAGGGTTAAGTTATGAAGAAAGATTGTGCAGATTAGGCCTGTTTTCTCTAAAATTTAGACGGTTAAAGGGTGACGTGATTAAAGTCTTCAAGATATTAACAAGAAGAGATGGGGCAGACAAAGCTAAACTATTTTTCCTGTTTGAGGATTATAGAACTGGGAGACAGAGTCTAAAAACTGCTAACACTGGCCAGTCTGTTAAGGAAAGATGTTATGAAGCACTTCTACACACAAAAGACAGTAGAAGTTTGGAACGCTCTTCCACAAATGGCAGCCGATGCAAAATCAGTCATTAACTTTAAATCTTGGATAGATAATTTTTGTTAATCAAAAGGTATTAAGGGACATAGACCAAAGCCAGGTACATGGAGTTAGACCACAGATGTGCTATGATCACACAATGGTGGAAAAGGCTCAAGTGGATGAACAGCCTACTCCTGTGTGTTCCCATGTTACATTTGCTTTGTTACAACAAAAGAAATTTAATTTGATCAACTAATAAAGGGATAATAAGATGTAAATAAGTAGGATTATTTTGTATTGACTTCTGCAAGCAAAGTCATTTAAAGTGACTCCCAGTAACAGATTTAATTAACAAGAAATGTTACTACAAAATCAGTAGAATGAATTTTCAATGATTTAGGTCTACCTCCCAAAGGGGAACTGACAATGTAACTAATTCAATTGAATGAGTATCAAATACTTTAACAGTTTAATAGAACAGTTCAATTTTATTCAAAATTACACAGTTCAATGTCAATCTTTATTTGGATGGCAAGAGATTTGGACCGTGTCTGTGAACCCTAAAGTACAACTTTGGAAAAAACTGGGCAATACAGGAAACTGCATTGTTGTGAAAACAGGGTAGAATATGAATAAACAGCTCTTACAGCAAGATAATGATAAAAAAAAATTGCAAGTGAGAAATAAATTAAGAGGACCATCCTGCCCAGTAATTATGTGCATTATTAGACAGTGAGTTCAAGATCAACATTGCTGAAAGAACTGGGTATAATGTCTCACCAATCTGTGGCCATTACAAACACACACTTGAGAAAGAGGCTTTTGGAACCAAAACTGGAACCAGAATATTTTGAAGCAAGTATGTGCACTAAACTTTTTTTCAACCACAGATTATTTCAGTTAGCTAAATACGATCAAACATCAGGAAGAGGACTGAAAACGGAAGAAAATCTGAGTAAACATTATTCATTTTACTTCTTTCAATAAGCATTACAACTCCATATTCTTGACAATTTCTTCTTACCTTGTAACCTCTGTTTACATCAGTTAACTGCCAGATATCATTTGGGATTCTCATACGTTGATATTCATCATTTAAATTAACAACTTTCCAGCCCATCATTCTCTCATATTCGGTCTTCTTAGGTGTATATGAGAATGCATAGAGGTCATCATACTTAACTGAAAAACAGAATGTAGTCAATTGTTTACTAAGTCTACAAATACTTGTAAGAAATAAAATGACAAAAATCACTCAAATTCACACACTTGTTCCAAGTGATATCACTTTGTTAAAGGGCAAAAATCGATGGGTCTTGTGGAGCAGTGGTGGGATCTCCACCTTTGAACCAGACGATTAAGGCTCAAGTCCCACATATGCCTCTTATATCAGAACCGATTGACTGCAAATATCCAAGTATTGATTTTGTTTAAAGACAGTTAAATCAGATTTAAAGTAACTGGAAATATATACAATATTCAGTGACAAAACTGCAACTAGGGATCATGATTATAACAAGTTTCGATACACCCAAGAATTCCAGGAATGATGCCATCATCAACTACGCCAAACAGCTGTAAGATTTTCAATTGCATCAGATCCTTTCCTACACGGCAAGTTCAAGATACCAGTTTTGTTACTACAAAAGGCAGAACTGAAAGTGTTTTTTGGCATCGAGAATTAGTAGATCAGTCAAAGGTCTAAAAAAAATGTTGGGCTGCTCATGTCCACCATCTAGAAAAAATGTTGGGCTGCTCATGTCCACCATCTAGTGGTTGGTTTAAGAGCAACACTGGAGGACGAACAGGAGCTGTTACCTGAGATAGTAGGAACTGCCAATGCTGGAGAATCTGAGATAACAAGGTGTAGTGCTGGATGAACACAGCAGGCCAAGCAGCATCAGAGGAGCAGGAAAGCTGACGTTTCGGGTCTAGACCCTTCTTCAGAAACAAGCTGTTCTTCAGAACAAGCTGTTAACTGAGCTTGTTCTGAAAAAGGTAACGTGTTCATCCAGCCCTGCACCTTGTTGTCTCGGATTCTCCAGCATCTGCAGTTCCTACTATCTCTTGTTCTGAGAAAGGATTACTTGACCTGAAACGTTAACTCTGATTTCTCTCCACAGCTGCTGCCAGACCTGCTAAGCTTTTCCAGCAATCTCTCTTTTTGTTTTCGATTTACAGCATCAGCAGTTCTTTTGATTTTTATTTGTTAACTGATCTGACCATCTGATGAATTTCCAAGGAGGAAAAGATACGTGAGCAATTATGTAACCAAACAAAAAAAAAATCTCAGCTCATCACATTTTGAATGTTTATTAAGTACAAACAAACCAGATTTAGAACATACTTCTGTATAACTCACTCTACTTAATCTCAAAACAAAATGATGAGATCCTCCTCAAGTAGAATTTAGGGAGTTAGGCAAAAACAAACCTCTTAGGCAGTAACTTCATGATTGCTCCAAATACTACGTGCTGTTGAGTATAAAAATAGCAGGATTGAGCATGTTTGGAAAACAGGAAGGGGAACTTTAGGTTTCTGAGGCACTGGCAGTTCGAACCTACACAAGGAGAACGGGTTACACCTTAACAGAAGTGGGATGAATAGGTTTGTAGTGAAGTTGGTATAGTACTTGTGGATTGAAAGGCAGGACGTTAGAATTTGTTTGCAAAACGATAGGGGCGGGGGGGGGGGCGAAGAGTGCATGGTCCCTTTGAAAGATGTGTTTTTTTTTTACACGAGATTAAAAAAGGTCTGCAGGCAGCAGCAGATGCACGCAGGGTTCTTGAAATTGAAACATTGTATCAAGAGGCTATACTGTTAACAGGCAAAGCAGCATTTTTACCAAGTGTGCAGATTTTTGAATTTTGCCAATTAATTTAAACTAGGCCCTAGGTACCAAAGCCCAGTTAAATTTAAATCTGATGGTTTTGACAACCTCAGATCAATCATATTGTAAGAAATCAACAGGTCATCAAGGGTATAAAAGAAAACGGCATTTAAAAAAAAATCGGTAAACTGCCATCTGTTAAAAGAACAGCTATCAGGTCTAAAGAAAGAGAGAATCACCGGCTCTCTCAGTAAGATCTCAGAATAAGCACCATGGCACTCAGCTAATATTCCTGACACAAGAATTCAACAGAGGAAGATGCTCCTGACTGGAGGACAGCAGAGAATGCAAAGAACATTCCAGAAGACTTATCCTGGGTGTGATTTTGACAGATTGGGCTTTTTTTTATTAATTTGGTTTATGTAAGTGGGACTTGTATCTATTGGAACCACACACCATTAGAACTTTGTTTTATTTAGGAATAGTTATTAGTTAAGGGGGAATTGTTCAGTTGTGTTAGTAGTTCTGTTAATTTGTTAACTGTTAGTTAGATAAATAAATTAATTATAAAGGGAGTATCAGGAATTTCTTACTTAACTACTGCTTTAATAGATTATGAGGCAAGGTGAGCATCTCTTGGTGTTTCGGTTTTAGTTATGGTGGTGGCGGTTGGGGGTGGGGCGACCACGCCTTCATAACATACTTGTGAGAAAACTTAATATTGCTGTTAGTCATGGTGGTAGTGGAAGGGTGGGGAGGGTCAACTAGTTTGTCAAGGAGTCAGGGATGCAAGAGGGAGTTCAGATAAGATAAAAACAAATTTGTTATAAGGAAGTGGAAAAACTGAGTGCAAATGATCGCAAAAACAAGTTCTGGAATCAACCAGATTCAATCTACAGTTAAAAAAAATTAAAAGCAGTTTGAAGGCACAGCGCATTGACAGCAACATAAGTGATTTGAAGGCATTGAGAAGTAAAAGTCTAAATCATTGCCATCGCACATGAGACACAGCTGTAGGGTGCTCAAGATTGGGAGCTAATATTAAAGATTTCTGGCAGTTAGGATGTTCAAGCAAAAAGGAAAAGAAGGTGGTTGTGCTGACAATAAATAATGGGATCAATGTAGCAGACAGAGTATTGTTGATTAAACAACAGGATGTAGTATTTGTTTGAGCACAATTTAAAAGAAGGGACAGTAAACATCAATAGAAGAGATTTATAGGCCACCAAACAGAACAGAGGTGCATGTCACAAGGGAAATTCAATAATCATGGGTGACTTCAATTTACATAAAAACTGGGTAAATCTAATGAACAACAATGCTGTGGAGGAAGAATTCCCAGATTGTGTTCAAGGCAGCTTTTCAAATAATACTTTGAAGACCAAACTAGGGCACAAATTATTTTAGACTCGCTATTATTGAATGAGAAACGTCTAATTAATAATTTTATTACAAGAGAACATTTTAGAAATAGTGACTATAATATAAAAACATAGAAAAATAGGAGGAGTAGGCATTTCAGTCCTTTGAGCTTGATTCGCCATTCAATATGATCACCGCCAATCATCCGACTCAGTATCCAGTTCCCACTTTCTTCGCGTAACCTTTGATCCCTTCAGTCTTAAGAACTGTATCTTATTTGTTGAAAACATTCAATGCTTTGACCTCAACCACTTTCAGTGGCAGAGAATTGCACAGACTCCCCATATTCTGTTTAGACATTTCTCTTCATCCCAATTTTAAATGGCTTAGCCCATATCCTTGGTCTGTGACCCCTAGTTCCAAACTCTTTGGTCACTGGAACTAGCCTTCCTACATTTACCCTGTCTAGCCTTGTTAGAATTTTATACGTTTCTAAGAGATCCTCTTTCTTTCAAACTATAATGAATATAATCCTAACTGATCTAATCTCCATGCATCAATCCTTCCATCTCAGGAATCTGTCTGGTAAATCTTCATTGCACTCCCTCCATAGTCAGAACATCCTTGGATAAGGAGACCAAATTTGCACACAATACTCCGGGTCTGGTCTCACCAAGGCACTGTATGATTGTAGCAAGGTATCCCTGCTCCTGTACTTGAATCCTCTCACTATGAAGGCCAACATACCATTTGCCTTCTTTACCACCTGGTGCACCAATGTACAACAGAATTTTCCACTTAAGTTTTAAAACTAAGTAGTTCAATGTAAAACAAGGGTTTTTAATCCATGAAGAGCAATTATAAAAAGTATAAAGGAGGAAAATGGCTATGATTATTTCAAAGAGTTTAAAAGGTTTAACAGATAGATTTCTTTTCAACCTGGTTATCCGTTAAATAGTTAATACCTAGTTTTTTTAAAAAAACACACATCTTTAAGGTAAAAACACCCAATAGGACGGAAAACCATAGCTAGCCAACAAGGGAAGTTAACAAAGAAGGCGGCTTATCAAGTTGCCAAACAAGTTGGCAACCTGAGGATTGGAGAATTATAACTCAAAGGAGGATCTAGAAATTTATGGAGAGAGAATAGAATATGAACATAAAATGGCAAGAAATATAACAATAGATGGTAAAAGCTTCTAGAGGCTTGTTAAAAGAAAAAGATTAGCAAATACCATTACAGATAGACACAGGAGAACTTGGTGAAACAAAACGACCGTGTATCTGTTTTCACAGTGGAAGATACAAAGTCTCCTGGAAATAATTAATATCCTAGTTCGAATGTGGAACTGAAAGAAATTCATATTGGCACAAAGTAATTTGGAGAAATTAACTGGACAAAAAATTGACATATCCCCAGGACCCAACTACTTCACCCAAGAGTCCTTGAAGAGGTGGCTACAGAATTAGTGGATAGATTGGTGATAATGTTTCAAAATTCTATTAAGCAATGGTGCCTACAGATTGGAAGGCTGCAAGTGTAGCCTCATTGTTCAACAAGGGAGGGACACAGTAAACAGGAAACTTCAGACCCGTTAGTCAGATATCAGGAGTAGGGAAATTACTAGAATATTTTAAAACGGACATCATACCAAGATATTTAGGCAATAGTTATCTGATTGGACAGACTCAACATGGATTTATAAAAGGTGGAATCGTGTTTGCCAAACTTGATTGGGTCTTTTTTAAAAAGGATGTTTCTAGCACAATTGATACAGGGAAACCAGTGAACGTAGGGTATTTAGATTTTCCAAAGACTTCCCACACAGGAGGATATTAAACAAAATTAAAGCACATGAATTAGAGGTAATATACTAGCATCGATAAAGACTGGTAATAGGCAGAAAGTAAAAATTAATGAATCAGGTTGGTAGACAGTGACCAATACCACAAGATCAATGCTTGAGCCCTGGATGTTTTCAATCTATAAATCGAAGATGCGGATCCAGTGGCCAATTGTAACGTTCCCAAGTTTGTAGATAATACAAAACCTGGGTGATAATGAGAGTTGCAAGGAGGATGTGATGAGGCAAATGAATTCACACTGGGTAAATGAGTTGGCAACAGCATGATAGATAGAACATAATGTGGAAAACTATTATGTAATCCACTTTGACAGGAGGAACAAAACGCAAGTCATGTTAACTGAGATAAAAAAAGTACGTCTTCCTCAGATGGTGAATCTTTGGAATTCTTAACCTGAGATGGCTATCAAAACTAAGTCATTAAGTATGTTCAAGACAGAGACTGATAGCTTTCTAGTTGCTAATGGCATCAGGAGAATACAGGACAAGGCAGATATCCAGCCATGATCAAGAATGGCAAAGTAGGCTCAAGTGGGTGAATGGCTTAGTTTTACGGTCCTATACTGTATCAACAAGAATACTCCCATTTTTTGTGGAAACTACTGGTGCAGTTCAGAATTTTGAACATTTCAGTGATATGGGTCTTAAGTCTTTCAAAACTCAGTTGACACTATTCGAACTGGTATAACATAGGACAATACCACCTTAAATCAGTGTGACCTGAATTAACTAACCAGTCCAAGATATGCAATGACAATGAGTTAACTTACTTAATCACTCAACTTTAAGTGACACTTTGGTACAGTTGTCCGACACGACCAGCTGCTCTTCACACCCAAAACTAGTTCACAGCATTGGCCAAAAGGTTTCACCTTACCAGCAATGCAAAGGTTTAGTCAAGTTAAAATTTTCCAGTTAAAAACAGCGTGTATACATAGAGTCATACAGCACAGAAACAGACTCTTCGGTCCAACTAGTCCATGCTGAACATGATCCAAAACTAAACTAGTCCCACTTGCCTGCTCTTGGCCCATATCCCTCCAAACCTTTCCTATTCAGGTACTTATCCAAATGCTTTTTAAATGTTGTAACTGTGCCCACATCCACCACTTCCTCAGGACGTGCATTCGACACGCAAATTACCCTGTGTAAAAACGTTTTCGTATTTTTTAAATCTTTCTCCTCTCACCTTAAAATTATGTCCCCTAGTCTTGAAATCCCCCATCTTAGGGGGAAGACACTTACTATTGATCCTATTTATAACCCCTTACGATTTATTAAACCTAAAGAATGTCACCTCTCCACCTCCTATGTTCCAATGAAAAGTGTCCCAGCTTATCCAGCCTTTCTTTATAATTCAAGCCTTCCATACCCAGCCACATCCTGGGAAATCTCTTCTGAACCTCCTCTATTTCGATAATATCCTTCTTCTAACAGGGCGACCAGAACTGGACACAGTACTCCAGATGAGGCCTCATCAACATTCTGCACAACTTCAACATGACGTCACAATTCCTGTACTCAGAAGAACTGAGCAATGAAGGCAAGCATGCTAAATGCCTTTTTACCTATCCGGTCTATATGTGACGCAAACTTCAATGAATTATGTACCTGAACCCCTAGGTCTCTCTGTTCTACAACACTACACAAGGCCCTACTCCCCATTCACAAAAACAGTCAAAAAGGACTAAGGAAAATTTTGTCAATATTCTCTGAATTACACATTGTAGACCTGGTCTTTGCAAATGTGATTCTGAATATATTGTTGCTCACAGAGTGAATCTTCTCCCTAACATTTCTTTGCCTAACATTTCTTTGCCTGGATCCTTTAGATCAGCTTACTACTCATTACTTAAATCGATGCAAGTTAGCTATAGGAAATTATGAACAGTCACATATGATTGTGACTACATTCTAATTGCAATTTGTTTCAGATCAGAGCTACTACTTTCCATAACTTTCCAGCTTAAAAGTATCAAGTAAGTCTAACATGTATAGTGTCATACTGGACAAAGTATACTGAACAGATGAGTATATATTTAACTTTTTCTAAGATATCTAGTAACTAGCAAGAACTGAACAAAGTTAAATTTAATAAATTAATGTTTTGAGATCTCTATTTATCACCATGCATACCTGGTCGCGAGAGCTTGAGTAGAGAGTTGAAAATGTCATGACAGTCCCTTTCTCTTGGAATGATGAAGTGAATGACCCGAAAATTCTTGCAGTGAATTACTAATGGACACCCAACTGCTGTCAGAGGAAGTTTTTCTACAACAGCAATGTGATGATGCATTATCTAAAGAACAATCAAATAGATACATTTTAAAATACTCAAATGTGTAATTAATATTTGCTAACCAATTAAATAAAAACTAAAGAAATACAGATGCTGGAAATCAGAAACAAAAACAGAAATTGCTGGAAAAACTCAGCAGGTCTGGCAGCATCTGTGGAGAGAAGGCAGAGTCACCATTTGGGATCAAGTGACGCTTCTTCAGAACTGCCACTGCCTCCAAGCAGGGATATTTTCTCACCTTGTCCAGTCCCTTCCCACTTATATCCGTGATCCTTCTGACATTTTATGCGAGTTTCAGAATTTCCAGTTCGCAGGCTGCAGCCACCACCTCTTTCAATGGACGTGCAATCTCTTTGCATGTTCATGCCCCATCGGGATGGTCTCAGGGCTCTCTGCTTCTTCCTGGAAAAATAAAAGGCCTAAACCATCCCCATCCAGCTCTACTACCTGGTGGAGCTCATCCTCACTTTGAGCATCTCCTTTAACTCCTCCCACTTTCTTCAGATCAAAGGAGTGGCCGTGGGTACCCGGATGGGCCCCAGTTAAGCCTGTCTCTTTGTGGGGTACATGACACATTTCTTGTTCCAGTCCTATTCGGACCCCCACCCACAATTCCAGTACAATGACAGAGTTCTGATGGAGTGTCACTGTAAGAGAAATGTCAGTTATGCTTTCTCTCCACAGCTGCTGCCAGACACGCTAAGTTTTTCCAGCAATTTCTGATTTTTTTTGTTTACTAACTATTTGAGGTATGGAGAAGGAAAAAAGAAAAAGATGAAAGTGGCTAGAATGACCACTTCTGTGAACAATGGACATTATTCTAATATGATACATCTGTGTAGGAAAATATGCTAGGACGTGGAGCAGTGAGATCGTTATTGATGATACCAGTTAAAGAATTAAAGAAATATCATGGTCCTTAAATATTCTGCCCTTAAATTATTTTAGTGAAGTTCACAAAAGACTAGGTCAATAGGAAATACCCCTTGACAGTGTTTTTGTTGCATTTAAGTTAATGATTTGCGCAAACTAAAACTATTCAATTTTCAAATATTCTCCAAATATTTAACTCTTCCACATTACTGTATCCTTAACTATCCCTTTAAACAAGAATTAAAATGAAATTCCAAAATATTAAAAGATAGTGATGTTCATATTTAAAGTACCTGCTAGAATTCCTAAATTTTATTCTACAAAAAAAAAAATCAGCACACCAAAAGCTATAACTCATACAAACACTTAACTGACAAGCCCTCAAATACAACTATACTAACAGGAGAGAAAGATCTAAATAACAGTGCTTTTGATTTTTGAGTCAAGGGAAAATCTTATACTTTTAGATCTTCAGAACCTAAGCAAGTAAGCAAGCAACTGAGAAGTACTTATAGCATAGAAAACATTTTAGCAGCAAAGAGAAAAAACTGTGAAGGCTCAATGCAATCTGGGTGCCCATGCACACAACTCATTAACAGTCAGCATACAGATGCAAAAAAAAATCAAAACGGCTAAAGAAAAGTTATCTTTTTATTTTCTAATTGTTTGAGGTAAAAGGGCAAAATATTGCATCTTGATTTTTAGAGTTCTTCTCGGGTCTTAATCAGCTTTAGACACCAAAATGAAGAAGGATAGAGTCATGGAGTCACAGAACAGACACTTCAGACCAACTAGTCCATGCCGAGCATGTTCCCAAACTAAATTCGTTTCACCGGCCTGCATTTGGCCCATATCCTTCCAAACATTTTCCATCAATGTACTTATCCAAATGTCTTTTACGCGTCGTAAATCCTGCATCCACCACTTCCTCTGGCAGTTCATCCCACACACGAACCAGTCTAAAAAATGTTGTCCTTTGTTCTTTTAAAAATCTTTGTGCGCGCACTTGACCCATATTTGAGGTTTTTCTATATAATTTTCAGGAAAGAGTTTGTAATTTATTTATTGGCTCATTTGGGAACTTAAGAACTGGAATAGGCCATTCAGATTCTCAAATCTATTCCCCCTACAGTACTTATTGATTTCTACTTGAGTACTATTTACCTGTCATTGGTACCAATTCTTTTTTAAACTCTTAGCTAACAGTAATCTAGCAATCTCGATCTTAAAAATTTCAATTGACCCTGCAGCTGCTGTTTTGAGCTCCCCTACCCTCGGGAAAACACCTTTGCTCTTCACTTTATCTATGCCCCTCATGATTTTATAAACCTCTAAAAAGGTCATCCTTCAAACTCCTACACACCAGTGAAGAAAAGTCCCAGCCTATCCAACCTATTTTTATAACTCAAACCCTCCAATCTTTTCTAACTGTCTTCACTTTAATAACATCCTTCCTTTAACACACGTTAACTTTGGAGAGGAAACTATGTAGATTCATCCTAATTTGGCTCATCTTAAAAGGGGTAAATTGACTACAGATTGCAAAAAGTTGTTTGCTTTCGCCTGAACTTAGATGTTGTGGAATAATCTAACTGGAGTGGGAGATGATGGCATTCAATTAATAAATCTGTTATACAAAGTTGGACGTAAGGTGAGAGGGAAAAGATTTAAAAGGGACCTAAGGGGCAACTTTTTCATGCAGGGGTGGTGCATGTATGGAATGAGCTGCCAGAAGTAGTGGTGGAGGCTGGGTCAATTACAATACTTAAAAGGCATCCGGATGAGTACATGAATAGGAAGGGTAATGGGGAATGGGGCCAAATGGGACTAGATTAATTTAGGAAATCTGATCACCATGGACAAATTGGACCGAAGGATTGTTTCCACGCTGTACAACTCTGACTCTAAATGGTGACCATGAAACTATCAATTGTATAAACCCATTTGGTTCACTAATGACTTCTAAGGAATGAAATCTGCCATCCTTGCCTTGATGTGATCTAGACCCACAACAAAATGGCTTTGAACTATCCTCCGAAATCATCCTGGAAGCCACTCAGTACAAAGGCAATTAAGGATAGAGACACATATTCTTAGATGGTACGCAGATATGAAAAAGGACATTGACTTGGTTGGAGAAAGGAATCCAAAACAAGAGAGCACATTCTTCAAATCAGAGCTAAACTATTTATAAGTGTAATCAGTAAGCACTTTTCTGATAGAAATGGGACTGGAAATTTGAACATTTCTCTCAAGACGACAGCAGCTGCAGGGTCAATTGAAATTTTTAAGACTGAGATTGCTAGATTACTGTTAGCTAAGAGTAAAAAAAATTGGTACCAATGACAGGTAAATAGTACTCAAGTGGAAATTAATAAATACTGTATGGGGAAATAGATTTGAGAATCCGAATGGTCTATTACGATTCTTAAGTTCCCAAATGAGCCAATAAATAAATCACAAAATCTATACTTTAAAATTATATAGAAAAGACCTCAAACTGGGGTAAAGTGCACACACAAAGATGTAATATTAACCTTAGAGAAGGGATGCAATGGCATTGCAGCAATGTTGCTGGCTAGTAATCCAGAACTTAGGGTGCATTTGAATCCCAACTTTGGCAGATGATGAAATATGAATGCTATTAAAAAAACTGGAACAAAAAGGTATCCTGATAGTGGCCACATAATCATTGTCTGCTTTCGTAAAAACCCCATCTGGTTCAATAATGTCCTTTAAGTAAGAAAATCTATCATCCTTACTGGTCTGCCCTAAACTGACTCTAGGCCTCAATGTTGACTCTTCAATGTCCTCAAGGCAATTAGGTATAGCTTATAAAAAATGCCAGAATAATGAAACGATCTGCTGGACTCTATTTCAGTTAATCTACCCGGAGATTTGTTGAAGCTTCAATGTGCTAGGACTAAGTTTGGAGACATCACAACTGTTACATCTCAAGAAGGATCAGGAGGCCAAAGTATTGAACAGTAGGAGCTTTTATCAAGGAGGCCACAATCTGATCAAGCATGATTTTATTGAATATTGGAGCGGGCTAAAGGAGATGAGTGACTACTCGTGATAGAAATTCCTGTGTTCTTTCCTCAGATATGGAGTTAAGCACTATAACCTTAAACACAATTGAACACAAAAGAACTTAAAAAGCTTTTGATGCAAATTATAATAATGTTTTAGAAATTTCCAGGGAGTGGGCACTAAATATGGACTTTAAATAGATTCTTAAACATTTTGGCCCAGACCTTCAGTTCAAATGTTATGTCAGCAGAAGTGCAGGAGTATAAATTCATATAGTGCAAACATGTACCCTGAATACAAGCAATTTTCTGGCCTCTGCTAGCTAATCCAGCAGATTGGAGTTGGTAGGATAGAGTTAGCAAGGAACTTGGATTGCAATAGGCCTCGAGACCCTCTGCAGTACTGCTGTAGGTGGTTTCAGTGCTGCCATGAAAGTCTAAAAGAATTTTTGCATTTTAAAATTTGATATCACCTTTAAGCAGTCAGTTATTTGATCAATTGTATAGGCTTCTTGCCCATTGATAATTGAGTCTAGCATTTTCCCGATGTTACCTTAACATATCATTGGAAAAATGCTTGAATCCTTTTTCAAAAAATTGTAGCAGGACAGTTAGAGCATCATAACAATGAGGCAAAGTCGACACTGTTTACTATAGGGAAAATAGGGTGAATAAAAGGAGAACCAGTAAATATACAGTCAGTTCTGCTTTAACATGTGTTCCAACAATGCGAATTGGCTGTAATGCGACTGACAAATAAGGGAATGCTATTTCTACAACGTGATTCCATCAGTGAGCAGAGGAGTACGCATTGACATCACATGATCATTTCACAGGCTTTGTCCTGAGTATGTGCAATGTTAGCACCAAAGGAGTCTCTCCACCGACACCATGTGATCATTTCGCAGACTTTGTCGTGAAGCGCCTTCCGTGAGGTACAGTACTCTGTGATTTTTAGGGGTTTTTTTTCCGCAAATTCTGCTGTGTTACCCACAAAAATACGAGGACAAAGAGTCAAGAATGTTAACAAGAAGAGTCATTGTGACAAAATTGCGAGTTGTGAACATAAAAGAAAGGCTATAACACTGGAAGAAAAGCTCGATGTTATAAAGCAGTTTGAGCGTAATGACAGAACATGTGATATAGTTCACGTAACAGGAATAAAGGAGTCTACCTTATGCACCATTAGAGACAACACAGAAAAGACTAAAGCAAGCTGTATTGATGGAACCATTCTGAGTGCTAGCAAATCTGTGTGGTCACAGACAAAGGAACTTGAGGAGATGGAGCGGCTTCTAAGTGTGTGGAGAGAAGTTCAAACGAAAAAGCAATCCGGGACCACCTCTCTCACCATAAAAGAAAAAGCCATATCAATTTATGAAGATCTAACAAAAAGAGCTGAAAATCCTGCAGGTGTGCCTGACTTTAGTGCTAGCATTTCACTTGTTTTATCTTCTATCCGGAGGGAAATTGAGAGGCAGTTGCAGCTCTTACAGGACAATGATTACAATGCAGAGCGCAACAGGGTAGCAGTTAGCGGAATAAGATCTTATTTAGCACCCTATGAACAGCTTCTTCATGAGGGAAAAGAAAAGGGCAAAGCAGCAAAAACTGGATGTCTTTTTTAAGACAACCCCCAAGAAACAGTCAGAAGACAATGAACCATAGCCATTCACTTCTGGATTAACTATTTTTCGCCCTAAATCTGCAAACACAACTGCAGCTGAAAGTGATGATGACGACGACGACGACCCTCAACCCCTGTATTAACAATAGAACAACCTCAAAAATCTCCTTCCCCATCAAGTCATCTTGACACTTTTTTCCCCAAGGTAAGGTGTTAAATTTACTTTTATTTCATTATTAGTTAAGAATTAAACATTTATTCAAACTGTGCTATCCTTTGCGTTAGGCTTTTAAATGATTTTGAGTGATTTTTTTGGTGGTCTGCCCCAAGCCCGCATTTCTCATAGGCCCCGTGATTTCTATAGCGTGATTTTCTATAATGCGGTTTGCGCGGGAACACAACTATCATGTTATAGCAGAACCCACTGTAGCTTGTTTGGATTTCCAAAGGCAGTTAATAAGGTACCAACTTGAGCTTTGAACATGAAAGCACTGTTTTCATCTAGAAATCACTGCATGACTTCGTGTATTCCAAACTTGCAACATGCTTAGGTATATGTTCTAGTGTGCATCTTTCACCCTTCCAAAATTGATAACATAATTTAATACGATTGTGAATGTATAAGTACATACCCAAATTTCCTTAGGACTGTCTGTAGTTGTTTCTCGATAAATTAAGTGAGTTGTAGTAAGATGCAAAGTTCCAGTAGTTGACTTCTTACTGCTAAACCGATCTAAGCACTTCACCTGCTCCACCTGTAAGAACGACGTCAGAAACAATGAGAGATGAAGCAAGGCAGTATGGTAACATAGCGTTAAGCATTCGATGGTCACCTCTCAATGTAGTACCAATTGACCAAATTACTCAAGTTTTTAACAGGTACATTAAGCAGAATGGGCGGGAAATCTGTCAGAAGGAAGAAATTAGTTACACGAATCCCAATAGAGCAGATGAGATCTAGGAAAAGGAAAGAGAACAGAAGGATGTGCAAAGCAACTCATGAGATTGGGGAGAGGTAAATGAGATATTTTCCTTTTCACCTTCCAGGTTTAAAAGTTTCCAGTGCTTTCAACACTATGCTGAAAAGTCCCATTTTATTTCAAGACAAAACCAGTGTCATTTGTGTGAAAAGTGTCTTCAGGCATGTAATATTAAAACCCAGTGTGTGACAGCCAGTTGTTTTTTTTTCTTAAACACTTCGAACATGTCCAAGGAAAAGGCCTAGGAAACCACCATGATGAACTCCTGTCATGATGTCCAAAATTAAACAAGCCTTATATGAAAAAGCTGAGAGTTTAGTACCAAATGACTGTGTAAATAGGAACGAGTATTGAAGAACACAGCTTTGCCTCCCTCAGAGCTCGCAGAACTTGTGAGCAACAGAGATAACAGAGTACAAATACGTAGATGGTTATAATTAAAGAATGACACGCAGGGCAAAAATATCACAACATAAGAAAAAGATTTCTGAGAAGTATGCATTTTTTAAAAGATAATTTCACTGTACATCTTAGCATGCAACAGTACAAATGTAATAAATGAATTCTAAAATATTTTATGTCAGAAAAATAGCACCATGTCAATAGGATAACAATGAACTATGGTCATGTATATCTTAGCAATTGTTTTATAAAAATAGTTTTGTACAAATTCTCTTGCTTGAACAAAACAATGTATTCTGCATCGCAGGAATGTGCAACAAGTGTAGTATGGTGATACTCAAAAACTTTATTCATTCATTTATCAATGTGCATACTGTTAGTACTGTTAGATCAATGGAAAAGGACTATGAGGAATTCATGAAATGCATTCAGAACATTGCTGGCCATTATGCTCTCAGTCCAAGTGGACCAAGCATCTATGGGAGAAGTAAATAAAACCCGAAGGAACTGCGGATGCTGTAAATCAGGAACAAAAACAAAGTTGCTGGAAAAGCTCAGCAGGTCTGGGAGCATCTGTGAAGAGAAAAACAGAGCTGACGTTTCAAGTCCGGTGACCCTTCCTCACAACTCAGAGTTCACCGGACTTGAAATGTAAACTCTGTTTTTCACTTCACAGATGCTCCCAGACCTGTCTATGGGAGAACATTTGGATAAGAGTGACAATCTTATCCAGGACTTAAGATTAATAACAGAGATAAGTAAGGAACAATCCAAAGTAGAACTTCTGAACAGAGACAACTCAATTAATCGTGATAAGAATGGGTTGAGAGGTAAACTGGAATCAAAGTCTGATTGATCTTTAAGGAGATTTTCGGTTGTAGGCTATTTACATTGCGACAAAGAAGAAAAGCAGGGGAACTATACCAGGGACCAAGGATGTATAAAAGAGAACATGAAGAACCAGAAAGAGAAAACAAAACCTAGAAATCCCTTTAAAAAATTCAGGTCCAGCAGCATCCATGGAGAGGAAACAGAGTTAACATTTCAGGTCCGGTGACCCTTTCTCAGAACCAAAAAAGGTGAATCGTGAGTTGATGAAGGAAAGCCAGCATGGATTTGTAAAAGGCAGATTTTGTCTGAGCATCCTGATTTACTTTTTCAATAAAGCTACAGAGAATAAAATTCAGTGATAGTGACTGTACAGATTTTAAGGAAATATTTGATAAGTACATTATAAAAGACTGCTAACAAATTTGTGGGTCATGGAACTGTTGGGGTAGTATCAACTCAGATAAAAAATTCGATCATGTACAGGAACCAGCAAATCACGACAAATGGGCTATTTTTCAGAGTAGATTGTAAATATTTGAGCTAACCAAAGGGTCAGTGCTAAGACCACTAATAGGTATATAAATTAGCTGAATATTGGAATAAAGAATAAAGTTTCAATTTGCCCATGATACCAAAGTTCAAAGTGTGGCAAACAGTGATGAAAGCCATCAACTGCATCATGACATAAATTGGGTAACATAGTGAGCAGAGGAATTTAATACAAGAGTGAGATGGTGAATTTTAATAGAAGGGATAGGGAGACACATTACTGCCTTAAACAATGGTTCTAAAGTTCTAAAGTGTGTTCAGGGACATAGGGACCTGCAAATTCATGTGCTGAGATCTTAGAAGCTAGCATGATGTATTGGGTGAATAATCAGCAAATGATTAATACAATTGTTGGACACCAAAAACCGGTCGTTATGCTGAACCCTCGCAAAACTCTGATAAGGCCACAACTAGAGTACTGCTTCTGGATGCCAAGGCTCTTGAGACAGTGCAAAGGAGACTTCCTAGAATGGTTCCAGTCTGAAGGAATTTAGCTGGTTAAAGATCTGGTTGGAGAAGCTGGAGTTATTCTCCTTAGAGCAAAGGAGGTTGAGGGAGACAGCGTACAATTATCCAAAATAATGATTGGTTTATGTAAAGGTAGGGAAAGAAACTGCTCCCATTATGACTGTCAAGGAGAAAAAGACAATGAATGGCCATGATTGTGTAGGAGTGAGAGATACTGAATAGGTGTTAATTACAGAATATAGGTGAATATATATATACAGAATATAGATTTTCAGGGATTAGGCAGAAAAACGTAAGAATTTGGGCAAGAATTACAGGGAGGATGAGAGGAATGTAACGATCCCAGTTGATGGAGAAGTCAGATCCCCGAATGAAAGCTGGCTTACACAGTCAGAGTCATACAGTCTGGATAACAGGCCCTTCGGCTCACCATTTGTATGCTGACCAACAAACACCAAACTTTACTAATCCCATTTATCAGCACTTGGTCTGTAGCCTACTATGCACTGGTATTTCAAATGCTCATCAAGGTATTTCTTAAATGTTGCAACTGAACCTGCCTCCACCACCTTCTCAGGCATTATTCAGTCCATTGTTAATTAGCATTATGATTCAAGCAACAATAAGTTTGAAATGCTCTGCCCAAGAGTGTGGTAGAAATAGACTCAAGTTGAAACATTCGAGTTATGAACTGAAAAAAGACAACGTGCACAGCTATGGGAAGAAGGCAAGGGAGTAGTTCAAGGTAAATTGGACAGCAACAGAATGCAATTCAAGAAATATGTTCAAAAATAATAATGAAAGTGACTTTATACTAACACATTTGCACTGGAACTTTTATTAGGTGCAATATGTCGTTGTTACTGGAGGGAATGGCTTCTTTCCTATTGTTTCCCAGAGTAGGCTGGTTTGACAGGTCTCTCAATCACAGAATCACAATGGTTATAAAATAAACAGCCACACCTCCTATTTCTCTGCTGACTCTCCAAAGGAGCATTTTACTTAATTCCATCCCTTCGCCTTCACACTGTAGCTCTGCACATTTTCCTTTTCAGATAAACCTAAAATCCCCTGGGAATGCCTCATTTAAATCTGCCTTCATACATTCAAGCAGTGTATTTCAGATCCTAACCATTCACTGTATTAACAAGCTAGTCCACATGCCTAATTACTTTTAGTGTCTCCATTTTCCAAGTGACAACAAGTTACTCTGCAACTCCTGTGCATGCTGCCTTTCCATCTTTAAAGCAACTAAATAGCAAAGCTACTTCAAAACTTCTCAAAAGTGAAAAACAGATGTTGGAGATCTGAAATAAAATAAATCAAAGTACAGAGAACATCAGCATGTCTACCAGTATCTGTGGAGAGAGAAAAAGTAGTGTTAATATTTCCAGTCCGATATAACTCTTCCTTGGAGGAAGAGATAGAACAGTGATAGGTTTTATATGGTAAAAAAGGTATGGTGGGTGGCAGTATGTGCAACAGAAGGGAACATCAGAGGAAAATTAAAAGTGAGGGAAATAAGAGATCACAGGTGTCACAGACAAAAAGCAAAGGGAGTGGTCATGGTTGTACGATTGGTTCAAAGTGAGTCTTACGAGCAAAGTATCAGGCAGCACAGGTAGGCTGGAAAGGCAGGCAGATGAAACAAGTGGGGATAGAGCACATTGTTTGAAATTGTTGAATAGTCACGTTCAGTCCAGAAAACTATAAAGTGCCTTAATTGTGCTGTTACTCCAGTTGTATAGGACTTCATAACATCACTGCAGCAGAATTAAAACAAATGAAAGCATGACAGCAAGGTGGTGTACTAAAATGCCAAGCAACTGGAGGGTTGAGATATGCTTGAAGACTCAGCAGATTTGTTTGCAAAGCAGTCACCAGTCTGTTAGGTCTCCCCCAAATAGAAAAGATCACATTGTAAACAGAAAGTACAGCGGACAAGTCTTGCACCTCCTTCAATCATTTACTGCTTCACAGGCAGGAGTGCTTGGGGCATTGGGAGCAATAAAAGAATAAGTGTTACATCCCCTGCAATGGTATGGGAGGGAGATGAGGTGTTGAGGGCGACAGAGGACCAGGTTGTTGCTGTGGCTTTGTCCATTATGAAGGCAACATTACTGGAACAAATGCCCTCAAATCGTATGCAATCCACTGCTTGTATTTCTGCCCCCTCACATTACTTTTCCACCTGGAGCCACTATAGGGTTCCTCCATTCTCCCTTTACCAGCCTTCATACACAAAGGATCACCTTCTATAATTTCTGCCACCTCCAGTATGATACCACCATTAAACATCTCTCCTCTTCCGTCAGCATCAGCACCTCCGTAACATCACAGTGCAATCCTCCATCACCTGCACAGATCACCCCTTTCCCATAGAATCATGGGAAACTTGTCCTTTATCTCCTTTTTCCTCACCATCTAACACTACAAACTCTCCTTCCAGGTGAAGCAGCAGTTTGTATTTCTTTCAATCTTGTCTACTGTTTTAGTTGCTTGCAATGCAGTCTCCTCAACATTGGGAAGACCAAACACAGTGGGTGACCACTTTGCAGAGCTATTTGCCTCAGTCCAAGTTGCTGGTTTTTAACAACAACTCGCTTCCATGCTCACATTTTTGTCCTAGGTCTTCTGTGGCGTTCCAGTGAGGTTCAAAACAACCTGAAGGAATAGCATCTCATTTCAGTTTAAGCATTTTACAGCCTTCTGGAGTCAACACAGAGTTTAACAAGGTCAGACTATGAATTCAATCTTTGTTTCTTTTACCTTCTCCAGTGTCTGTTTATTTTGTTTAGTTTTACAAAAAAAAATCACCTATATTCTGTAATTAACACCTATTCAGTATCTCTCACTCCTACACAATCATGGCCATTCATTGTCTTTTTCTCCTTGACAGTCATAATCTCCAATCTTCCCCACCCTCAAATCGCACCATCTTTTTTCAATAACATAAAACCCATAACTTTGAGGTCACTTCATTTTCAAAGAAGTCATATTGGGCTCGAAATGTTAATACTCGCTCACTGCACAGATGACTGAGATTTTCCAGCATTTTCTGCAAGCTTTTCAATCCTGGAGGAGCAGCCTGCCAGCTCCACAACATATTCCCATCTTCTGTAATAATTAATTGTGACTACGTTGGCTAGTAAAAACCTGGAGAGGATAGTAGACTACACAGAATGCATCCCCATTGTATCCCTACATCATTTGAAGTAAAGCCTCCCAGCACTGAATACGCGCTTGATATCAGCTTCATTTGAGATTGTAAACAGCCTCTTTAAACTGCCTCCATTTTTCTTAATTGCCTCCTAACGAATGCCCAGATACAGTCAATAACTCTTTGCAGCCAGCACCGCTAAACCACTTTATTCAGCCATACTCTGGGATCCAGCAGCTCTGACAGGACCCCGAATAAACAATTATTGAGGACAGGGGAGAAAACAAACATCGCTGTAAAAACTATGTCAATCACCCACCTTCGGGGTCCTGATGTGCTCCATTTTAACTGAAGACGACAAACAAACAGACAGACAGATGAAAACTGATATTTCCGCAGCTTCCTCCTCCCCGCGACCCACCCCACACACCGCGCCTGCTCAAAATCGCGTGCGAGCGCGTACGTACACAAGCACCGCGCCTGCGCAAAACGGCGTGCGGGCGCGTACATACACGAGCCCGTACATACACGAGCCCGCGCCTGAGCAGTAACACATGTACTTGCTCAGTCTTCTAGTTCAGGTTGGTCTTCCACCACTACGCCTCCTTCAGCTGGGGCCGTAAGTAACTTGATGCTCTTTTAATGCAACAAGCTATCTGCAAGAACTCTCCCCTTCAGGGCAGTAGTCTGTCTATAGAACCGCCTCCTCCGTTTGAGCTGAGTTCTGAGGAAGGGTCACTGGACCCGAAACGTTAACTCTGTTTTCTCCTCCACAGATGCTGCCGGACCTGCTGAGCTTTTCCAGCAACTTTGTTTTTGTTCCTCCGTTCGAGCAGCGTGCTCTCTACCAGAAACCGCCTTAGGGCAGCAAATTCTCTCTCAGTTCTGAAGAAGAACCACTGGGCATAAAACATTCACTCAGAGATAGCAGGAACTGCAGATGCTGAAGTTCAGTACCTAGTCTGTGTGTGTGGTTTTTCTGTGTACTTCCATTTTGGAGTTCCCCATTTGTCTTGCGCTCTACCATGACGTCTCCGAAATCATATAAGAGGCAGTGATGCAAAGACTAGAAAGGACGGCCCTTCTGCTAATCCAACCAAAACTATGGATAAGATACGTGGACGACACCTTTGTCATCATTAAATGGACCAAACTAGAGGAGATACATAAACTTATAAACAACACCGTCACTGGAATAAAATTCACCAGAGAGGAAGAGAAGAACAAACAGCTCCCATTCCTGGACATCATGGTAGAACGCAAGACAAATGGGGAACTCCAAATGAAAGTACACAGAAAAGCCATGCACACAGACCAGGTACTGAACTTCAACAGTAACCGTCCCAATGCACACAAACGAAGCTGCGTGTGAACACTATTTAAATGAGCAACAACACACTGCAGCAACACAGAACTACGCCAAGAGGAAGAAGAATACCTCTTCCAGGTTTTCAAGGATACTGGATATCCAAAAAACTGGATCAGAAGATGCCTGCACGAACAACATCAGAAAGATACCACACGCCCTGATACACTCCTCACACTACTCTACATCAGGAACACATCGGAACTAACCACAAGACTCCTACGATCGCTGGGCATCAGAGTGGCACACAAGCCCACATCAACCCTACGACAACTACTCACCTGAACTAAACACCCACGCCCTGCCATGGACAGGACCAATGTCATCTATAAGATCCCCTGCAGAGACTGTGAGAAACACTACATCGGACAAACAGGAAGGAAACTAACAACAAGAGTACATGAACACCAACTGGCTACAAAAAGACACGACCAATACTCACCCATCTCAATCCACATGGATAAGGAAAGCCACCAATTCGACTGGGACAATACCAAAATCCTGAGACAAGCTAAGCAGCGACAGGCATGGGAATTCCTAGAAGCCTGGCACTCCACGAAGAAAGCCATTAATAAACCCATAGAACTCGACCCCATATACACTCCACTGTGAAAGAAAACCAGAAATGAGGCAATCCAGCTCAACGGACTCCAGAGTTTAAAAACCAGGCGGGAAAACACACCGATGCTTCATTGGAGGCTGCACTGAGGATGTTATCCAGCATGGTAACGAAACGTCTGTGGAACAACAAACCAGCTCGGCGAGCAACCAACCTCAACACTCACAACCCGAGCTACAAATCTACCCCAAAACCTTAGAGAACATTAACTCCTCTGCTTTCTCTCCACAGATGCTGCCAAAACTGCTGAGTTTCTCCAACAATTTCTGTTTTTGTTTCAGATCTTCAGCAACAACAGTTCTTTAATCATTTGGATATGTTTTGGGAAAATGTGTTCTGAGGGATGAACAGCATTGTAACAATTAATATGGGTGACCTGGTGGTTCAGTGGTCAGCACTTCTGCCTCATACTATCGGGGACTGGGGTTCAATTCCAGCCTTGGGTGACTGTCTGTGTTGAGTTAGCAATAACTTCACCTGGTGAAGGGGTAACAGTCTGAAAGCTTGTGATTTCAAATAAACCTTTTGGACTATAACCTAGTGTCATTTGACTTCTGATCTAGAAAATATTTAGATCTTTAGTATGTTTGAACGTAGTTAAATCACCAGGCAGTTAAGAGAGGAAATAGCAGAGGGTCTGACCAACATTTTCCAATTCTGTCTAGTTGCACATGCAGTGCCATTGGACTGGAGGACTGCTGAAATTGTTTAAAAAGGGATAAACTGTATAACTACAGGTCATTCAGCCTAAGGTTTCAGAGGGGAATGTATTTGATTTAGTTATGTAGATTTCAGCAAGGATTTGACAAAGTCCAACAAGACAGACTGGTCAGAATATTAAAGGCTTGTGGGATCCAAAGTGGCAAGTTGTATCTAAAATGGATGCAGTAGCAGGGATCAAAGGACAATATTTAGGTACTTTTGTGACTGGAGGACTGTTTCCAGTGGGATTCTACAGATCTCAGTAATAGAATTCTTGCTTTTTGTGGTATATATCAATTATTGAGAATTACATGGAGTCGGAGGAGGGGTGCAATATTGCCTTTGAAATGATATAAAAAGTGGCTGTGTACTAATAAAAAGAGGAATGTCAACTGCAGGAAGATGTTAATGAACTAATTAGCTCATAAGTGTTAAATTGGAATTCATCCAGGGAAGTGTGAGGTAATGTATTTGGGGAGATAAAAGACAAAGTAATACATGATAAATGATAAGATACTGAAAAGTGTAGAGGAAGAGAGGAACCTTGATGTATATATCCACAAATATCTGAAGGTAAGACAGATATATAAACCCTCCTTAATTTATGAGTGCATAGAATATTAATGACTAACGGGATACTTTCAAGGACATTTCCAGGACTGTGGAATGTCAACTGTAAAAGAGGAAAGATTGTATTTGTTTTCCTTGGAACAGAAGAGAATGGGAGAAGATTTAACTAACATAAATTAATGAAGGCAGAAATTGCTGGAAAAGCTCAGCAGGTCTGGCAGCATCTGTGGAGAGAAATCAGAGTTTTTGTTTCAGGTCAAGTGACCCTTTTTCAGAACAGTTCAGGTAGAAAAATGGTCAACAGAAGTTATTTATAAGGATGAGCAGATTGTAAGTCTGGTTCTGTTTCAAGCAGCAGTGGGTTTAGAGTATACAATAATCTGGTGGCAGAACAGCTCTTACCAAAAGTTAATTTGAAATTCTGTGTGTGCTGAAGTACCCCTAATAGTGACAGAAGCAAAATAATGCAAATGCAGGAAATCTTAAATAAAAGCAAAGTGTTAGTGGGTCTAGTTACTTCTCATAGAATCCCTACAGTGTGGAAACAGGCCCTTTGGCCCAACAAGTCTACACTGACCCATTCCCCTATAACCCACCTAAGCTCCACATCCCTGAACACTATGGGCAATTTAGCATGGCCAATCCACCTAGCCTGCACATCTTTGGACTGTGGGAGGAAACCCAGACAAACACAGGGAGAATGTGTAAACTCGACACAGTGAGTTGACCAAGGGTGGGATGAAACCCAGGACGCTGGTGCTGTGAGGCAGCAGTGCTAACCACTGAGCCAACGTACCACCCTCAATCTGTTGAGAGAGAGAAACAGAGTTAATGTTTTGAGACCCAGTATGACTTGATTTTGCAAAAGAGTTATACTGGACTTGTTCTCTCCGTCTACTGACGCTGCCAGACCTACTGAGTTTCTCCTGCACTTTGTTTCTACTCATAACGAGGAGTTGATTTTCTAAGGATAACCAAGCTAAGAGAAAGACAAACAGACAGACAGAGAGATTCAACAGTAGGGAGTTAACAAAAAAAGTTTTGATCAAAGAATGTGCTGTGTTCAACCAGGTGATAACCATGAAATTTGGTTAGCCCAGTTGACTTGATAACCAGTTTGCAATGCAGCGTGATGCCAACAGCTGGGGTTCAATTCCTGCCTTGGGTGACGTTACCATGAAGGATTCTCCTCTCTTGCTTAAGATTTGGTGATCCTCAGGTTGAACTACCATCAGTCATTTCTCTCTAATGAGACAATAGGGCTGTGGCTGTGACTATTATCTCTTACAACCATGGAATAGTTGCAAGAGATTTGAGGAGAAAAGTTGGGAGTAAGCAGAAGACCCAAAAATGTACGAATACTTAAAATACTCAGATCAAGCGGCTAATCTTCTAATTTCTGCTGGGTATCTGAGTTGGGTTTATTAGAGTTTGTCAACTGGATGTAGAAAAGTAATTCATTTGAAAGTAACTGTGTTCAATGTACTTTAAAAATCTTTAATGTAACTATTTAAGATAGAGTGTAGTTACTAGTATTCAAGTTCTTTGAATTGAGTAATAAAATTATTTGCATTTAAACCACTGAGCTTATGGCTTCATTCTTCGAATAAATATCTGGGTTCTCAGATTCTGGAACATAAATTGTCGTAACCAAAGTGGCCGAGACCTTAGTTTGTTTGTATAATCCCATTTTGATTTGCAAGTAATTCCATTTAAAAAAAAAAAACACCAGCAAGGCATGAGTCTTAAACAAGATGAAGGTTTGTTTATTACAAAACATGCTTCAAGTTCCTTAAGTAAAAGTAATAAAGTAACTTTATTGAAATAAAATTCAAGTCAGATTTTTATGGTATTGTTGCAGGCCCGTACTTTGCAGTTAAATGTTGGTTATCTGAAGTGAGGGTTAAAATCAAAGAGTTATAATGAGTTCTGAAATAAAACAGTCAGAGTTTGACTTTGTGGGTTCACTCAAAAGTTGGGCAAATTGGCCGAGCAGTTTAAGGAAGTGAGTAAAGGCTTCTTTTCTTTACTAGTTCTGGAACAACAACATTTGAAAACTATTTGGATTTCTTTTCAGCAGAACGGGGATGATTGCTGAACACCTTCCTCAGTAACTTATGGTGGTAGAGAAAACCCAACTCTCACACGCAGTTCAGTTTGTTCAATCGAGAATTGTGGCCTGCGACTGTCTTCACAGGTTCTCCTGAGATCTCTGTGCACAATGACTGACTGTGTCCCATCCAGACCTTTTGTTTTAATTTGAATCAACCTGTTTTGATATGTTATGAGAGATCTCTGGAACAGGTAGGACTTGAACTCTTGCCTTCTGGCTCAGGGATAGGAACACTATCACTGCACCACAAGAGCTCCACTCATCCGGACTATCCGACCCAAATCAGCTGTATTCCAAACATTTGAATCATGCTTCCATATTAGATATTGGGTTAGCTCATGTCTGAAGCATAGTCCCATTCATTTCTTTTAGCCTTTTAACTTGAACAGCTTCCATTCTTCCAGGTTTGGTGAGATAGGATAGAGCTATTCAGATACCCAGGGAAGTTATTGTCAATGAGTTTCTATTTGTCCTGATGGAAAAATTAATTGAAAGCTAATGACTCGTGATGCTTTTTGAGAAAAGTCCACTCAGTTTCCTCCAGCTGGCTAATTGAAGTTGAACTCACGAGAAGTCGCGTGACCTTTTGGGATACATGTTTGGAAGCTCACGTGTATCCATTTTTTAAAGTACAGTAGTTTGTTACAATCTATATAACACGTTTGTGACAAAATAAATTAGCACTTCCTTGGAAACAAAAATAAATTGCTGGAAAGCCTAAGTAGGTCTGGCAGCATCTGTGGAGAGAAAGCAGACTTAACATCTCAGGTCCAGTGACCCTTTTTGAGAACTGTAGCAAGATTGTTATATATGCTGAAGATGGCATCAGGGGAGGAGTAAATGATAGATGGAGGTGGAGCCCAGAGAGAGAAAAAACATTAATGGGCAGACAGAGGAATGGGTAAAGGCAAGCCTGGGAGAATCAATAGCTGCTAATGGAGACCTTTTAATGGCTGACAATGGGTAGCAGCCCACATGATGATAATGCCTGATGTGCAGGGGTTGGGGTAAGGACATGAGAAAAGGTTTTCAGCCCCTGCAATGATTGAACTTTATATTGAGTCCTGAAGGCTGCATGGTTCCAAAGCAAAATAAGAAACGTTGTTCTTTCCTGTTTTCACTGAGCTTCATTAAACACTGCATTAAGCCCGAGACAGAAGTTAGCCAGGGAACATGGTGAGGTGTTGAAGTGGCAGGCAACAGGAAGCTCTGTGCCAGAACATAGGTATTCTGCAAAGCAATTGTCTAGTCTGCATTTCATCTCCCCAGTGTACAGGAGACCATAACTGTGAGCAGAGACTTCAGCAGACTAGACTGAGTGAAGTGCAGGTAAATTGCTGTTGAATTTGGAAGGTGAGTCTGGGGCCTTGGATTGTGAGACAGGAGAAGTAAACAGGCAGGTGTTACACCTTCTGTGATTGCATGGGACGGTGCTGTGGGACTGATAGTATCACTTCAGCTTGTGGGATCTTTGCTAAGTACAAAGGAAGATTCTTGTAATTGTTGGAGCCTTGGTCACTCTGCAGACATGTCCATAATCACAATTACATGACATTCTTGTACAACTGTTTGCACTTTTTATTTGTCTAACTTATTGCAATTGCTCTGTGTATTCAGCTAAACATCTCTTTTTGACATTTTTTTGTATGCTAGGCTATTTGTTGTTAGCCCTCATTTCCCCTGTCTTCCACATTTCTATTTCTCATTTCCATCTTTGTTTCCCTCACTCTTCCTTCCCCACTCAGGTTCCCATCCTCTTGCCACTCTAGTTTAAGTACTTCCCTATGTACAAACAAATTCGAGGATATTGATCCCATTTCTGCTGAGGTGCAATATTATCCAGCTTGTACAGGTCTCATCTTCCCCAGAATTGGTCCTAATGCCTCAAGAATCTAAATCCCTTTCTTCTACACCATCCTTCTGCCACACAATCATTCGGTCTATTTGTTTCATCTCCCCTTGGCCTTCTCAAGAAAAACACCCAACAGCTCCAATCTATCCTAACTGAACTTTCTTGTTGGAGGAACTATTTTCATAAACCTCTTCTGCACATCCTTCTTAAAGTGTGGTATTCAGAATCATAGACAATAGTCCAGCCGAGGTCTAACCAAGTGACTTATATAAATTCAGCATAACTTAATCTATGGCCCTTTTACTAAACTCTTAAAATTCTATGTTTTATTAACTGTTCCCGTCTGTTCTGTCACCTCTAATGACTTAAGCATTTTACACCACAGCCTCTCTGCTCCTACACCATCTTTAGAATAGTACCATTTGTTTTATAAGGTCTCTCCATGTTCTTTGGATCAAAATGCATCACCTCAGTTTTCCACATTGAACACCATATGAAATTTTTCTGCTATATTTTATATCCAGTCAAGCAGATTGATTGACCTTTGTTCTATCTGACATGGCTGAAGAGTTCAGCCTACATTTTTGTGCTCAACCACACGGCATGGAGGTTGAACCCAAAACTCTGAAATCTAGAAATAAGAGTTATACCAACTGACCTACGACTGCCATATTGTTTCCCAACACCTCAATTATATTTTCCCACATCATTCTGAAGAGAGTGCGAGTAAGCGTACCCGACTCCGACCGTAAATGGTCCCCCACATCCCCTGGCCCTCCCTTACCTTCACTTTCAACTGGTCATCCTAAACATTGGCCTCGTCCCCCTCACAATGCCCTATGACACTGATCTTCCCATCCTCTCACAACCAAAATCTTCCTCCATCAAGACATCTCCCCTCCCTCTAGGACCTTGATGACTGAGTCTTCCTCCGTAGTCCTCCAGTATCCCGACATGCCGCAGCTGGAAAGCCGGTAACTTCCTCTCCTGCTGACCCGAGCTGCAGTTAACCCGCGGAATCGATGATCAGTTTAAAAGGAGTGAGCGGAAACTACTTTGACCTATTAATTTCTCCCGGTTTAACGGCACTTTCGATCTGGTAGCTAGCTTGCTTTTAAAGCAGTTGTTTTTTTGTTTATCGGATTGTGGGAGGGAAGCTGGTTGTAACCACGAGAAAGCGGCGCCTTCCGCACCAGGACACTACAAAACTAAGGCCACGGTTCAGCTCGTCCAGAAATACAGGATGACAACTGGATTTGGTTTCGGTACCGCGGCCGGTAACACTGGCGGCTTCACTCTCGGAGCGTCCAGGTAAATGCCTAATGGCGACGTGTCTGCGGCTTTTGTTCCGTTTCATTTGAACCGAGAACTGATGGGTTGAGTTTATAAGCAAACTTGTGTCCCAGTTACTAAGTTACCTAACTCATGCCTTCGACAAAATAAATAGCATGACTTGTTCCGATAAGTCAGTACACATTGTGTGTGATCAATTTTAAAATCATCTCAAGTTCTCCAGTTTACTGATGGTCTTAGCTTTTATCTCAAGTATTGTGCACTTTGTGAATTATTGCACCAGACTTCTTATTGTGCATTAAATTGTGTTAAACTTTTCCCATAGTAATCGTTGGCGAACAGAAAAAGGTCATTCGACGCGTTGTGCCCGTGCTTCTAAGAGCTTTGCCAGTCCGCTCCCCATATTTTCTTGGATAGTCTTTTTTCCCTTAAAATAATTTTCTGAGATATTCTGATTTTCAGAAGAAGGGTTTAGGCCCGAAATGTCAGCCTTCCTGCTCCTCTGATGCTGCTTGGCCTACTGTGTTCATCCAGCTCTACACCTTGTTATCTCAGATTCTCCAGCATCTGCAGTTCCTACTATCTTTGAAATAATTTTTTGATTCTCTTTCGAAAAAGTCACGACTGATTCAGCCTCCGCCATCGTCACAGGAGATGCATTCCAGAAACTAAACAATTCGTTAAGAGTACCACTAGTTCTTTACCATTCGCCTTACTTCTATGACCCCTTCTTCTTGATCCCTCCTTCTTGATCCCTCTGCCAATGTAACTGTTTTTAATAATCAAATTTGTCCATGTCCCTTATGATAGAATCAGTCATACAATACAGAAACAAACCCATCGGTCCATCTTGTCTGTGCCAACCAGACATCCCAATCTGACCTAGTGCCATTTTTACCAGAATTTAGCCCATACTCCTCTAAACCTTTCCTATTTACATAGCAATCGAGATGCTTTTTAAAAGTAGTAATTGTACCCGCCTCCGCTACTTCGTCCAGCAGTTCGTTCCATGCACTCTCCACCCTCCGCGTGGAAAAAGTTACCCCTTGGGTCCTTTCTAAATCTTGCCCTTCTCACCTTTAAACCTATGCCTTCTAGTTTTGGACTGCCTACCCTAGGAAAAAGACCTTGGCTATTCACCCTCCAAGCCCCTCTTAATTTTATAAACCTCTACAATGTCACTCTTTGGCCTCTGATGTTCCAAGGAAAGCAGCCCCAGCCTATTCAGCCTCTCCCTTTAAGGAAACCCTCCAGTCTTGGCAACGTTTGTATAAATCTTTTTTGCACCCTGTCCAGTTTAACAACATCTTGGAAGGGAGACTAGAATTGTACGCAGTATTCTAACAGTAGCCTCACTAATGTCTCCCTTTTGTCGACACTTCCCAGGTATTAAACAATTCTGATCAAAACTCCTGACAGCCTTTACTTTTCTAAGGAAAACCCCAGCTTTGCTGTTCTGTCCATGTAACTGAAGTGTCAGACTTGGGGTCATTCTTGTAAATCTTTTCTACACCCTTTGTAATATTTGCCATCTTTCTTGTATAGATTTGACATTCACATTTGTTCATGTGGAACTTCTGTGCATTTGTAACGATTCTGTTGTATTCTATTTTGAAACAACTGAAGTACTATAATCTATCTTGGCCTTTATCTGACTTGGTTGTTATCTCCTTTAAAGAATTGTAATAATTTTGTCAAGCCTCATGTTCCTCCACATGAAACCATGTTGACTGACTTTGTGTTTCTAAACATTCTACCATACATTCTTTATAACTCTATTATATTTCAGCTGTGGGCTAACATTCCTTGTCAGATCCAAGTCAGGAATTAAATCTGATCCATTGTCAAGTATCTGCTGTTCCTTCTTTTTTTCATCAAAATCTTTCTCTTAAATTCAAATTTATGGCTTCTTCCTTTGCAATTCAAAGCTTTCTTTTACTTGCTCAATCTCTAACTTTTTTTCCCTTTTAGAATTTTAATTCAAGTTTTTGAATTTTCTCTTTCTCGTTCTTCTCTTTTGATTCAAGCTTTTTTATTTATCTTTATTGCTTTATTTCTCATGTCGTTTCCTTTGTAACTGAATCCTAGCCAATTGAATCAGATCGGCTTACCTTTTCCTTTCTCAATGTTCAAATGTTGACCAAATATTCCAACTTTTTTATAGGTTTTCATTTAAGATGTTTCCAATTTTTCTGCCACAGCGTTTAAATCAATCTTCCTTAACCTTTGCAAGAAACTCCAAAGCAAGTCTTTTTTTAAGGAAACTTTAAGATTGAAAAGTTAAAACGGCTACATTCAGTAATGTAAGATGCACATACTCTTTTGAATGAAAACTGGATAAATGAAAGTTTTGAACAATTTGTGCAGTGAAGCATTTACCTTGTGACTTTGTGAAACTGTACTGTGCTTCAGTTATTGCTTGCTTAAAAAAGATTGAGAAATCTTTGGAAACCCTCTTACACTCATGCTATCACTCAATCTAAGTAAAAGACAATGCTCATATACTGAAAGTTAAATTACCTACAGAACAGATCACGTGATCCCCTTCATTTTGGCTTAATGACTGTTACATTTTGGAATTAATCCTTATAATTGTAACACTGGTAATCTGACTTCATACAATAATCTAACATAATGCTGAAGGCAATATAACTTTAACAGTAGATAACAAGGTGTAGAGCTGGATGAACACAGCAGGCCAAGCAGCATCAGAGGAGCAGGAAAGCTGATGTTTCGGGCCTAGACCCTTCAAAGAATTCTGGTCTCCCTGCTATAGGAAGGATGTTGTGAAACTTGAAAGGGTTTGGAAAAGATTCACAAGGATGTCACAGGGTTGGAGGGTTTGAGCTACAGGGAGAGGCTGAATAGGCTGGGGCTATTTTCTCTGGAGTGTTGGAGGCGGAAGAGTGACCTTCATAGAGGTTTATAAAATCCTGAAGGGCATGGATAGGATGACTAGCCAAGGGTCTAGGCCCGAAGCATCAGCTTTCCTGCTCCTCTGATTTTGCTGGGCCTGCTGTGTTCACCCAGCTCTATACCTTGTTATCTCAGATTCTCCAGCATCTGCAGTTCCTACTATCTCTGAAATAACTTTAACAGTAGTTTTCTAAATTGAAAGCAAAATAAGGTTTAAAATGTTGTTTGAAATAGAAAAAGCAAAGTTATTCATGCCCAGCTCGGCATTTAGAGGTTACGTAGACATGTCCATGTGGGGTTCATCCAGTTTTGGATTATGGAGACAGGTTGATTATTGTTTTTAATAAAGCTGAAATGAGACCACTGGATTAACATAAATAATGCATACAAATAGAAATTATAAACATTGGAAGTATCATGAGCTGCTAATGCTTTTTGCCTAAATTTGTAATATCCTGAATCTTAAAATTAAGAGAAATACATCATCTCTTTTTGACGAATCTTACTGGCCAATAATGAACATGTGATCACTTTGAACTGATCTCTTCCTATTAGTTAACTCTGTGACCTGCAGTGATATATACTGTCAGATGTTAGTAACATTTTAAAACTACATTGTTGGTCAATATGCATCATGTTGCATTGTTCTTTAAGCAATTTCATTGGCTCCAGATAAGAATTGAAACTGGTATGTGTTCACCTAACAAGACTCTGGGTCAGTGCTGATAAGTATAATTTGTCTGGTGTGTTTTTGTATGGTCATGATAGCTGGCTTTTTCTTAGCTTTTCATATTTTGTTTGCCTAAATTTTCTCCATATTGTATGATTGGTCATCTCCCAGTTTTCAAGGCTCCTGTTAATCATATCCCACGTTTGTTGGTTTCATTTTGTCATTTCTGTTGTCTTATTCAAACTGGTCTCTGATTTGCTCTTTTAACAATGTGTTGACCTTACTGTTCAGCATAAACTTCTGGTCAGTGATAATCTCCAGGGTAGCATAGTGATGGTTGATATGGGGAAGGGTATGGGTCTAGGACAATTTTGAAAGTCAAAGAATGGTGGCTGGCTATTTGCTTTTAAGATGGACTTCCACTTGTCCGGTGCCAGCTCTAGTTTGGATATTGGCTAGGTACTGCTTATTGGCTGCTTCATTTTTGGAGTTGTGCATGGATCTGATTACCGTAAGTTCGTCTACCAACACCTCCATTCCTAACCTGGATTTGAAGGTAAAGCAATTGAAGATGATTGAACTGAGGATGTTTTCTTGGAGGTCCTGTAGCATGACTTGCACTGAAATGACCAAAATTGAAGGTGTAGTGGACAATGAAGAAGGTTACCTCAGAGTGCAATGGAATCTTGGCCAGATGGGCCAATGGGCCGTGGAGTGGCAGGTGGAGTTTAATTTAGATAAATGGGAGGTGCTGCATTTTGGAAAGGCAAATTAGGGCAGGACTTGTACACTTAATGATAAGGTCCTGGAGCGCTGCCATACAAAGAGACCTTGGAGTGCGGGTTCATAGTTCCTTGAAAATAGAGTCGCAGATAGATAGGATAGTGAAGAAGGCGTTTGGTATACTTGCCTTTATTGGTCAGTGCATTGAGTGTAGGGGTTGCGAAGTCATATTGCATCTATACAGGAAGTTAGGCCACTTTTGGAATACTGAGTGCAATTCTGGCCTCCCTGCTATAGGAAGGATGTTGTGAAACTTGAAAGGGTTCGGAAAAGATTCACAAGGATGTCACAGGGTTGGAGGGTTTGAGCTATAGGGAGAGGCTGAATAGGCTGGGGCTATTTTCTCTGGAGTGTTGGAGGCGGAAGAGTGACCTTCATAGAGGTTTATAAAATCCTGAAAGGACTGGATAGGATGAATAGCCAAGGTCTTTTCCCCAGGATAGGGGAGTCCAAAACTACAGAGCGTAGGTTTAAGGTGAGAGGAGAAAGATTTAAAAAGGACCTAAGCAGCAACTTTTTTCACACAGAAGATGGTGCATGTATGGAATGAGTTGCCAGAGGAAGTGTTGGAGGCTGGTACAATAACAACATTTAAAAAGGCATCTGGATGGGTATATGAATAGGAAGGGTTTAGAGGGGTATAGGCCAAATGCTGGCAAATGGGGCTAGATTAATTTAAGATGTGTGGTCAGCATGGACAAATTGGACCAAAGGGTCTGTTTCCGTGCTGTACAACTCTGACTCTGAGTGATTGGCTTCTTTTAGCAATGACCATTGTCCTGGTATCTAATATGACTGTAGAATGGAAGATTTCACTGTTAACCCCATTTGACCTCAATTTTCTGTAGGATTCGACAGTGCCATGCTGTGCTAAATATTCCCTTGATGTTAAATGTATCTACTTCCACTTTTCCTTGGGACATTGAGGAATGAGCAATAAATGTGGCCACGCAAGAATTGCCCAATCCCAAGAACCAACATCTTTTGAGAAAATAACATAATGGAATGTCAACAATGCTTTGTAATTTTGTGTACTTTTGCTGAGTAATGTGGAGAAGTTTATCACCTGCTGCAAAACACTATTTTTCTGAATCTTAATCAGGTTGGAGGAGATCGCTCATTTCATGAGCAAAATGGTTGGAATTTAGCTATAATTTAATGTATAGCATTTCTCTTCATATTGGTTGCTGGTGTTTTTAAGTTGACGCCTATTCCTAGATCACTTTGAGCATTTACTGCATGCTGGGAGAAGATTGTAACAATTGCATATGTTATTTTCGATAATGAAGCAATCTCTGTCCATGTGCAACGGGATGTTGACCACCTCCAGGCTAGAGGTGACAAGTAGCGTGTAATAATCACACCACTCGTGCCACGCGATACCATCTGTAACAAAAAACTAACCATCTCTGCTTGATCTCCAATTCTATTACGATTGCTGAATTACTTTCAACTGACGGTTACTACTAATCAGAAGCTGAACTGAACTGGTCCAGGCACATGCACAGCATGGCTATAAGAGAGGGGTTGGAGTCTGGGAATTCTGAGACAAGTAACGCATCATCTACTTTCTTGAAGTTTGTCCACCATCTACAAGGCACAAATCAAGAGTATGGTGGAATACTCTCTACTTGCATGGATGAGTGCAGATTCAACAGGACCTGGGAAGCTCAACAGCACTGTTCATTTAATTGGCACCCCATCTACCATCTTAAATATGCTTATGTGGATTTGTCATGTAGTATCCACCTAAATTACAATAAGTCTTGGAGTACATCTAAAATTTGCTCTTCCGTACATAATGTCTCTAGAGAAAGTGTTCAAAGCGCAGTTGTGCAAGATACTGGCAGGTCTTCACTGTTAACAATTTGATTGACTAACTTGTACAAGTTAGTTATTTGGAATGGATCTTGATTATAGTAACTAAAACGTAGCCATTACTAACATTTTGCTAATGCAGAAATATATTTTCATTTTAGTTTCTCTACTTCCTAACACAGGTCCTCCCACAATTTCTTTATTCCTGCCCTTTTTTTGTGTGTGCTTTTAATTTTCTTGGCTATTTGATGTTTCTTTGTTAATGTCTTCCTGTCTGTGGTGTTCTTTTGTATAGTTGAACAATATCTTTCTTTTCATAGAAGCAGATTACAGGGCCACGTATTAATTTCCTCTCATTTGATTTTTCTTTTTACATTTTAACTTATTACATTTTTGTTTCTTTTGATTTTTCACATCTGCAGAAGTGTTTTTCAAATGATAATCTGTCTCTTCTCGCAACAGACATATACTTAACCTACTGTATAATTTTGGCACAAAGAATCATTGAGTCATGCAGCACAGAAACAGACCCTTTAGTCCAACCAGTCCATGCCAAGCATCATCCCAAACTAAACTAGTCCCACCTGCCTGCTCCTGGTCCATATCCCTCCAAACCTTTCCTATTCAACATTTGTAACTTTTTGCTGCATGATGTATTATTTTTCTTGTCTTGCATTATGAGTCAGTCTATAAAATATGATGGCTGCAGAATATATGCTAATACTTTATACAATTGTCAGCCAGGAGGTTGTATGAAACTATAAGTGCAATATGACATGTATGGCTTGTCATGAGACCGACCTTCTGATTAACATTTACCCTCTATCTTATTGCAGCAATCCTGGTACCACAGGAGGATTTAGTTTCGGAAATCTTGGTACCACCGCTGCAACCACAACCACAACTGCAACATTTGGGGGCCTTGGGGGTGGACTGTTTGGGCAGAAACAAACTACTGGATTCTCATTTGGAGCTACCTCAACAGGTGAATTAAAATTGTTAATGTTGCTTTAGCCCTCAGTTCATTTTTTCCTGTACTTCATGTGTCATCTTCTTATCACAGAAACAGGATGGACAATATCGCTAATGTGGAAAATGCATGCTCCAGCAGTAGAGTATTGTTCAGAATTTGTAGCTGGATTTTATTCAAAAATGAATCTTTTCTGATTGAACTTATTTATCCTATTGCTCTTTCCATTATCATTTGCCTTTGAACTGTCTAATCCTACTCAATGTCAATTTTGCATGAATTTCTTCCACAGCTGGATGGTTTGTAGGGAAGAGTGTTTGAAGCCAGGACATATCATTCCAAGAAGAAACAAGTAGATGGAACTTCTCAAGGAGGTCATTGGACAAAAGTTCAGATGTAGGCGAATCCCACCTTGTGAGCCCAGAACTTTCAGCTGTATAGGAGGTCCAATTTATCTCCATAACTGAAGTGCCTCATCCATGGAACTATTGTTGTAAACACCGTCTGCACACTCTCAAATGCAAATATTTGCTAAATCAAGGCACCCACAACTGTACACAATACTGCAATTGCGATCTAACCAGTATTTTGTACAAGTTCATCATAACCTCCCTGCTGTTTACTCTATGCCATTATTTATGGATCTTTAGAATAATGTATGCTTTCTTAGCAGTTCTCTGTCTCCTGCCATCGTAAATAGTTTATGCACTTACACGTGCACGTCTCTCTGCTCCTGTGTATCTGTTGTCAATCTGTGCCTCTGGCTATCCACATTCTCTGTATCAAAGTGTATCACCCCTCCCTTCTCTACATTGAACTTCATCACACAGTTTAGTTCAAGTTAGCAGTTGGCGTAGGGTTGACGTAGGATTTTGTGCCACAATGTATCAATATGCCCTGACAGACGTTACCGTACATCAAGAACATATCTGAACTGACCAAAAGACTCCTACAACCATTGGGCATCAGAGTGGCACGAAAACCTACGTCAACCCTACGCCAACTGCTAACTTGAAATAAAGCCCCCTTACCGCCTCTGGACAAAACCAACGTGATATACAAGATCCCATGCAAGGACTGCGACAAACATTACATTGGACAGACAGGAAGGAAACTGGCCACAAGAATACATGAACACCAACTAGCAACAAAAAGACACAACCAATACTCACTCGTCTCCATTCACACGGATAAGGAAAACTACCAGTTCAATTGGGACAGCCTCAAGATCCTAGGACAGGCCAAACAGAGACAAGCACAGGAATTTCTAGAGGCCTGGTTCTCCACCGAGAAGGCCATCATTAAACACGTAGAATTAGACCCTATATCTACACCACTGCAAAGAAAAACTGGAAATGAAGTAATCAACTCCAACAGATCCCAGAGTTTAAATATCAGGCGGGAAAACACAAGAGCGCTTCATCGGAGGCTGCACTGATGATGTTACCCAGCAGGATAATGAAACGTCTGTGAAATAACAAACCAACCACACCATTACTCTGCTTCCTATGCTTCAGACAATCTTGTATCCATGTTGCTATTGTCCCCTTTATTCCATGGCCTATAAGATTGCTCACAAGTCTGTAGTTTGGCACTATTTTTAGCACTTTTTGGAAATCCATCTAGTACCTTCCTCCACATCAGCCCCCTCTCTATTACCTCTTCAAAGAAAGCACCAGCAAATCAGTTGGACCTAATTTTCTATTAAAATCAATGCTGACTGTTCTGAATTAATACCCACGTTGTATGTGACTATTAATTCTATCCTGAATAACCATTTCTGGAAGTCTTGCAACAGCTGAAATTAAACTGACAGGCCCAGCTATTAAAGACCAATTTTTACAAACTTTTCTTGGACGAGAAATAGTGTTTTCAATTTTCCAAACTTCCAATGCCATCCCAAATCCAGAGAAGATTGAAAGATGTTTGCCAGCACCTTTTTGCAATTTCCACACATGCTACTTTCAGTATCCTTGATGCGTCACATCTGGTCCTTGTGTGTTATCAACTTTATACACCAACATCTTATCCAATGCCCCCTCCTTTATCATTTTTGAACCCTTCTACTGAGAATCCTGAGTATCCTCCTCTGTCACTGTGGCCTGGGCTGAATTTGCCTTTAGATAAAGACAGATGCAAAATAGTAATTTTAATACCGCAGCTATGCTGCTTCCCTTCAAGTGCAAATCCTCTTTTTGGTCCCTAATCAGCCGCCTACTCCTTTTACTGATGATGTCTTTATTATATATGATGTCCTTTTATGCTAGCTGACAGCCTCTTTTATTCTGTAATCCCTCTTTGCTTCTTATATTTGTTTTTTCAACCCCCTTACGATCCTTCTGTTTTCAGTTTAGTTCTCAACAGTATGGACTGTTGGACACCAGTCATAAGCACCCTTTTGTTTTTCCCTCAATTTAATTTCGATATTGTTTGTAATCCAGGGAGTTGCAGATTTTTTTTTGTCTTATCTTTTACCTTTTTGAGGAACATACCTTGACTGTGCCAGACTCTCCTCTTTGAAGGTAGCCCATTGTTCAGTGACTGATATTTTTTTTTTTCCCCTGCTACCCTTTGGTTCCAGTTCCTAATTTTGTCTTTCGCTTCACTGAAGTCCACTGTCAGTTCATTATTATTACTCTGAATTGACTAATGTCATTTTCCACCATTTTCCTGAAGCTTATGATACAATTCTTTCCTTCCCTGTGCTAATTTAGAAACTTGTTTTTCCAAATTACTGGAGTTGAAACATAGTCCCTAATAGTAGTTGCTCAACAACCAATCAACTCACAACTTTCCTGTGATGTAACCCATTGCCTTTTATTCTCCTCCTTGTGCTGTTTTACCCAGTGTCTGCTCCTCCACCTCCTCTCACATTTAGGTGCTGATGTCTGTCACCAGGGCGCCGCCCTCTTCCTGCAAAAGTACTGCAGATTCTGGAATTCTAAACACGAGTAAAACTTAAGTACTGAAACACTCACCTACTCTGGCAGTTTCTGTCTGGAGAGGAATGTGGGATTAATGCTTCAGGTAGATAACTTTCCATCTGAGCTTTTTATTTCCCACTTTTTCATTGAGGAGGAGTGTTTGGAATCAGTAGTCATATGGTAAGTGAAAAGGCAGATCTTTATTTTCTAAAGTTGTAGGGAATGTGGCTACAGAGGAAAAGGCACATTGGTGGAACATAGCAGGCTATCATGGCGGGGACATTTTTAAAATGCTGAGAAGAAGGCAAGGTCAGTTAATGATTGATTGATTGTGTTGGAAGTGGTACAGGACTGATTCCTCCAAACTGTGGAGGCAGAAGGGGTGAAAGATGAAGACAAAAAGGATGAGATGGTGCCTATAGCGAAATAGATGGGAACAGTCAAACGTAACAGTGGAGAGGAACCGGGATGACATGGCAGAAACGCTAGTGTGCAAAATAGTATTATCCGAGCAAATACAGCAGAGATTGGGAAAAAGGAATCAAGGCTTTACATGTTTCAAAGTAATGTTATCAGTCTTGGGTGTTAATCTGACTTTCCAAAGCTGCTACTTGTCCTGAGTCATAAAGCTCTACAGGACAGAAAAGTCCCTTCAGCCATTGAGTCTGCACTGGTCAAAATCAAATATCTAACTATTTTAATCACGTTTTTCAGCCTTTAGCTCATAGTCTTGTATTCCTTGGCATCACAAATATACATCTAAATACTTCTTAAATGTTATGAAGGTTTCTGTCTCTACCATCCTTACTGGCAGTGAGTTCCACATTCCATATTCCCTCTAAACCTCCTGCCTCTTAAATCTATGTCCCTGTCATTGATCCCTCCTCCAAGGGGAAGTGTTATTTCCTGTCTATGCCTCAATTTTATACATCTCCATCATGTGCCCCTTTAATCTCCTCCTGATCCAAGGAAAATAATTCCAGTGTATTCAATCTCTCTTCAATATTAAAACTCTACAGCCTTGGGAGTATCCTGGTAAATCTCTACACCCTCTCCAGTGCAATCTCATCCGTCCTGTTATGTGGATTTCAAGGCTGCACACCATACTGTAGCTGTGGATCAACCAACATTTTGGGCACTTCCGGCATCACCTCCCTGCTCTTGAACTCTGTACCTCAGCTAGCAAAGGCAGGTGTCCCATATGCTGCATTAACCAATTTATCTACCTGTCCCACTCCCTTCAGGGACCAGTGGACATGCACATCAAGGTTCCTGATCGTCGGTGCTTCCCAAGGTCCTATCATTCATCACATTTGCTTATGAATAGATGAAACATTTCTACTCTTCATCCATGTTGAAAATATCCACTGAATTCTTTATTTGTAGTCCACACCTTCAGTCCTTTTCCTGTTTGATTCTGAAATATTTGATTTGACCTGGCTTCAAATACTAGCCCTTATAATGCATTTTTTATTATGGTAGCGTTGTCAGATGGACAGTGCTACCATAATACAAGTTCTTCTGACTATTCCATCATGTTTTAATGCTGATCCTAAATGTATGGCCCCAAGTTACTATGGATTTCTGAAAAGCTACTTAAGCTCATAATTTTCTTTACTTCAGTAATGCAACCACAGTTTTTAGATTTTGCATAATAACAACCTTTTTTTCTGAATGATTCTACGTTTTACCATTTCCATAACGTAAACATTGTTTTTGTAATGGAGATAACAAAATTTGAACACAAGTATTTTTCTGAAGTTGAATCAATGCCCTGCACAAACTTGTTCCCATCCTGTGAATTGTTGTCATTTTATTGAAAGAAAAGTATGACTAGAGAATTCAGCCTTAAAATAATTGCAGAACCACACAAATTGGAGGATCTCATGTTCCTTTCTTGTTCTGTACTCAAATTCTGTTCTGTCTGGTTGATAGTGGGTTGGATTTAGTCTCTTCAGTTTATGGAGAAATGAAAGTTTACTGTTTTTATTGTGGCTTTTTTTTAAATTGCAGGGACTACAACAACAGCAGCATCTACAGGACTAACTTTGGGTAAGTTTAATTGGTAAGGTGATAAGCTGGTTAAGAAATTGAAGTAAATATCTTCACATTTCTTTCACTTAAATATGACTTGCTTTATAATCTGGTCATCCTAATGATTTGTTGCACTGTAACATTATTTGTTATACTTTAATCTGGGCTTTATTCAATTCATTTTCTAGGAACACCTGCAACTACCACGTTAGCTGGTTTTAGTTTAGGCTTCAACAAACCAGCTGGTTCAGCAACACCTTTTGCAATGCCTATTGCACCTTCTACCACTGGAGGATTGGGCCTTTCATCTGTACTGCCAACATCTACAGCAGGTAACTGTTCGCAGATTTTGGTCTTCATTCTTCCTGGTCATAGAGTCATTCGGCATGGAAACAGACCCTTCAGTCCAACTAGTCCATGCCAACCATGTTCCCAAACCAAACAAGGTCCCATATCCCTCCAGACCTTTCCTATTCTTGTACTTATCCAGATGTCTTTTAAACGTTGTGACTGTACCTGCATCCACCACTTCCTGTGGCAGTTCATTCCACACAATAACCACTCTGTGTAAAAATGTTGCCTCTCATGTCCTTTTATAAATCTTTCTCTCACCTTTTAAAAATATGCCCCCTAGTTTTGAACTGCCCCACCCCCCCACCCCTCAACTTAGGAAGAGACCTTTGCTATTAACTTATCTATGCCCGTCATGACCTTATAAACTCCATCAGGTCACCCCTCAACCTCCTACACTCCAGTAACAAAAAAAAAAGTCCCTGCCTTTCTAGCCTATTTTTATAACTCAAACTCTGCATTTCCAGCAAATTCCTGGTAAATCTTTTCTAAACCCACTCCAATTTAATAATATCCTTCCTATAACAGGCTGACCAGAAATGCACATAGTACTCCAGAAGAGGCCTCACTAACGTCTTGTACAATTCCAACTCCTATTCTCAAAGGTCTGAGCAATGAAGGCAAGCATGCTAAATGCCGCTTTAACTGCCCTGTCTATCTGTGATACAAATTTTGAAGAATTATGTATCTGAACTCCTAGGTCTCTCTGTTCTCCAATACTACCATTAATTATATCAGTCCAACTAGTCCATACCTTATTTGTTTTATCAAAATGCAATAGCTTGCATTTATCCAAACTAAACTCCATCTGCCAGTCCTCAGCCCATTGACCCAACTGATCAAGATCTCTTTGTAATCTTGATAACTTTCTTTATTGTCTACTATACCACCAATTTTGGCGTCATCTGCAAGTTTACTAAGCATGTCTTCTATATTCTCATTCAAATCATTTACATAAATGACAAACAAAAATGGACCCAATACTGAACCCTGTGGAACACCGCTGGTCACAGGCCTCCAGTCCAAAAAACAACCTTCCGCTGCCACTGTCTGTCTCCTACCATAAAGCCCATTTTGTATCGAATTAGCAAGTTCTCCCTAAAACCCATGTCATTAATTTTACTAATTAGTCTACCATGTGGAACCTTATCAAAGGCTTTACTTAAATTCAAGTAAACAAAGCCTACAACGCTGCCCTCATCAATCTTTTTGATTACTTCCTCAAAAAAACTCAACTCAAGTTTGTGAGACAAGATTTCCCTTGCACAAAACCATGCTGACTAGCCCTAATCATTTCTTGCCACTCCAAATGCATGTAAAACCTATCTTTCAGAATCACTTCCAATAACTTGCCCACTACCAATGTCAGACTCTCAGGTCTATAGTTCCCAGGCTTCTCTTTACAGCCTTTCTTAAAATAAAGACAAAACATTAGCTACCCTTCAGTCCTCTGGCACCTCATCCATGGTTATGGATGATACAGGTATTTCTGCTAGGGACGCCACAATTTCCCCCCTAACTTCCCACAATGTAATGGGATGCAGTCGATCAGGTCCTGGAGATTTATCCACCTTTTACATTTTCTAAGACCTCCAACACTTACTCTCCTGTAATGTGAACTGTTTTCAAAGCATCACTATTTATTTCCCGAAGTTCTTTAGCCTCCATTTCTTTCTCCACAAGAAAAACTGATGCAAAATATTCATTTAATACCTCTGCCATCCACTGAGGTTCAACGCAAAGACCACCTTGTTGATCTTTAAGGGTCATTCCACTTAAGTTCATATATGATTTCAGTTTATTTGTGCTGTCTGTCTTGTTATACTCTCACCTCCTTGAGCCTGAGAGGCTGTTTTTTTTTTAAATAATTTTTTTCTTTAACAGTTGTCTCAAAATCTAACGGGATCTTCACTAAATCAAAGGCATGTTAAGACCTTCACTATAGTATATTGAGGCGTGGAGGAAGTCTCAACCCACAAGCACGTATTGCATTTACCCTGGAAGGTTGAACTTCCAGTGGATAGAGTTAAGTTTCCCAGGTGCCTTCTCAGAATATACTTAAGGCTGACTTTTGTGTACTAAATTTAACTAAGTATTTACCCTATAAAAACCAAAAGAACTGCGGATGCTGTAAATCAGGAACAAAAACAAAGTTGCTGGAAAAGCTCAGCAGGTCTGGCAGCATCTGTGGAGGAGAGAACAGAGTTAATGTTTCGGGCCTGGTGACCCTTCCTCAGAACAATACACCTCTCTTGCACCTTGTTACAACGTTTGCACCCTCTCCTGATACTGGTTCTCTCCTCGCCCCATTCACATCACCATCCAGTTGTGTACCTTTGATGATACTGAGGCCACAATCCAGTCAGCTATGGTCTTATTGAATGATGGAGCCAGTTAGAGGGGCAAAAGGGCCTACTGTTACTCCTTTATTTGTATGTTTGCACGTAATTTACCAATAACTGGTTCTGCGCAGGCTCTACGGGATTTGCGTTAAATTTGGGTGGAGCACCCACATCCACTGCATCAGTACCAACAGGCTTAACATTGGGAGGGGCTTTGACTGGATTAAGTGGCAGCCTCTTTCAGGGTGCAAGCACTTCCACTGCAGGTCAGTATGCTATTATAGATTTGAGAGCATTTTCAAGATTTTGTGTGTCTGCATGCATGTTAGTTTGTCAAATATGAATTTCTAGAAATGTCTACAGCCATTTTCAACTTTAGACTACATTGAATGGAATTTGAAATTAATTTGCATGGTTTTGAAACTTGTTTGAAAAATGTGATAGATAAGACAACATTGCTGCATTTTGTTAAATGTTTCATGTTATGTGTTATTTCTCCTCTCCGATGCTTGTTCACATTTGAAATTCATTTGGTGGCGTGAAATCAGTCAGGTTGTTGTTGGAAGATGCGCTTCTGCAGGTCTTGAGCATGTAATGGGGTATTGAAGCTATTTCTGATTTAAGCGTCTCTCTCAGCCACGGTCTTAAAACAGCTCTTATGCAGATCTTTTAACATCCTATGTGACTGTGGTTAATTATAAATTGTCTACCTTTACCCTTTGCATATCTGAATCCTTTGAGATAGTGTCCCTCCACTGTCTTCCAGCTGGATGCACTTCTCTGGTTCCATTTCTTTCTATACAGCTGTAGGCTGAGAACCACAAGCAAAAGCTTAACATCCTGCTATTGTTACCTCTGGAATCACCCCAGACCTACAGTTGCCTTCCTCCCTCCTACTTTATTTTGTTATATGCTATCCCTTAATGGCATCAGCCAAAAATGCTGCTGATTACCCGTCTGCTTTTTCTGATTTCTTAGGTTGCTAGTCCAATACACAGCCCAACTACGACGAACTAGGAACTCTCTTCCTCAAATGGCAGTCAGTGCTAATTCATTTGTTAAATTTAAATTTGAGAGAAATAATTTTTTTTTAAAGTGTTATCAATGGATCTGGGCCCAAGGCAGGCATTTGGAGTTTGACCACAGATCAGTCATGATCTTACTGAATGGCGAAGCAGACACAAGAAGCTGAATGACCTACTCCTGTTCCTGTGTTTCTAATATCTAATCCTTGATGAGCAGAAATGTCCATTTTTTTTGTTTTAGGGGAAGGGTTGCTGCCATAAACTCTACAACCAACCAGGCTACTGTCTGGGTCTGGTCGACTTGATACTGTATTTAACCATTTCTGTACCACACAGAATGCTGATTTCTACCCACAAGCTTTGCCCATTTATATCCTGCATTAGCTAACTTTGTTTCTGAAATATGCTTCCATTTTGTTGTCAGCTCATCAATTCAGTGATCCTCTGGTCACATCTTCTCTTCCATCCTTCATGAATTGAAATCAGAAAATCCAGAATTCTACTGCTTGTATCCTCATTTCACACCTCATTCACCCTTCAAGACATGGTCCATTGACTTGCACTGGCCCTTACGTTGACAGCACCTTGATTTAAAATTTTTTATTTCATGTTTACAAATATCCACTGTGGCCATAATCCCTCCCTTTTCCCTGCCCTACAAACCTTTAGAGAGCCATGCACTTCCTCAATTCTCATCTAATCTTGTGCTTTGTCAATTTTAATTGCACTATCACTGATAGCTATTTCTTCACGACTTGTCTGTGTCTGTCCTAATGTAGATTTAATGTGTATTGCTTGATAACACTTCCTGTGAACCATGGGAATTATATTGCATGCAAGTGTATGGATGCTATATAAATGCAACATTGAGGTGTTGCTAGTATCTGGGCTAAAGTGTGTGCTGTTGTTCACATGAGCAGTTAAACTGAGGTGCCTTTTATGATGGTTGTGAAAAATCATGTGGCGCTATTTGAAGAAGAGGAGATAGTTTTGATTATTTCACGGCCTGCACTTTTTTCTATCAGCCCACACCATCAAAAACAGACTTAGCTGGTCATTCACCCAGTTGTTATTTGTGGATCCGTAGGCAAATTTGCAGGAAATTTTCATACAGATAAAGTGTCAATGGTCTGTTAATTGGATCATTAGGGTAAGGATTATATAGGTAGAAGGCATTCAATCAACGAAGTAGGGGCTCCTGTGGCCCAGTGGTAATGTCACTACCTCTGGGCCAGGATGTCTGAGTTCAAGTCCTGTCTGCTCCAGAAGTGTGTAATAGCATCTCTGAACAGGCTAATTAGAAAAATAAGTGATTAGAAGATAAACGGGGGCAATGGTGTATTGGTAATTTCACTGGATTAGTGATCCAGAACCCAGGCTCCAGTGTCCTGGTGATATGGATTCAAAGCACACCAAGACACACAGTCAGATTTGAATTACATCTGGAATTAAACAAAATAATTATGGGGTCTTATCGTGGAGTGGTAATGTCCCTGCCACTGAACCAGGAGGTCCTCGATTCAAGTCCCACTTGCTCCAGAGGTATGTCGTGTCATCTCTTCAACAGGTTGATTAGAAAATATAAAGAGCATATGAAGTCGACAAGGATTCCTATGGTAGAGTGGTAGGAAGCTCTGGTTCAAGGCCAACATGTTCCAAAGGTGTGTAATAACTTCTGAGTAGGTTGATTAGAAATATCTGAGCATATGAAGCAAAACCTCACACCATGGTGGCCAGTAGCAACTCTAGGTTGTGGCCCATGGCAGTGCGTATTAGACTTAACTGCCTTTCCTTCTTTTGTGGATTCACCTGTGCCCAGGTAACCTTGGAGAAGGAACATGCAGTGTCTATTGGTTTGCTTGAGACCTTTATGTGACAGATGAGCACTGAGGGGCTGAAATACATCATGACTCCAAAACCAAATTCTAATTTACTTTGCTACGATTCCTTTTTATATTTTCTTTTTGCAATGCAAGGGTTGCTCTTTTTTTTTTTAAATGCATCAAAGAGTATAAAATGGAATTTCTGAGACTGGATTTTAGATGAGGAGGATTCAGACATTGGTAATATTGCATTCTGCAAATAGATCTATTATTAAGTATAGGAGTTGTATCCAGTTTCCTCTTTGAATTGGCTTCAGAATGAATTAACATCCAAAGACTGCAATTCGGAAGTAATTCATTCATTTTGTAGCTGTTTGAAATAATAAGGCACTATAAATCTTTATTTTTTGACTTTATAAAATGGAATATTTAAGAAGAATACCTGTAATGGTAAATGTTTGGGATACACTGAACAAAATTTACTGGTCGGAGCATGCTGATGCTCTTTACCACTAGTGGCTTTACTGACAGCATGCTTAGTGAAACTTAGGGATAGGTTTAATTGCATGATCTTCTTCAGAAACCATTATTTGTTAAGAGTCATTGTGAAGACTGGTGATTTACTGAGATACCAGAGAGTTAATGTCAATTGTGAAACTGGATCAAAGGAGTAGGAGATCGATTTAATGGATGAGCTTGGAGAAGATGTGATGGGTAAACCAGCGAAAGATGAGAGTTCAGAGCTTCAAGGGCTTGGGAGGACCTCTTGTTTAGTAGACATCAACAAGGGTGGGATGTGGCCAAGGCAGCTGACCAGATAGTTGTAATTTTAATGGTAAAGTCCATGCTTGAACTTTGTTGTTTTGAGGAGAGAGTGAAAGGGGCAGGCAGAGATGTGATAGTGAAACACAGAAGCCCAAAATTATCCTGACATTCCAAGTTCCTAGAGTAATGAACAAATTTGGCAAAGATAAATGAAGAAGAACAGGGTGCCCTAATCATCTGAGGTTTGAGCTTCTTGGACATGTGGAGCAAAACAGGGGCCACGCTAGAACAATGACCAAGGTAGAAAAGAGTGAGGCCTCTTCCAGGGAATGAAGCATCGAAGATAGATAGAGGTGACAGTATGGTCAGTTGCAGAAATATTTCAGTTAGATTTCTTTCCTTCTGGTGATCCTATAGTAGCTAAATTGAGTGGTTGAAATTGAGAAGCACCCTGATCACATTCAAGTAGCATGTTTTCGTCTTATGTTTTTGGAGATAATTAAGTCTTTTGAAGCTTTGATAACTAAATTGAACAACCACAAAGTTTTTTTTACAACAATTTTCTTTTCTGTTTTAGGACTTGGTCAATCACTGGGGTTGAATCTTGGGGTATCTACAGCTGCCCCAACAACTACTGCCAGTGAAGGTCTTGGTGGCATAGATTTTAGTGGGTCGTCTGATAAGAAGAGTGAGTATTAACCAGTGATCATCTTCATGTCTTTTTAATTGTGAATTTAGCTGCTGTACAATGTTACATAGCTAACTGTGTATTCTGGGATTAAAACATTTAAATGGGGAAGACTTGATGAATGGATGGAAGAATTTTTTTTTAGCACTTGGGTTGTGCTACAAGTTAAGATAGTAAGTTACTGTTAAGTCGATTTCGAACAGAAGAAATTGAATGTAACACAATGAAATAAGAAGAGCTGTTTGTTTTGTCATTGAATAGAAATTTCTTGCTTTCTTTGTCCTTGTTGTCTTTACTCCTGTCTCCTGAACTTGCAACATCAAAAAGTTAAGTTCCCTATGTTGGAACTGTCTTTGTCTGGCGGTGGGTTTGCATAGCTGTAAACTTTTAAGAACAATTAGTTTGGTTAGAATAAAGTACCATAATTTGCAGTGTATAGGTCCACCTTGCATCCATAATGATCCAATTTTCTTATCTCCAGAAACATTTTTTTTAATATCCTCTGGATATAAGTTGACTTCCTTTCTTAGCCATGATATGCATTGCTTGCCAGCTTTGTTTTTCCCCAAAATGTATGTTTACTTACCAATAACTTAAAACTGGAAAAAACTTGGTAGATGGAATATAATGTGGGAAAATATGCATTTATGCACTTTAGCAGGAAGAATAAAAGAGCTGAATGTTCAAATTGAGAAAGGCTACAGAAAGCTGCAATACAGGAATTTCAGAGTCCTTGTGCACAAATCATAAAAACCAATATCCAACTTTAGTGGGTAAGATGAAAGGCAAATGCAATGTTGTCCTTTATTTTGAAGGGAATGGAGGGTAATAGTGGAACGCCTTTCTAACTCTAAGCAAGGCACTAGTTAGACCATACCTGGAATATTTTGAACAGTCTTGATGTCTGTCTAAGGAAAAATATACTGACATTGGGGCAGACCAGGGAACGTTCACTAGGTTGATTACAAGTATGGAGGATTGTCTTATGAGGAGAGGTTGAGTAGGTTGGGCTTATGTTCATTGAGTTTAGAAGAATGAAAGGCAACCATATGGAAACACACACAGTTCTTAGGGGACTTGACGGATTAGATGCTGAGAGATTTTTCCCACTTGTAGGAAAATCTAGAACAGAGGGCATAGTCTCAGAGTAATGCGTCACCTGGCTATGTCAGAGACAGGGAAGAATTTCTTCTGAGGGTAATGAATATTTGAAATTCGTTGCTGTAGAGGCTAGGTTGTTAAGTTTATTCAACACTGAAACAGATCTTTAAGCAGTAAGGGAATACAGGACTGTGGGGTAAAGGCAGAGAAGTGGAGTTGAAGATTGTCAGATCAGCCATGTTCTCAATGATGGAACAGACTTGATGGATAGAATGGCATACTTTTGCTCCTGCATTTCATGGTCTAACTGGCACAAGGAGTCAAGCAGGTGATGTGAAGTATGTTGTAAAGATATGGAGGAAGCCAAAACAAGGCCCCTCTGTGTTGGATGCTGCTGGCATTTCAAAATGGTGGCCACCGACCTGCATCAGCAGTTCATCATCTTTGTACTGGACATGCAGGTTAATCCCTGTTTATGAAAGCTTCTTTTCAGGATCAAAGGTCAACTCAGTCTGGTGTCTGTAAATTTTTCTTTTTAAACTATTTCTTTACACATTAGAGTAACCTTGGATTAAATACAGATGTGCAAAAATTTAAATCAACTCGTCAGTTCCAAAAAAAATAGTCTCGCGCTGAAACTGTCTACAATAATGGGTACAACTAGTGGTATGTCTGAACAATAAGACAGTTTAGTCCCTTCCCTAATTTTTTTTACCTACCACTGAGGTTTATAACATAGCAGGTAGCCATTTAATCCACTGTTTATCAAGAATTTGTATATATACCTCTTTCTCTTCCTGACCTTTGTGATCTATCCATCTTTGATTAGTTCTGTCTCCTTTTTTTTATCATTTGTTTCTCGTCCTTCTTGAAGTGCATCTTTTGTGTCTATTTTGTCGAGAGTAAATAAAGAACTATATTAAAAAAACTGGCTTCAGATTGAGCCAATCTAACGAACTAGAAGGAGCACAATGTATTTGAGTTAACTGCGTTAATTGTGGGAATATATTGGATCTTGGATTGTTGCAACAAAAGTGGAAAATTGACTGTCGTCAAACTTCACAAAGTTGAAAATGACACAGGAAGACATCAAATATCTGCTCCCCTGGTACTTGCTTTGATGTTTTTGATCCCTTTGAAGGGGAAATGGGTCTGTTCCATTTTCCTTGATATTTGTTCTTTTGTTAAGGTTCTGCTATATTGCATATCATGTTCCTTTTTAAAAAGTGCATTTAGATGCACTAATAAGGTGTTTATTTGTCCATTACAGATGATAAAGGTTCAACTGGAGTTAGGCCAGAGTAAGTATATATAAATATATGTGTATATGTACTTTTTAAAATCTTGGGCAGCTTGTGAAGGAATAACTTCTGCCACAAACTTCATTCAGCCACTGCCCATTCCACACACCCCTTCCCCAGCCGCTGTCTCCAACTGAACCAGACTGTTTGTTTGCTATTGAAGTATATTGTGAGTTACAGCTGTTCTTCCTGTAGATCTTGTGTATTGCATTCACATTGTACCAAAGTTCAGTGTTTAAAACTGTTCCATCTTGACAATCCCAGTTTTCTTGCATTCTTACAACTTCACCCATTGAGCAAAACAGTGAATATCCCATTACATTCCAGTGTTCTATTTGACTCCAAGAAGTGTTTCTGACTCCATAATCTGTTCATTGTATGCAGGGAGTGGGTATTCACTGGGGATTAACTTGCGGTCCTATCATTGATAACCGCATAACCGTTACTGATTGTTCTTTAAAAAAACAGCCCACTAATGTCCATTTTAGAGAAGGAAATCTGCCACCCTGGCCTGGCCTAGATGTGACTCCAGGTCTACAGCAACGTGATTGATTCTCTACTGCTCTGGCGTGAGGATGGATAATAAATGCTGGCCTAACCAGTGATGCCACAATGACAAATAAAAAACAATTCTCAATCATACTTTCTGACTTGATATGGAGGTGCTGGTGTTGGACGGGGGTGGACAAAGTCAGAAGTCACACAACACCAGGTTATAGTCTCAACAGGTTTATTTGAAGTCACAAAGGGGGAGGAGATACACGGCACAATGGTTGCATGGTTAGCACTGATACCTCTATGCCAGGGACCCAGGTTCAATCCCAGCCTTGGGTGACTGTCTGCGTAGAATTTCACATTCTCCCCACATCTGTGTGGGTTTCTTTCGGCTCCTCCAGTTTCCTCCCGCTGTCCAAAGATGTGCAGGTTAGATGGATTGGCCATGGAAAATGTGGGATTACAGGGATAGGGTGGGGGCAGTAGGATGCTCTTTGGAGGGTCAGTGCAGACTTGATGGGGAATGGCCTCTATCTGCACAGTAGGGATTCTATTATTTCTCTCCACTGAGTTTACAAGAATGCAAAATGACCTCATTGAAACTTATTGGTCTCTTAAGGAGCTTGGCGGCGTAAATGCTTAAAGGATGTTTCCACTCAGAAGAGAGTGTCTAGGACCAGAGGCATACTTTCAGAATAAAGAGGTGCTAACTTAAGACTGAGATGAGGACGAATTTCTTCTCTCAGACAATTGAATGTGTTTGGACCACTTTTCCACGCAGAGCTGTCGAGACAGAGTTCCTATGTATATTTAACGCTGAGATGGATAGATTCTTGATCATTAGGGGAAAAGATAGGAAGGTGAATGTGAAGCATGGTCAGATCAACCATGATCCTATTGAATGGAGGAGCAGACTCGAGGGGCCGAACAGCCTACTCCTGTTCGTATTTCTTGTGGTCTTTATAGGTGTGGCTTCAGCAATACAGCTGCAGTACTCTTGCAAAGGAGGCCAACAAATCATTGCCTTCCTTAAGTTAGTTGCTGCACCTGCATTCTTACTTTCAATGACCAGTGTACAAGGACACCAAAGTCCTTTTTGTACAGGAACATTTCCCAATCTATAACTTTAAATAATACTCTGCCATTTCATTTTTCCTACCAAAGTGGGCAACTTCACATTATTTATGTTGTAGCTGCATGCAATTAGCCCACTCGTTCATCTTCTCTAAATCATTGTGAATCACCTTTACCCTTCACAACTCATACTTCCACCTAGTTTTGTGTTAACTTGCATTTCAGAGGGCAGCTGAGAGTCTAGTAATGCATGTAGACCAAACCAGGCAAAGATGACAGACTTCCTTTCCTAAAGGGAATGATGAAGTTATTTGTTGAATTGTCTTTTTGATAGTCGGTGGTAATCTCGGTGTTATCAGACTAACTTTATATAACAGATCCCGTAATTGAATTTAATTTTCACTGGCTGCTATGGTGAAATTTGAACCGGTTTCCAGAGCATTATCCCAAGCTTCTGGTTTACATTTCCATTGGTTATATCATCACCTCCCCAAAACTTGGAATGCCATATCAAATACCACAGGCACGAGGACTCTAGTGCTTCAAGGAAGAATTTTGTAACCACCTTTTCTAAAACTACTATTGACGTGTATTCATGTAGCACCAAGGCAAAAATCAGCATTTTGATACTGGACCACAAGCAGGTATTACAGCGGGTAACCAAAAATCCATCAAAGAACTAGATTTTAAGGAGCATCTTTTCTACCCCCCTTCTTTAAAAGTTAAAGGGCAATGGATGAAGAGCTGGAAGATGGCATCAGGCTCTATGATACTTTTTTGTTTGACATGTAGGTGATGGACTGAATGGCCACTTTCTGCGCCATAAAGTTTTTATCGTTTTGTGCCTTAAAAATGGAAATAAAGGCTTGGGGAAAGAATCTGAGGTTAGTCTCTTGACAGCTGAAGGCCCAATTAAATGGTGGGATGACTAAAATAGGGAATGCCCAAGAGGCCAGAATTAGATTAGCACAGCTAGAAATCTGTGAACAGACTTAGGCTGTTTACCTCTTCCAACCTGTTCTGCTGTTCATATGCTCTACATGCCATTTCCTTATCCCTTTTTCCAAGCTTTAGCAATCAAAAACTATTGTCAGTCTTAGATTTAAAATTAACAGGTGACCCAGCATCAGTTGCTATTTGAGGAAGGGATGTAAACTCTCTTAAAACCCTGGAGAGTTGTGGGCTGAAGGAGATTAGAGATGACAACCAAGAATCATCTGGAGAGATTTGAAACCAGGATAAGAACTTGCAATCAAAGTTTTTCCAAACCAGGAGACAATATATGTCATTAAGCTCAGGGATGATAGGTGAACAGTGCGCGGACAGCAGAGTTTTGGATTGTCAGTTTTCTGGAATATAAAATGTTGGAAACCAAGCAAGAGTCAGTTAAAATAATCCAGTCTCAAGAAAGCCAAAGACTTGAATGAAGGTGGAGGCGGGGGTGGAGTCAGACAATGTTACAAAAGTGTAAATCGATGGTGATAGTGCAGATATATGAAGAAAAGTGCAACTTAGGACTATGTCTAACACCAAGATTGCTAAGAGTTTGATTTAGCTTTAACTTTGTCAGAGAAAAAAAGTGGTGTTTGTGGCAGAGAGAACAAAATATCTTGCATTTTCTGTATTTAACTGGAGAAAATTTTGTAATCATCTGAATATGTTGGATGCTAGAGAAGCAATTTGATGATGTAAAGCAGTGGATGAGGCAAAGAGGGGATGTTGCGACACAACTGGATTTTGGCAGTATGCCTGAGCGAACTGAACACTTTATTCAGCATTGCAGTGGCAGGTGTTAATAATGATTGTAGCTTTATTGTGATGCAAAAGTCACATTGTTGCATTGTATATAAAATTATAAAAGGGCCTTTTTATGAGAAGTATATCCTACATACCATATCACCACTGCTTCTAAAATTTGTAATACAAAATATTGAAAGAAATTTTAGGCTGGTTTCACACCAAGTTGAATTGTTTAACAAGTGAGTCATCTGACCAAACAATATTACTTCAATGTACAATGAAACTTGAAGTTCTTATTAAGAATGTTAACTTAAAATATTCTTTTTTTTTAAACTTTCTAATATTGATGCAATGATGGAATGTAGAATGATTACGATGTCCTCCTACCTTGAATATATTTACAATGTTCATATATTTAAAGAATGATTACATATAGCAGGTTTTGCAAAGGGACACTTCTCACTAAGTTGACATTTTAGTCCTTTTTTTAAAATTTGTTTTACAGTGATAGCAAGGCCCTGAAAGATGAAAATCTGCCACCTGTTATCTGTCAAGATGTGGAGCACTTCCAGTGAGTTTTACAGGTTTGACATCCAAGCAATCATTAACTCACTTTTTTACAGTATCAGCATTTAAAGTCATATATTCTTTTTACACATCTGCAGGAAGTTTGTAAAAGAACAGAAGCAGGTGCAAGAAGAAATTAGTCGAATGTCCTTTAAAGCTATGTTGAAAGTACAAGAGGATATCAAAGCGCTGAAACAATTATTAGCAGTAGTTGCCAGTGGACTTCAGAGAGATTCACTTGCCATCGACAAGCTAAAGATAGAATCTGCACAGGTAAGTGAAAATTGCCAGAGGTTTTTCATGCAAGAATGTAATAAGACCAGTTTTGAAAAAGGACATAGTCATGATATGATTTTACCTGCGGAAGAGGTGGTATCTAATGCATTTGGGACTTCAAGGGTAGAGATTACATTCAGTAATATTTTACAAATAATCATTGAGCTGCATTCAATTTCTTCCCACTGTTTTAATAAAAGTATTATTTTAAATGAGAAATACTCCCATTAAAATTAAGAAAATAATTCTGATTTGCTGACATTGAGAGCAGTGCCTTTATCCTCAGAGTTATGTCAGTTGTATTTTTGTGTGTTCACAGGAATTAACACAGAATTATAGTACAGAAGGTGATCATTGATTCCTCTTAACAATACGTAGAAATGGGTTTTAAGTCTTAGATTTTACTCTTGAATTGTGTCAGTTACTTATTGTTGAGATAAGCTGGATGAAAAACTGTTCCGTGATCAAATAATGTGATTCTGGTCGAGTTAACTCTTGTACTATATTTTCAATTCTAACAGCATAGGGTATAGAAATAACTATGCAACAGTTGTTCCGTATTGACATACTAACCAGAGGCCTTTTGAAAATTTACAACAGGAAGGCTCCCCAGAGGAGAGATTAATTGTGAAATGAAAAACTTGCAGGCTCCTGTGACCCCTTTGTGGAATACTGTAGAAGTCAGATGCTTTATCCTGTGCCTGGTGAATGTATTTAAGCTGGTCTCTCGTGGTGTAAACCATTCCAGAAGTCTATTGAGCAAGACTACCCTAACCCTAAAAGAATTTGTCATGCTGAGCATCTTTTACAAGTTAGATATAGCCACCAAACAGAAAAGTGACCTCCCATTAGTCCAAAATTACTAAATGGTGAAATAAAACTTTTTTTGCAATTAGCATAAAATGTAAAGAAGAGATGAAGTGTTGTTGAAGAAAAGCCACTTAAAATTTGTCAATATTTTGAATTTATTCATAGGAGCTTAAAAATGCTGAAATAGCACTCCGAACACAGAAGATACCGCCAGGACTTCAGCATGAAAATACGGCACCAGCAGAGTAAGTTTATGGATGTCTGCGCGAATGAGCGGTCTAGAATGCAATTGAACGGTTTTTAAACTGACATGATGGTATGAATATTGAGTAAGAAATTGTGCATTTGGAAAATAATGTTATGAAATCACACCCTCCGCTTGCTGATTGGTGGCTGAAGGTTTTACATCTTCTACAAAGATGGCTTCCTGATCCCAGATAGATTTCCTACCTTTTGGTTATTTGCAGTATCCCCTCACTTTCACGGTAGAGACATGCTGTGGAAAGATATTTGTAAGGTCCCTTTGGAGACACAAACTATAGTGCCGTTTTTTTTCTTCTACCATTTGAATTATGGACCTGAATGCTACAAACAAATATGTCAAATTATGGGAAACACTTGATGCACACAAATTAGGCTGAAGTGGGAGAACAATTGCACCATACATCCCCAAGCTGCTCTCTCACCTTGCCTGCTCGTGGTCATTGCAAAAATAGTGGAAGAAGTAAAACGAATAAATGTAGAAATAGGAGCACGAGTAGGCTATTTGGCCCTTTTTGAGCTTGCTGTGCTATTCAGTATTATCATGGCTGATCATCCAACTCAGTACCGTGTTCCCACTATCTCTAATACCCTTTGATCTCTCTAATCCATAGAATTGTACCTAAACTGTCGAAAGCATTCAATGTCTTGGCCTCAATTACTTTCTGTGGCAGAAAGTTCCGTAGGTCACATTCCTTTCTCCATGACAAAGCTTAGGCCTGCTGGCTTTGCTTTTTAAATTCGTGCTGTTTCTTAAGAGAAACTTTATTTAAAATATTGACTTGTAAACTTGTGTACTGTTTACACTTGAAATACTTGTATTACTGGAACTCTGATGTTTATAGATTTTGAATAGTCTCTCAGAAGACACTGGCACCTGCTAAATGTATCCATGGCAAGATCATCCACATGTTCCAAACAAACCCATCACCATCGAAGTTGTATTAGTTGTTTCTTGTAAACTTCCTCCTTCATCTGGGTTTCTTTTAACCACATTCCCTCTACACCTTACAAGCTCTCTCTTTCAAGAAACATTATGGATATAATCAGTAGCAGATCATAATTCTTCATTAGCTGATTGATTGCATTTAAGTTTAGCTAGTCAAGTAACCTTGTAAACTTTGTGTAAACAAGTGGTTATGCACATGAAAATAATCATTATGCTATGTTGAATTTCAACAGGTCTGCTTGGCTAATTTTAAGTTCTATTTTAACAGCTATTTCAGACAGCTGGTTGAACAGTTTGAGGTTCAGTTACAGCAGTACCGACAGCAAATAGAGGAATTGGAAAATCACCTTGCTGCTCAGGCTAACAGTTCACACATGACTCCACAAGGTTTGGATTATTTTAAAAAAAAAAAAGAAAATTCTGTTTTGTCACTCAAGCATGGTGATGAATTATCATGAGTTATGTTCTACCATTTGCACTCAAGTATCTGACTTCCCCAAAAGATATGTTCATTTGTAGTGAAGTTTGTTTGCACTAGTGCAGTGCAATATTGCTCTTCTCCATCAGCATAAACTTGACACGTAAGTTTGGCTTCACCAGTAATCTGGAATTGCAATTTTAAAAAAGATCAAATTGTTAATTGAAAAATGGAATTCTATGCATTGTATCCACACCCCACCAAATACCCACCGCTAAAATTTAAATGGTAAACTTGGTCCAGATTTCATTGCCACATATAATACTGGAAGCAATCCACTAGGCAAGTAACATTTGTGAAAGGAGTGTAGAGTTAACATTACACATTTTATGATCTTTAATCAGAAAATAATCAATGCAGCATACCTGTGCTACATAAATGTCAAGCAATGACACTGTCAAAGAAGAAAGAAGCCTAGTGGCATTCCTGTCACTGAATCCCCTACTATCAAATCCTTGGAGTTACTGTAGACCAGAGACTGAATTCAATCAGCCATATGAATACTGTAGCTCCAAAGGCAGGTCAGAGGCTAAAGATTCTAAAGGGAGAAACTCTGTCTCTCCAGTTCCTTTCCACCATCCAAAAGTCACCAGGCAAGAGGACTGATGAAATGTTGTCCGCTTGCCTGGATGAACGGAGCTCCAGAAACTCGACACCATTTGGGACAAAGTAGCTTGCTTGATTGGCACTCTAACCCCACAGCTAACCCTAACCCATCTTCAAGGCAAATAGGGACAGGTAACAAATGCTGCCCTGGCCAGCAACGTGCACATCCCATGACACAGTCGGGAAAAAAAAACACTTGTCTTAAATAAAAACCTGCGGATGCTGTAAATCGGGAACAAAAACAGAAGTTGCTGGAAGCTCAGCAAGCCTGGCAGCATTTGTGAAGAAAAAAATCAGAGTTAATGTTTCGGGTCCGGTAGCCCTTCCTCGGAAATAGAGTTGAATAGAGAATTTAATTAGCAGAGATGTTTAAACAGAGATCTGTGTATTTTCCTATCATAAACATACTTCACAGTTTATAAACATTTTTGTTTGCTAAATTTAAGGTGCGTCAATGTTTTCTTTCCTTTTTTCTTTTTTTTAGCTTTTTTTCCTTCTTTTTATTTCGCAACAAGCTTAGCCAGGTCATAAGTAGGACAGTGATGACAAGTGTGAAATTTCCATTTTCCCAACACTGCCTTTTGTCAATATTTCTCAGAAATTGAGAACAAATAAAATTTAATTATGACAGAAGCAGGAAAACGGGCAATAGAGGCCAAACTCCCTGGATAGGAGAATCCTACTGAAATGGCTTAATTACTAAAAAGGAACTAATTCAGCAAACATTAAATTAGTTATGCTCGTGTCTTTTTGAGGCAAAAGGAACCCTGGTTGTGTTGAACTAATTAGGTCCCACCCTGAAGATCACCATCACCACCTTGAAAAAGACAAAAAAATCAGTATGTAATCAGTGACATTCTTATGAAATGTATAGGTGTTCAAGATAGAATTGTACTCGGCTGTTGTTTCTTCCGGAATAAAATAGCAAACCATTGCTTGCACCTGAATATTGACAACTTGGATGAGTTATTAAAGCATGCATGTCGAACTACACCAAAGGAGTGGAGAACATATGATAACCATTGGATGAACAAAGGATTTTTTTGGATTCTTTTTGTTTTACCATTTTTGTCATTCCCACAGATTTGTCTCTTGCAATGCAGAAGGTATACCAGACTTTTGTGGCTTTGGCTGCCCAACTCCAATCAATTCATGAAAGTGCAAAGGTAGGGCTTGAATTTGAATATTATTGTTCTCATAATTCTTCTAAAATTTAATATTCTTGAAGAATGTATATTGATTGCCATAACCTTTAGTGTAGGGAACACTTTGTTCAGTTGGCTAGATGGCTTACGTTCAGATCATTTCTACAACTTGGGTTCAGTTTGGGCTCCAGATGAGGTAGACTTGGGACCTGCCATCTTGCTCTGCCCCTAAGAGTTGAAGCCAGTGACAAACCAAGAGTTAACAAAAAAAAACTGCCAAGAGAAAGGACTCAGGCTGAAGTACCAGCAATGAGCCAAGAGCATTCACAGAATAGAATGTTTCATAGAATGGAATAGTATGCTAATTTCTGTTTCGGCATATTTTCATGACCACAACTGATAGTTATTGAAAAAATTATGCCATAAAGTTAGGTCAGATAAAGAAAATATTGCTGAAGGTGAATTTAATATGTATTTGTATGCTTAAATTGAATGGGTTTCTCACCAAATTCAATTTCAAAATAGTTTAAAAACCCCTATCAACTACCTTGTTAGTGCCTGAAGGTGTGTTTGTGATAGCAGCTCATGTTAAATGAAGCTGAAAACTAACGTAATAGTAGCCACAGTATGTGACTGATCACATTTTGTCAACAAGTTCATATTCTTGCTATTAAGGAGCTCTACAGCAAAAGTTTGTTCAGGCCCCAGGCCCTGAGTATCAGTTCATGTGTAAGTTACTTTAGTGTTCTTTCAGTGTTAAACAGTCTGTAGGTTTAAATAATTTGCGATATTTTATTATATAATATTACAGCTGCTATAAAAGTGGAGACCTTTTTAAGAAACCCAGTGTTCCTTACAGTTTGAACAATTAAGAATCTCAAGCACTAACTGTGCAGGACCTCAAAGTTCTAATATTCCTAAAACTCTAATCGCTAATATTTCTAAAGCTCTGCTAAACTTTCAAAGAGCTGAGGGTTTACTTCCATCTTAGGAACATAGGGTAAGAAGGTCAACTACTTGGTCGTCTTTTTCCTGGATTCTAACCTATTCAGAATCCTTGGACTTTCTTTTTCTGTCGACTTCACAAGCCATTTCCTTAGATCTAATGCAATGGTCAGCTCTTTGCAAACAAGCATCAATGATTTAAATGACACTTGATGGGAGTAAATGAGTAGAAACTGTCTTCAGTACCAGAAACATCTATAACTAAACGACAGAGATTTGAGGTGAATGTGCAAACACCCAAAGCAAAACATTTATGCAGTAAATTTTTATTCTTGGGAAGCCACTAGATGCAAATTTAGTAATAACATCTGGGAGGAAATTTGACAAAAAATATGACGTGAAAAACTTGTAGAGTGAGGAAAGAACGGGGCAGTGAGGCTAATTGGATACCTCTTTCAAAGTGCCAATTTGTGCATGATGTACAGAATGGCCTCCTCTTGTGTCAAATCTTTGTATTATTTTCTACATTTTTACCTATATTTATTGTTTGGGAAGGAAGAAACTGACTTTACATCTAATTACTCCACACAGCACAATTATTCATAATCCTAATTAATTTATTTTCTGTGTTATTGCTGAAAGCTATCAAGACCAAGTGCTATACTACATAGAAAAGAGTTGGGGAGCTGGGGTGAGAAAATGCACTAAACGCGCAAAAGCGTGGTGTGGTATTGTGAAGAACCAATAGAGAGTAGAAGTTAGACATTTACTTTTTGGTGCAGAAACTCTCCAAGGCAAAGCCTTAACCAGAGTCGCCATACCTTTCCTTTTTAAATAAAATTAAAAATTCAGGGAAAATTATTCCCTGGTCTGTTCTTCATGGCAGTGCTCAACCACTCAGCACCTTATTTTCCTCATACATGTGGGGAGGCGGTGCCATAGTGATAATGGACATGACTCATCATCTGGAGGCCTAAGATAATGCTTTGAAGACATAGATTCAAATTCCACCATAGTAACTGGGGGAGTTTGAATTCAGTTAATAAATGTTCCAACACTGAGCCTAGTCTCAGTGATGATGACCAGGGAGCCATCAAAACATGTAAAAACCTATCTGGTTTACTTACGTCTTTTTAATGAAGGAAATCTTCCATTCTTCACTGGTCTGGCCAACGTGACTCCAGACTCTCAACAATGTAGTTGACTCGCTAACTACTCAGTCAAGAGCAATTAGAGATAGGAAAAAAAATTGCTGACCTTGGCAGTGATGCTCACAGCTCATAAAAGAATAAAGGAAGTAATAAAAAGTTGGCCTCTTTGAAATTTGGTACTTTTCCAGTGCTGAAGAGTCCACGACAAAATATCTTCTGCAGCGTGTTCCTTTTTTTTTCTGACAAAAGCTTCAAGTTATGAGATCATAATCCCTAGTTTTAATTAGAATTAGAGACCAGGTAGTTTTCATGAAAATAGGAGCCCTTCACATAGCAGCACAGGAGTAGGCCATTCAGTCCCTCAAAACTGTGGAGTTGTATCAGCCCCACCCACTGAAGTATTCCTCCATCACTTGCATTTTTCTAACCACTTTTTGACCTGTTGGGGTATCTCTCTAATGCATCTGCTGTAATGCATTTCCGTGCACTGTTCCTACTCAGTCCCTTGCCACTTTTCCTTCCTCTTCTGCTTCCCCTTTTTACGTATCTTTGCACCTTTTTCAAATCTGTTCTCTTTCCTTTTTTCTCATTCTTCAACTGTCATCACCATCTCTCCCACCCTCCTATTTTCTCTTGAACTCCAATATTCCTCTCCCTAAAACTCAGCTTGACTGATAAGACCAAAAGCTACCTATTTCATCATGTGAAATGCCACAGAAAATTGACTAATCATGATATGAACAAAAAAGTAGTGTGGATTGGCTGTTTCTTCCTTCATGTGCTAAATTCCCAGTCTGTGTGACTGTGAGGAAATACTATGCAAAATACTGATGCCATCCAAAAAAGTGGAAAGTAATTGCTCACTGTTAAGGCCATAACATGTAGGAGCAGAAGTAAATCATTCGGTCTATCAAATCTGTTCCGTCATTCACTGATGAGCATCCTCCAATTTTCTGCCATATTGCCAAAGCCTTGATTCCCTTAGTGATTTAAACAATAAAACTATCTACCTCAATGTGAATATTCTTAATGACCTGGCCTAGACAGCCCTTCGCGGTAAAGAATTACACAGATGACTTGCGATCAGAAAATATTTCTCCTTGCCTCTGTCTTAAATGGGCAACCCCTTATTCTGAGGTTATGCCCCCTGGTCAAAGACTCTCTCAGGGGACACAACCTTTGGCATCTACTCTGCCAAGCCTCCTAAAAAAAGAAAAACTTCCTTTTCGATAAGGATTCTCATTATAGAGTTGGCATAGAAACATTATGGTATGTTGAAGTAGCAAGCCACTGGAAGCTCTGGGTCGTTTTCACGGGCAGAATATAGGTGTACCGCAAAATGGTCACCCAGGCAGTATTTTTGTATACTCCATTCCCTTTTCAGATAAATGCCTTCTTGCTACCTGCTGAACTTGGATGCTAGCTTTTTGTGATTTTATGCCCAAGAATACCTAAATCCATTTACTCTGTAGCTATCTGCAATCTTTACTATTGGAATAATATTCATATCCTCTATTCCTCCTCTGAAAGTGCATGACCTCACATTTTCCCACTTTGTATTCTATCTATCAAGTGTTTGGCTACTCCTAACCCATCTATATCCCTTTGTAGACTCATTGTGACATCCTTAAACTTGCCTTCCTGACTATATTGTCATCCGCAAACATGCCGTTAATACTTCCACTTCCCTCATCGAAGTCATTAATATGCATTGTAAATAATTGTGGTCCCAGCACTGATCCCTGTGGGACTTCACTAGTTACGGGTGCCATCCTGAAAATGGTCCCATATCTCAACTTTCTATCTTCTAGTAATCGCCAATCCTGCTCCATACTAATATCCTACCCAACATTATGGGCAGTTGTCTTAATAAGTAGCTTTATTTGTGGTAATTTATCTTTTCAAAATCCAAATATATTGCATCTTCTGTTACCTTTTAATGAACTTGAGTAAATTTGTTTGCATGTTTTTCATTTTGTGAAGTCCATGCTGAATCTCCTTGATTTTATTATGTACTTCTAAATGCATTTCTGTTATATTCTTTATGATAGATTAGCGTTTTCCCAATGACCGCTGTTAAGCTAGCTGGCCTAGAGTTACCTGTTTTTTTTGTCTTTTTTTTAATAAAGGTGTAATATTGAAGTTTTTCCAAACCTCTGGGACTTTTCCCAAATCTAAGAATTCTTGGAGAATACTACCAGTGCATCTACTATCTCTGTAGCTGCCTTCCTTTTTATTTCAAAAATAAAATCCTAGGATGCAACCCATCAGATTCACCTAATAGCCTTTAGCCCTGTTCGTTTCCCAAGAACATTTTCTCTAGTGATTAGTTAGTGTGTATATTTCATCCCACCCACTTTGGGCCCCCTTGATTATTTAGTACTTTTTGGAATGCTGTTAATATCCTCTACTGTGAAGAATGATTCAATCCTTTACAATTTCCTGCTTCATTTTTATTTCCCCAGCCTTAAGGGGTCTATGATCACTTCTGACCTCACTTTCGATTTATGTATTCAAAAGAAGGCCTTCCCGTCTGTTCTTGTATTATTGGCTAATTTGCCCTCAAAGTTTATTTTCACCCTTTTTTTCTTTTCAACTTTTGGTTTTGAAACCTTCACAATCCTCTGGCTTACCATTAATTTTTGCCACTTTTTATGCATTTTTTCTTTCAATTTGATACTATTCTTAACTTCCTTGGTTGACCATGTTCAGTTTATCCCCCTCCTTGAATCCTTTGTCCTCACTGGAGTATATCTTTGCTATGACTGCTGAACTATTTTCTAGCATTATTCATCAATTTTTTTTTTTTTTTTTTTTTTTTTTTTTTGAACTACTTTCCCAATCTGCTCCAACCAACTCCACCCCATCCCTTTATAATTACCCCTACTTAGGTTTTTTTTGCAACCCAAGTTTCTCGCTCTCAAACTGAATGCTAAAGTCTACCAAGTTGTTATCTCTGTTCCCTCAGGGATTTCTCACTCTGAGATAACGTATCAAACCTGCCTCATAGTACATTACCAGATCCAAAACAGCCTGGTCCCTGGTTGGATCCACAAAAGATTGGAAACTATCCCTCTAAGAATTCTTCCCTGTTGCTACCTTTTGCCAGTTTGACTCTCCCAATCGACATGAAGATTGGAGTCACCCATAATTAGTGTGCTACCTTCTTCACATGTCCTTATTGTCTCCTGATTTATATTCTGTTATACAGAACAGTTACTGTTAGGGAGCCAGGAGACTACTCTCAACAGTGCCGCCTTACTTGTTACTTCTTAACTGCATCCATATGGATTCTAAATCATCTGATTCAAAATCATTTCTTGTTATTGTACTTATTCCATCCCAAACTAACAAAGCTATCCCGTCACCCTTCCTTTCTTGTCCTTCTGAAAAGTCACATACGCCTGAATATTTTAATTCCCAACAATGATCTCCTTGTAACCATGTCTCCGTAATGGCTATAAGATCATAACCATTAACCGGTACATGTGCTGTTAATTCATTTAATTTGCTCCAAATACTACGCACATGGAAGTAAAGAGCCATTAATTTTTCTTTTTGCCATTTTTTTCCACCACCTCTGAGACTATTTGTTGTTTTCTTATGCTTGTACACTCTGCCCTTCTTTGTTTCCAAGCCTATATATGCTCACCCCTGCAGAGCACAGTATCTATTTCCCTACTTTTTACAGTCCACTAACACCACTTATTCTTATATCATTCTTATTTCATCAACTTCCCATTTGAATGCTTACCTGTACCACAATACCATTGTCACTTTGCTCATTGTCCCTGCAGTACCCATTCTTGCCCACACAACTTGCAAGAAACTCGTAACTATTAGACAGTTTCAGGGAAACAGGCACCTCAAGGGCTGCCCCTTGAGTCCGCAAACCTGCTTCACCTACATTCATATCCTCCTGTCCTTGATTACAGACCAAGTTTGAATTGCTTAATCTAAGGGCTACGTCAGCTTCTTGGAGCAAACTCCAGTAATCATCCCTCACCTGACACAGCACAGTGTTAGCAGCTCAGGCTGCAGTTCCTCATCTCAACCTGAAAGGATTTAGCTGAGTCAGTTAATAAAGATCCAATTTCAAAGCACTCAACTGCAGAATTAAAAACTGCAGTTTTTAATAAATTAAAGTTCTAGACACTAACCTCAGAAAGTTATCGTTTGGCTGATGCACTGAACCAATGGAGCCCCAAGTGCAAATTGATGAGATAAATTACTTCAATTGTGATGGTGAATTAATCTGCATGAGATTTAAATCCAACTAGATATATTTTGCTGCAGTCCACTAAACTGTCTTGGGGGATAAAATAAACAAAGGACTGGTGCAGTGCTTATTCTGCACAAGTATTGTTTGATTTATTTGTCCTGCAAATGCTTACGACATTGGTGATGTTGTACAGTTGTCTTCGTGACATAGATGCATTTATGAACAATTAAATATTGTAATCTTTTTCTTAGCTCTGCAATAAGTAATATTTCTTTAATTCTATTAGTCTCAACAACAAAGTAAGCTGCCTTTGTTTTACTTTGTGTAGTAAATGAATTTGAGCAGTGGTTAAAGATGAGTTTTCTTTCTTCAGATTTTAAGAGAACAGTATCTTGGCTACCGGAAAACATTCCTTGGAGATGCTACTGATGTCTTTGAAGCAAGGCGTACTGAAACTAAGAAGTGGCAGAATGTTCCACGCATTACAACTGGGCCAACTCCCTTCAGCATACCAAATGCAGCGGCAGTTGCCATGGCTGCAACATTATCACAGCAGCAACAGCCTGCTACAGGTCTGAATGTCTTCAAGTTATAGATGAATAGTGTTGAGACAAATATCTGGTTATAGTGGGTCATACCATTATAGTGAACAAATATATTACTCTTTATTGTCTTCCTGGATACATCTCCATGGTCTTACTGCTGTATTAGAAAGCAACTAAGACTTTGTACACTTTTTGTATTTAAATAAAATGATCAAGATAAATTAATTATTGATACCTGCATATATAACTCCTAGATTATTATTATGCAGGATATACAAAGCAATAATCCTAAACTGCAAAGTACTTAATCTCTTAAATTGATGTTTCAAAGATCATTACTGCTACAGTAATTTAGAAAATGTGAAGTGACTTTTTATACTGTAACCATGACTAAGAATTTAGTTTGTGACCAGTGAGGCTTTTTCAGTGTTGAATTGTTGAGTCAACAAATTCTGATGATAAATTTCAGCAAATATGAAATATTTATTAGAATTAATGTTTTTGTTCAAAAAAACTTGGTTAGTATTTAAACTCCAGAGATGGCTAATGGGTGAATTTTAGCCATATATAGCCCTGAGTGTTTTTGGGTTAGGTTTTGCTTGATTAACCTGTAGGCTTGATACTACTGAAGGATGCCATTCCGTATCATATCCACTATATTTATGCAATGACATATCTTTTCCCTAAGTTAATTCATGAGAAAGTGTTGTATAATATATTGGTATACCAATGTACTCTCCAAGATATGATTTGTGCTTAGGTTCCCCAAGTGTTGCATTCCTAATCTGGGGTAAAAGGTGCCGAGTATGACGTTAGACACTCTTCCACAAGGATTTCGTTGGAAGCGTGGTTCGTTCTAAATTGACTGCTCCTGCAACCCTTTCATCAGCTTGACAACTTGTCATAGGCCATGACAGATCAGATGCCATTAATCTTTGGCACACTGGGTTGATAAGGAATTTTGAAATAGCCTTGTTTATTTTTGAATGAAATGTTCTTCACTAAAAGTTGCAGATTCCCATTGCAGGTGCTATTTCCAAGTAGAAACAGGTGCCAGGAATACAAAATTAAACTGGTGTTTTTTTTCCTAAATTGAAATGTCAGATATATAATTTTGAGAAAGTAGAGTGAATAAAGATACTGTGTGTATAACTTTTGGAAAGGTGTAACAAAAGAAGTTCAACAATAATATTAATACATGTTAGTCTTTTTAAAAAGGTAATGAGACATAACAAAATAAATTTTATGTTTACAGAAGAAAGGAAGTAAAGAAGTATTTAACCAGTATTAACATGCTGCATTTTTTATACTTGCACCATAATTAATACGGTTCTGCCTTGTTTAACATATTCCAGAGCAGCATTTAAAATGCAAGTAACTGAATTTTCCAATCTCAGCTAAAAAAATGTTTGTTTTGTACGGTTTTTAAATATTTATTAACTTGATAACTCCCCCTTTGCCCCCACCAGTAAAACTGGCTGGTTAGTATGTGTGATAAATGAAGGATCTTTTAAATAAATTTGAAAGAATACAAATATTTGTTATTAACCAGTGTTAACAGCAATATAAACATTTTAAATTAATTTAAGTTGGTAATGTATTTAGAAAATGAGGCTGCTAGAATAATGTGCAGGTAAGTTAATGCACTTAACGTGCTATATTTTGATCAGAAAATACAATTAATATAACTTTGCTTTCTGATGAAGCAGTAATAAAATTGTAGTTCTACTGAAAACTGAAATGTCTTAAAGGCCAAAAAAAACACTTCTGCCCAGTATTGTAATGTTGCAAACACTATGCAACACTATTTCTTTTTATATACCAATACACAGTGCCACAGTTGCCTTCCAAATAACACTAGATTATGACACTGGTTTGATTATGAAATCAGTCTTTGTAAACTATATATTATATAATACTGCCATACCTGTAAACTTATGTTAAAAATCAACTGTGCATTTGGCTCTTATCATTGTTCTTCGAAATCTATATGATGCAAAGAGACAGTGTCAGTTTACTATGACTTAAAGATGGCTGAATTTTTGAACACTAGGAAAGATCAAATTTGCCTAAAATTCTACTTTAACCATCTTTTAGTATTCCAGCATAAGTTTTACAAAGGTAGATGCTAGGATTCCATATAAAAATTGCAGTTGTGTAAGAATTATTTAAAGTTTTAAAATCGAAGCCTGAGTCAGCACACAAATTGATACTGTCTCTTTACTTGAGAATTTGACCCATAATTTGCTTATGTGTTTTCCGGCTTTTCTTTTGGCTTAATTTACAGTTTTCTAATTCTCTACGCTAAATTCTCTCTCTGACACTTAAAGGTTTAGAATATCAGAATACAAAAGCAATATTATGTTCTACCTTTTAAGAAGGGCAAAATAAGTAGTGTGTTTGACCTGTGAAAGTATGGATGTGTTAAATCTACATTTGGAGTGTAAATTCAGTGGTGCCTTTTCAAATTGCGCACGCAAAGAAATTCTCTTCTCATTTGTAACTGCCTTGAACATGGATGATTTATTCCCTTGGTTTATAAAAGGTTGCCTAATTTCAAATTGTAGTGCACTAAAATGAAGATTACAGCAGTAATGGTTTTAAAAAATGAAATTGCATTGTTATGTTGCCATGTAATTGAGATGTTTCAAAACTAAACAATAAATTGAGCCATGAAAGATTTTATTGTCTTGTTTCTTTATGTATTTTGTTCATTTTTAAAAAGTATTAGTAAATTGATTCACAGTTCAGTGTAATGCATGTGTAAAATCTACCAACATATTAAATTGGGGTTTTATCACTGGATGTGAGCTATTGATTTTAAAAAGTAACATTTGGAACACCATTAATTTGTACTGATCATGCGTAATATGTTACCACACATTTTATAAAAATCTAAGGAGAAATTGGTAGATAGAAAGCTTTGTTAATGTTTTATGTAATTCAGCTTACACACGACTAAAGTGGATAAATTAGCGAGAAAAACAGTTGACTTAAAACTTTAAATAACTTGAAAATGATCTATATTTTAACATCAATTACTTAAGTTTTCAGTCTAGTTCTAAACTAACTATTTATAATTTAAGACAACAAGGTGCAGAGCTGGATGA
>NC_063337.1:35034027-35061669 GCF_021869965.1 Rhincodon typus | reverse complement strand
GAGCAGAAAGGCTGACGTTTCGGGCCTAGACCCTTCATCAGATTTCTAGGCCCGAAATGTCAGCCTTTCTGCTCCTATGATGCTGCTTGGCCTGCTGTGTTCATCCAGCTCTGCACCTTGTTGTCTCGAATTCTCCAGCATCTGCAGTTCCTACTATCTCTTATTTATAATTTAAGTCTGGCTATTTCCAGTTACTGCTTTTGTCCATTATCTCAAGAATAGCAGATATTAAAAAAAATGTTCACATTGGTGAGTTTTATATATACTTATTCAATAAAACTACGTCGAAGAGTAAGGCAAATTTTCTGGTTTTTCTGTACTAGGACCGCAACAACCTCTGGGAGTTAATTTTGGAACACCATTCGCCACATGTATTGGTACAGGCTTGCAGTCAAGTGGCTTAGGTTCTTCAAATCTTGGAGGTACTATTTTAAAATCTTTCTAATATCTAAGTTTCCATTTTAATACTCAAATGTTGGTTTTCAGATGCAGTGAATCAATCAATGATGGGAAAATAAATCTGAAATGCAAAGTTTCCTTCCAAGGGACATTATAGATTCTTTTTTAAAAATAAATAATATTTCTTTAAGAGAGACTTTTGTTACGTTTGGTCTGAGTCATGGGTTATTGGTTTATTGACGTAGAATGCATAAAGTTCTTTGATATGTCATGTATCTAGAATTTAGGTAAGGAGCTGCCCTATTTCAATATGGATTTTCAAAATAATAAACCTTTTATGATGTTAATGGTTCTGGTATCTTTCCCCTCTCCTTTCTCACTTTCTGCACCCACACCACCCCTGCCCCCCCAAATTAAATCCAGTGAGTTAAAATTTATCCATTTGAACTTTATTGTTAGGCTAAAATCTCAACTAGGACTGATTTTTTTTTAAAAAATATTTCACAGGAACATAGTTTATTAGCTATAGACGGATTTTAAATTAAATGTCCTTCACTACTCCCAGGAATTTGCAGAATGCCAGATTTAATTTAGTATAAAATATATCTGCAAAGGAATATTCTGGAGAAATCAGAGTTAATGTTTCGGGTCCGGTAACCCTTCTTCAGGACTGATTTCTCTGTACAAATGCTGCCAGACCTGAGTTTTTCCAGCAATTTCTGTTTGTGTTTCTGATTTCCAGCACCTGCAGTTCTTTTTTGGTTTTTTTGAATCAGTCTGTAGAATTCTGACTTAAGAATTCTAGAATATTTGCATCAATTTGTTTTGTTGGTCAGATCTTTGAAGTATTAAATGTGAGTCTACAGTTTTTTTTAATGATTTCTTAATTTATTATAAGAATCAATCCTCTATAACATTGTAGATATGGTTACAGTATTATGTAGTCCAGAATAGTTAACGTAAGTCAATCCATCTAGACATTACTGCTGAAATAATTAATCCACTTAGAGATAATGGTTGTTTTTATTCAATTGGAAAGAAATATAGTGGAACAATTTCTGCTTAGACGTTTGCCACAGCTTTCAAATTCACCTAGAAATAGATGTTCAGAATATTCAAATCTACCACAAAATAAGTTTTTAGGAAATGAAAATTATACGTACAATCCCAGTATAATATTGTAGGGTTTCTTTTGTTATGTTTCTGCTTTTGAGGGGAAATCTTGAGACTTTAACTCTCCTTATGTCAGAGATGGCTGCTGTGCTGTAACTTAGCAATGGAGGCTAATTTTTTTTTACTGTTGTCTGAGTCAGAAAATGGCTCCTTTTTTCCTTATTGTTTGACATCTTATGACTTGCAGAAGTCTTGATGGCTTAATATTTTTTCGAAGTGTATTTGTAGTGCGTGTGTCATGAGGTTTTTTCTATCTTTCTTTCCTGCACTTGCTTGTTTCAATCTTGATCTTTGCAAAGATTCACATTCTGTTTAGGCGTTTCATAGTTTGTATTCCCAATACTAATTTTCTTTTAACACGATTGCAGTATTAATTTGGTGATTACTTTTGTTTTGAGCACTTTGTAGCTTTGAATGTTGATCATTATCCTCACTATTTTGACATCACATTTCTTTTATTGCAATTTCATATTCTTATATAACTATTTGCGCTCTTACCTTACCAACCTAACATGTTTTTACATGTATGCATTGCAAACCTGTCTTTGTGTTTCTTGTAGTCCTCCTTAGTTGCTCCTATCTAATGTAATGCAACTTCCTTTTCTAGTATTATCAAACGCGCGTTCTCCTTCATACACCTTTTATTGCCTTGCTTGCTTATATATGCTGATGCCAATTTATTTTGAAATCCTCCCCAACCACAATACTGAACCTTCCTGCAATGACTGGTCCCAGTCATGTAGAGATGCATAATTATCCCTTATTAAATAGGTGCCTTCTGCCACATAGTTAATCTCAGTGCTTCAAGAATCTGAAACTTTTTCTCCTGCACTGTGCCTCAAACCTGATTTATTCTCCCCATTTTGCTCTTACTACTCTCTGTGAGGCATGGCATGACTCCAGCTGGTCCTCAAACTCAAAAACATTAACTTTGACTTTGAGCAGCTGGAGCCATAGTTCAGTCCACATTTGGTAAGCTGGGGCATGATAGTTGCAGGCCAGCCACATCCAGAGGCAGCCATGGAAGCAGGCAAGTGTCGAGGTGAGCTTTCTTTGCTCAAGTGGTCAATCTGTTATAACAACAAATTATTCATTTTAATAGCAACACTTAGGAAGTTTTAATGATGAAGCAAATTAAAACTGCCGGTACAGCTACTTAATGGCTTTTGCTACCATACACCAGATGGTCTGTGCTCCAGAAGTGGGTGTCTGGTTTGTCTCCAGTGGGAATGAAGAGTTGAGGCCACAGTTATATCAGTCATGATCTTATTGAATGGCAGAGCAGGCTAGAGTGGCCAAATGGCTAGTCATCCTAACTTGTATGTCTGTGTTTTATTTAAATGAAAGAAAAGGTGACCGCAGCTTTCAATCAAAGGCTGGGAATTCAAATCACTTAAGGTTTGTTTTAAGTGTTGTGGTCTTGAGTTTTCCCTTCGGCATTTCCAGCTCCTTGATGATAAAATTGCAGTTCCCGCACAAGTTCAGGTCTTTGAAGCAGCAAAGTGATCAATTTAAACTCAACGCTTGTTTCAAATGGTCTGGCTAAATTTGGGTCTTTTGCCTGTGCAGTTCATGCACTGTCTCCTTTCACCCCCTGGCAAATATGGTATCTTCCAGAAATGGAAACAGGGTTTCTGCACCTTAGTCCTGACACAAACACATACCCATTTTTTAGGTCTCTTGAGTCATCCCAACTCAGCAAATGTCCATCTGCTCTGAGTGTCTGACTTAGTTATGAAGCAGTTATGCACTACATTTTTCAACTCTAACTCCAAAACACTTGGGTTATCCCTATGTATTTGAGTGCAGCTAACTGATTGTTTTAACAGAGGTAAAACAATTGATTTTGAATGGATTAAAACCAGTTGATTAGAAAAACTAGGGCACTCCCTGCTTCTGTTCATGTTCTAGCTCTAAGATGTTTGCTTGTTGCTTTGCTTTTCCCAATAAAGTATTAATTTTCTTTCCATGACTATTTATTTGACCAAAATTATTAAATAAACATTTGAATCTCCTAAAAGTATTTGTTGTTTTATTTAATAAAATTCTCTGGAAAATGCTTGTATCATCATGGCTCAACTTTTTGCTTAATGGTGCCGTTTCCTCAATTATATTGGCATATAAATGAATGTCATTAATTTGGCATAGAGAACATTTGTAATGATTGTGTCTTACCTGGAGTAAAGATCAATTAGATGTTCTTTGCCAGACACTTCCAATGATCAAATTTTGCTGATTCTAATTCAAGTGTATGAAAGGTAAAGACAATGAAAGAGAGAAAATCTAAAACCAAAATTCAGAGAAAAAGGAGCTATGAAATTGCAAATCTGTTTTGTAATACATTTAACATTAGACTTTAAAACAACACCTGTTAAGTGACACTGATAATTTACATTACGAGGGCTTAGTGGAAGGAATCAGAGTGCCCATCCAAATCTACAATAGAGGAAATAATTTACAAGGGGAAGGAAACAGTTAAAATTTTGATTTCCTTCTTTGTTTCACTTCTTCACCCCATTTCCCCCTTGGGAAGAATATCGGTGAGATGCTGAATGTCCAAATCTATTTGAACTGCTTAATGAATGCTGTTTTCTGAAATGTAGTGGGACGTATGCCAAGCACTAGTCTCGGAGGCAGGCTTCCTACCTTATTGTGTCTCAGGACCTCATTGCCCCTAGATATCAGTGGATAGTGAAATGCTGAAAAAGGGTACAGTTTTTTTTTATATAAGTGAGCACTTGTGTAGGTTTACAAAGTTGTTGTACAGTTTTAATCTTTAGTAACTTTGGATAATAGCAAACTGTAAACAGCATATCAAAGCATTAATTCATAAAGTTTTAATGCCATTTAAAATTCCCACACTTCAAAATAATTGTCATGTTTTGTGATTTATCTCTTCTCAAATATTTCACTTTTTTCTATTATCTCAATTTTTGATCAATTCCAACATTGTTAACACAATTAAAAACAATATGAGCTGTGAATGATTGTGAAACAGAAAAAAATGCTACAAATGGCAACAGTTGAAGAATGGTGAACTGTTGGAAAATCAAACTGAACGAGGAATCACCAAAAATGGTGTTATGTTGAAGCCTAAAATATTGAATTGTATTGTCTTAAAAAGTTATACAAAGCTTATAAACAACTTGTGACAATAGTGTTGGGGTTGGTTAGCTCAGTTGGCCAGATGGCTGGTTTGCAATGCAGAATGACACCAACAGCATGGATTCAGTTTCATACTGGCTAAGGTTACCATAAAGGACTGTCCTCCTTGACAATTTCCCCTTGCCTGAGGTGTGGTTAAACCACCACCAGTCATCTTTCTCTCAGAGCAGTCCTACGGTCCTCTAGGATTATGATGACTTTCCCTTGCCACAAAAATGCACTTTCTTCCTTTTTTTTTAAGAAAATAACATCAGGTTTGATTGGCATGCAAATTCACCCAGTCTAGAATCCTTGCCATGTAAAATTATGTTAATTCCATCCATGTGTTTTTGGGAAAGTCAACGTTCTTGTTATTTCCACTTCCTTTTTTCTTCTTCCTCCACTAATTCGGAGGTAACTTTTTCCTTGTTGTGCACAAACATATAGACCAATGTAATTATAGTACTCTAGTACAAATACTTTAAAGACAATTTAATTTCATTTATGTTTTGTCTACTTTGCAGCGTATGTTGTTGTATAGCACATTTGCTATTTAGTTTATCAATCTAGGAAAGCATTTTTAAGCCTCTTCTCAGAATATTGATTTTTTTTTGTGCTGAGAAATACTCCACATGAAAAATTGAGTTTTGTTTCAGCTGCAGTTCTTAATGGAATTTTCTAAAGTAAACTCGGTCCATTCCCATTTGGTTACATGTTGGGTTTGCTGTGTAACTACTTCAGCAGCACAAATTATATTAAGTGTACAGTACTTATTCTTGTAGGATTTGGAGGTACTTCTGGCTTTGGAAGTAATGCTTCAGGCACCACCTCATTTGGATTTGGATCAACCAATAAGCCCTCAGGAAGCCTCAGTGCAGGTTTGTTTGTAATTTTGTATCTGTCAATGTTCAACTGTGGGTATGATGATCAGGAATTGGTTTCTAGTAACTCCCTTCTACATGACACAGCGGAAAGCATTTGAATTTTAAAATGAATTAATGAAAGAAATGGAAATTCGATCTGAAATCCTGATCCAATATGGGTCTGTTGCACTGGTACTGCATATTTTCATGATACCAAAATTGTATTGCAGTGACACTGAATGTCTAGATTTTATCATCTTTACGAACAGTGCCATCAAAATACTTGGACAGTGCGGTATTTTTTTTTCTTAAACTGCTTGCCATTTGAGGTAAGTTGTCTCATGGAAGACATTCCAGTATTTGAGAATCTGTCAATTGAGCAAAAAGCCTGTTTTATGGACAGAACCTGTTATTAGGGACTAGAATCCATCTCCCTTTCTTTCAAGTGGCCTTGCAAGCCTCTGCTCTAATTTACATAGTGGTTATGGCTGGATGAGCAATGATAATTTTCCAGTGCTCTTCTGGTAAGATATTCAGTTGAATTCCTCCACCATCCCATTGCACTTTTGAGGATCCCTAAGCCTTGACATATAGAATCATAGAATTTTAACAGTGCAGAAGGAAGCCATTCAACCCATCATGTCTGTACCAAGTCTAGAAAGAGCTATGCAGCTGGATCCATTCCCAAGCCCTACCTCCGTAACCTTCTAAATTCATTACGTTCAAATATGTATCGAGCTCTCTCTTGAAGCCTCCTATGAAATCCGCCTCCACCACTCTCCCACACAGTGCATTTCAAATCCTAAAAACTGAGTAAAGAAGTTTCCCCTCATTTCAGTCCTAGCTCTTTTGCAGACTGTCTTGAAGCTGTGACCACTTGTTACTAACATATCACCTAGTAGTTATGCTCATCTGCATCTGAACTTGGGTTTAAGCAAATGGGATCTATAATTCTGGGATGGGAGCTTATACAATTTTAGATAAGCAAAGCCTTGTGTGGATATTTTAGTTCAATTTGGAGACTGTTGAAAAATAATAAAATTTGGAAACAGGGTTTGCAAGTGGGATTAAGACACATGCTGAAGTGGCAGATAAATACCAACCATGACTGGTGGTATCAAAGGACACCATTTGTGTTGTAATTGCCATGTAATTTCACAGAAATAAGCATGAAGATGAGTTTGCGTGGGTCCCAGACCACAAAATGCCTAAATAGTAAAGAATATATTTTCCTCTGTTCATTGTTATTGAAATGTTGGTGTTTTAAATGGAGTAATGAAGTTCCAAAGGTAATCTAATATCTATCTAGCATTGTACACTTGTCTGTTGTGGTTTGTAATATTTTTAGCGCTGAGGCATGGATCCATAGATGAGTATTCAGTGCATTAAATGGAGTTTGTTGAAAATAGTTATAATATCAATCTAACTGTTTCTAACCAGCGCTGTGGCTTTGTCTTCTTTCATTGAGGATTTGAAGTCGAGCTCTTTCTTCTTTGTGCCCATTTTGCATCTAATTTCAATTTAATGCTTATCATATTGTCTGGACTCCTGGTCAGGGATGTCAGTTTGTTGTTTTCAAAATAATTACAGCATTACAGACCATTTGGCATCTTGTATTTTTGCCATTTACCTCACCTTCTCCCTGTAAACTTGCATATTCATCCTTTTGAGATAATCTAATTCCTCCTTGAATGTCTTGGGCAGCATACTCCAAACCTTAACCACTTGTTCTGTGAAAGCATTTCTCCTTATGTCTCCATTGCTTTTGCCAACTGCCTTAAATCAGTGCCCCTGACCTCCCATGATCTTGAATATCTTCTACGAATCCCCTCTCAACTTCTTCTTCTCCAAGAAAGTTCTAACTTCTGAATCCATGGAACTGTTCTTGTGATTTTTATTTTCTGCATTCTATCAAATGCCTTCACATTTGAACTAATAGTTTATACATAACCTCTTTTTACAGATATATGCTGATAATTGGTTTCCCAGCATCATTTGCTGATTAGTGCTTACAGTGGAGAAATTGGGAGGCTCCTTGCTGAAACAGAGAACAAATGGTGCACATGTTTTGCGACTTTTTAAACCACATTCCCCTGAATTTTGGGGGGAGTTTTAAAGCCTTACTTCTGTGTGGTTTACACACAAACATGCAAACATATTCTAAGTCACGTGCTGCTGTTCTTTAAAATCTCTAGCTTCCAGAAGTTTTGAAATAATCTGTGGAACTCCTTTCTGCAGAGGCTTATGGAGGCCAAGTCATTGAATACTTAAGACAAAAATACATAGGTTCTTGATTGGTATGGGGATCAAAGGTTATGGGGGAACGACGGGAGAATGGAGTTGAGAAACGTATCAGCCATGATCAAATGGAGTAGAAGATTTGATGGGGCGAATAGCCTAATTTTACTCCTATATTTTATGGAAGGCAGTGGTTTAGTGGTAATGTCATGTGACTAAGACTTCAGAATGTCGGGGTGGTGATTGAGGTCTCTGGTTTGAATCCCACATGGTAGTAATTGGTGAAATTTGAATTTTATTAAAATCTGAATTAAATGTGATTGTCATTCAAAATATCTCTGATTCATTGACTTTCCTTTTATGGAGGAAGATCTACCATTCTTGTCTGGCCTGCATGTGACTCCAGATCTACAGCAATGTGGCCAACTCTTCATACTGTCTTCTGGGTTGTTTGGTTGGCTCCCCATCCCCAGCACAAATTTTAATAACTAATGGGAAGGGGCACAGTGTTATTAAACCCTTTCAAATGAACATTTTTGCATCCCCATTAAAATGATAAGCTGTTATTTATACATTTTTAAGCTTTTTTTTAAGTGTTCTGGAACATCATTTGTGGAATTTCCAGGCTCTGTTTAGTTCATGTATTCTGGGGTGCATTCCCTAGAATCACGTTGGTGCATTCCCAAAAGTTGATATAGTTCGCTGTTGTTCAGATTAACTTTGTTTCACTTTTACCTTCAGCCAAAACGTGCTACTTGTAAAGCTTATTCTTTTCAATCCTGCAGTATATTCTTTGGATATATAGAAAACTTTCCGTGTTTTGAACTGGAAACTGGCATGTTTATAACTGGAAAGGTCTAGACAGTTTACTAGCATTTTAGGTTTATCAACCATCTTTTAATGAATATAATTTATGAATTCTTATTTGTGTCATCACACCATGACCCTTCTATTTATTTATTTCTTAGTTTCGACCAACCACATTTTTGTGGAAAATGCATTTCTTTCAAGCTCGTGGAGATAAAGTTTACCTTTATTTCATTCGTGTGGATATAGTTTTTTTTTAAATCAATAAACTGTAAAACTCTTAACATTAGGGATCTTTTTGGGATTCAAAGTATTGTATTATAATTTCTTTCTGCTTTTATTTGACTTTTAGATTAAGGACAAATGTTGATGGCATTGCAGATACTAATGTGAGTGAGGATTAAGTCTAACAGTACCATATCCTTAAATCATTTTGCACAGATGTGCTCTGAGCTTTTGTGAGCCACATGATGAGCAACGGCCAGACATTTGACCCTGGTTGTGGCTGTGATCCGTGTGTACAGATTCAGCAGGGATCACTGGAAGGAGGAGGAAATCTTGGCTGATTTTCACCTCCCTGACTAACTCAGCACAATCTTGATAACAAAGTTGGCACATCCCTGACCTCAATAAAAAGCAAAAACTGAAAATGCACAGAAGGTGCAGTTGGTTAGTCAGCATCTACAAGAGAACAAACCTTCCTGGCTTGTGTGGTTTACCTGTACATAGGGAAGACTCATTTTCTTCAAAATAGGTTCTTTGATATGCAATTCTGCACTTTTTTTTTCTTGATACTTGCAGTGTATTTTACTGTCCACATTGAGGATGTGTATATGATCAGCATGGCTGATGTAAATTGCACGTTCATTCAATCAATTAGGACTGTGTTTCTTTTATCAGCAAGATAGGCTGTCAGACAGATGAAGCTCTTCAACATATCTAATGCACCTAGTTTTTGACAGTTATTAAAAATGCAGACCAGTTTTACAAATACACTGGTTATTTGTTAGTTTTAACTCTGCTTTCCAGTTTTCAATAAGGAGACCTTTTTGTAATTGTGAATACATCAGTTTGAAGCTTCTCGTTAGATGCCTTTTCTTCTTATTATTGTGCTCCTTTTTTCCTGCAATGGTGTACAGTCATTTTTGTTCCCCCTTGATGGTTATCTTCTGTCCTCTTCAGCATTATCATCTATTCAACCTTCTTACCATCAATGCTAGCAAATACTGAAGTCTTTTATTTGTAGCAGTGTTTTCTTAGTTATATTTAAATCTATTTTAATGAAGCACACACTTTGAGTTTGTATGGAGCTCTGAATATTGGCTGTTGCTGAAGATTGTTTTGCTCCAAAAGAAAATTATGTTTATGCAGTGTTATTAAATATCTCAAAGTTATTAATCACTGGATTTTTAAAATTAAATTCTTTTCTCAAGTTTTGTTTCATGATATTTCAGCCTCTGTCTCCAATCTGTTTGTTCCAGTCTTTATTTTGTTTCATATAAAACTTTTAAAATGTTATGGTTTTGGTGCTTTTCACCTCCTGGTTGGCTGCTTCTGACACTTCATTAATGTGATTTGGCCTCTTGGACAGTCTGATTATATAACTCAACTCAATGCTCCAGTCTTTTGCATGGCATGAGAGAAAGTTTTCTCCACAAGAGATCTCTCATTGCAGCTTTCTTTGTGGTCAGCAGTGGCCTTGCTCTTCAATTGAATGCAAAATCAGGGTCATTATCTGACTATTTAAAACTTGAAATAAAACTAGATCCGTGGAATACTGGCATTAGATCTGTGTGCTTTTTATATTATATTAGCAATTTATTCCTTTTTAAAAAAAAAATAAGAAAATCAGACTCCTGTATCACTTAAGACACGTCCATTCAGTGCAATGATTTCATTTGTAGTTCTTTAATGCTTGAAGTTTAGCAAAAGCCAGAATGGAGACAAGGAAGCTATCTTAAACCTGTTAATATTTGCTTGGATGTTGTCAGTTACTTAATGAGTAGTTTCTATTTTTGTTTTCCTTGTGCAAGGCTTTGGCAGCTCAACCACATCTGGATTTAACTTCAATAATCCTGGGATCACAGCTTCTGCTGGCCTGACTTTTGGCGTGTCGAATCCTTCAACATCAGCCTTCCCCAATAATCTAGGGACACAGCTTCTGCAACTGAAGAAACCTCCAGCTGGAAACAAACGAGGCAAAAGATAGGGAATTGTTAGTGTGGGAAGGGAAATATATTTTCTTAAGTTAGGCATGATTCATGTGGTCCTATGTCCTAAACATGTTTTTTAATATTTGTAGATATAAAACTACCGATTAAAGAACGTTTATATTTCAGCCAGGGAGCTTTAACCGGAAATTCCTTTGTTTCCAAAAGGATTCTGATGATCAGTTTTAACAATTGAAGATTATATTTTTGAAAGTAAAGCAAGATGGATTGTGTACCTGGATAATTTCATATGCATAGTTGTATCTGTTTTCTACTTCAGGAATTGGTCACAAACTTATCTATGAACAGCTGCTATGTAAGTGAATTTGAACCATGGGTGCCGCAGATGTCTGCATAGCTGCAAAACTCATTTGTGTAAAGTCAGCAATGTACATGTTTTAATATGGACATTTACAGCTATCATTTCCTTTAATCATTGCACTTTTTTTATACAATAGGTACTGCCAATATTTGTCTTTGCAGTAAAAACAAATTTGAATGTCTTACTTTTGATGAGTTGTCAAGGTACTTGGAAGAAAGCTTTAGTAGTGGTGACTTTCCTTTAACACATAGTCAATGTCTATTTTTGTAAGATTAGGGATACTGCTATTGAATGCCTTTTGTTAGAGAGAAAGGAAGTTGAGATTTGCTGAGTTGGATTAGGTGGTTGAGGAATGCCACTGTCCTGAATTTCGTTATGTATGTATTTGCATGAGGTCCTGCATTGTGCAGACTTGACCTGTGATTCATCTTCCAGTGACTTTTGAAGACCAGATCTAAAAAATTGCTTTCTTTGTGACTACACATTATTTATACATTTATTTCACAACTGCAGTGAAATAGTCACTAAAATTACAATGTATTTGAAGATTGTAAGTTTTTGGATTAGACGAAAATTGAATTGCATTTCAAAAAATATGATTTTGGATTTAAAATAAAACAACTTTCACATGGTTTGTCTTGCCGCATTTTTAATGAATTCTACAATAAAAACTGAGAATTATTTTCCTGACCAGACACTCATTATATATCATAGTGGCCTTATGCCAACTCACCTGCATTTTATCCATTGCAGAATATTCCCTTAAGAAAGGAAAATTGTTTATTATGCTTTTATGGTGTGACAGGTCATGAGACAAGCAGCTGCAATCCGCTCCGCATCAAATGATGGAACAGATTAAAAAGGGCCAAATAGCTTAATGCTGCTCATAATTTTCCCATTTATATGTATGTAAATTGATATACAAAATTCCATTTTAAAAGTTTTTAATTCTGAAAGCCTTGACAGATCTTTCTTCATTTGACCAATCTGAAATGTCTTTCCAAAGAAATCTTATTTTAATTCTGCAGCATTACTTTTTAGATCTAATTTAAACCAATTTAATTATATTAAATAATCTTCATTAGATTCCCATAAAGGTGCAACTTGATTCAGGCACATTGTGCTACGTTTTTCGGTTTGGCTTATCACAGCTTGTTGTTAGACCTTATAACTATTTAAAGAATGCCTATTATCAGATGTTGGAAATAGGTTAGTCCCATCCATTTACTGCAGTTTGATGGAGGGCAAGGGTGGAAGAGGTTGGAGAGGACAGGGATTTAAAACCTTTAAAACTTAGAAATGATATTTCATTAGTCTTATAAATTGCAGAAATAGTGTTACAAGATTAGGAAAATATTCACAGTATCGTAGTTCTTAAAAAGAAAGCAGATGCATTGTGCCTGTTATAGACCTAAGAAACCTGACCATGCTGTTGGAGAAGAAACAATATGGATAGACTACTTATCATGATGCTTGAAGGACTTTGGGCTGCTGGTGGGCTGAAAGCCAAGGTCTAAAATATCACTTTCCACGTATCAAGTGGTATATCCAGATGGCTGGATTTGCTATCAATGGAAGGGGATTCTCTTTGGTTTGAACTCCGACCACTGGATTTAAGTATTGCTATTTTTTTTTTTTAAAAATGCTGTGAATGCCGTACGTAAGAATATTCCACACTCCAATTTCCTTCTGAAATAGTTCTTGAAGTGCTAGTTGAGCAACCCACATTGGAATTGCTATAGGAAGGATATTATTAAATTGGAAAGGGTTCAGAAAAGATTTGATGAATTTAATATGGTTCTTTGAGGTGGTAACAGGCAGATCCAGGGATGTAATATCTTTCGATTTCAAGAAGGCATTCAAAAACTACCCCATGTAAGGATAATTAATAAGTGGGAGGCGATGGCTTTGTGGTATTATCACTGGACTTTTATTCCAGATAACATTCTGGCAACCTGGGTTCAAATCCTGCCACGGCAGATGGTGGAATTTGAATTCATTAAAATATCTGCAATTAAGAATCGAATGATGACCATGAATCCATTGTCGATTTGTTAGAAAAACCCACCTGGTTTACTAATGTCCTTTAGGGAAGGAAACTGCCATCCTTACCTGAATAAGGCCTACATGTGACTCCAGACCCACAGCAATGTGGTTGACTCTGAACTGCCCTCTGGGCAATTAGGGATGGGCTGTAAATGCTGCCTAGCTAGCGATGCCCTCATCCCGTTAATGGGTAAAAAAAAAGAGTCTTGCAAGTTGGGGTAGTATAATAACATGGATAAAGGATTGACTAACTAATAGGTAACAGAATTGGGATTAAGGGGACATTTTCAGGTTGGCAATCTGTAATTTTTCTGTGTCACAGTGATCAGACCTGGGTCCACAATTATTTATAATCTATTCATGATTGAGATGGCAGAAGTGAATGTATTGTCCCAAGTTTACAGATGGCATTAAACCTGCTAGAAAGGCAAGTAGTGAGCCTGTAGAGGAATATAGATAGGTCAGGTGCGTGGGCAAATAGAATGAGGTGGAATTTAGTGTGGGAAAATGTGAGATAACCCCATTTGGCAAGGAGAATGTAACAGTTGAAAATTATTTGATTAGAGAAAGCTGCAATACTGAGGTTTGAGTGTCCTGGTGCATAAATCACAAAAAGTTAGTATCCAAGCTCAGTGGCTAATAGAAAATACAAATGGATTTTGCCTTCATTTCAAAGGGAATGAACTATATAAATAGTGAGGTCTTGCAAAAACCATTCAAAGTACTAGTTAGACCACACCTGAAATACTGTGAAACATTTTTATCCCCTTGTCTGAGAAAATATATAAAGGCACTAGAGGCACACCAGAGAACATTGTTTTAATGATTCTGGGTGTGGAGGAATTTTCTTATGATTTGGGCTTGATCTCGATGCCATTTAGAACAATAAGACAAGACCTTATGAAACAAACAATTTTTTTTAGGGTGATTCCCCTTGTAGAAGAATTTAGGACTAGAGGGCATAATCTCAGAATAAGTAATAACCCTTTTAAGATAGAGATGAGGAGGGATTTCTTCTCTCAGAGGGTAATGAATTTATAGATTTTTTTTATTGCAGAGGGTTGTAGAGACTGATTGGGTACGGGAGTGGGTACCCGCATGGGCCCAAGCTATGCCTGCCTCTTTGTAGGTTACGTGGAACAATTCCCCTTCCATAGCTACACTGGCCCTAACCCCACCTCTTCCTCCGTTACATTGATGACTGTATCGGTGCCGCCTCGTGCTCCCACGAGGAGCTCGAACAGTTCATCCACTTCAGCAACACCTTCCGCCCCAACCTTAAGTTCACCTGGACCATCTCTGATACCTCTCTCTCCTTCCTGGACCTCTCTGTTTCCATCTCTGGCAACCACCTGGAAACCGATATCCATTTGAAGCCTACCAACTCCCACAGCTACCTAGAATACACCTCCTCCCACCCACCTTCCTGCAAAAATGCCATCCCCTATTCCCAATTCCTTCGCCTCCGCCGCATCTGCTCCCAGGATGAGGCATTTCACTCCCGTACATCTCAGTTGTCCTCGTTTTTCAAGGACCGTAACTTCCCCCCCCTCGGTGGTCGAGAACACCCTCGACCGTGTCTCCCGCATTTCCCGCAACTCATCCCTCACACCCCCTCCGCGCAATAACAACCAAAACAGAATCCCCCTTGCCCTCATGTACCACCCCACCAACCTCCGGATCCAATGCATCATCCTCCGACACTTCCGCCATCTGCAATCCGACCCCACCACCAAAGACATTTTTCCCTCCCCACCCTTATCTGCTTTCCGGAGGGACCACTCTCTCCGGGACTCATTTGTCCACTCCACACTCTTCTCCAGCCCCAGCACACCCGGCACATTTCCCTGCAACCGCAGGAAGTGCTACACCTGCCCCTACACCTCACCCCCATCCGAGGCCCCAAGAAGACTTTCCACATCAAGCAGATGTTCACCTGCACATCTGCTAATGTGGTATACTGTATCCGCTGTTCCCATTGTGGCTTCGTCTACATCGGGGAAACCAAGCAGGGGCTTGGGGACCGCTTTGCAGAACACCTATGCTCGGTTCGCACTAAACAACTGCACCGCCCAGTCGCGAACCATTTCAACTCCCCCTCCCATTCCTCAGACGACATGTCCATCCTGGGCCTCCTGCAGTGCCACAACGACGCCACCCAAAGGTTGCAGGAACAGCACCTCATATTCCGCTTGGGAACCCTGCAGCCCAATGGTATCAATGTGGACTTCACAAGCTTCAAAATCTCCCTTCCCCCTACCGCATCCCAAAACCAGCCCAGCTCGTCCCCGCCTCCCTAACCTGCCCTTCCTCCCACCTATCCCCTCCTCCCACCTCAAGCCGCACCCCCATCTCCTAACTACTAACCTCATCCCACCCCCTTGACCTGTCTGTCCTCCCTGGACTGATCTATGTCCTCCCTAACTCCCCACCTACCCTCACCTTTACTGGCTCCATCCTCGCCTCTTTGACCTGTCCGTCTCTTCTCCACCGATCTTCTCCTCTATCCATCTTTTATCCGCCTCCCCCTCTCTCCCTATTTATTTCAGAACTCCCTTCCCCTCCCCCATTTCTGAAGAAGGGTCCATGCCTGAAACATCAGCCTTCCTGCTCCTCTGATGCTGCATGGCCTGCTGTGTTCATTCAGCTCTACACCTTGTTATCTCAATCGCTGAATGGCCTACTTCCACTCCCATGTCTTATGGTCAATGATAAATACATTTCTGGCTAGACCACGAAGTCATAGTTACCATATAAATCAGAATGTCAGGGTTTATAGGAACAACATTTCTTTGATCTTCAGTTTGTGCACTGTCCCCATCCAACAGGGCCAGATCGCAGGGCTTTCCAAGATCATAGTGGTGTTTTTCCTTCAAATCTCTCTCAAAAGAAATTGGAAAAAAGTACTTCTGGCACCTCACAGCAGGAGTAAATGAATTTCACCGTCCCACCCCATGCTCCATCTGTTTAAATAACAGGAAAACCAAATAGACCAACAACGTCTTGATGTAATTGATTTATTGTAAAAAGGAATTAAAACCTTGAATTTTAAATAGCTGTGTTGCAACAACTAATAAAAGGGCTCTCTAGATTTCAATGATACCTGCTAAATAAGGCTTTGGTTATTTAACTTCATTAATTTTAGATAACTATAGTCTTTAACTTGGTAAAGGCACTCTTGGCTTTAAATATGATAGTTTTGCCTTCAAGCTCCACCCCTAGATGTATCCAATTAGTAAAGGCTGATACTTAAGTACCATCCTGAGGGACACTTACATTGTGAAGCAGGGCTGCCTTTTGGATAGGATATTAAACCAAAACCTTGTCTACCTGTCCGTCATAGTTCAGATAATGGTTACTAAAGCATTAATCAACACAAAATGAATGCTTCCATTTAATAATTGTATTGCTTTAAAATCATTTCCAATCCAATCATACAGTTTTTGCAAAGGGTGTTGCTATATGTTCTTGTCACAAACATTAGAAAACAACTTCAATGCATATCTAACTTTGTATATTTGGTGGCAGAATGCATATAAAACAGCTGAACAAATAAGGCTGCATTAATCACTTGATTGGTTGAGCAATAGAAGTTAAGTTCAGTAAGAATTAATCACACTCACAGAAGAATTCCAAAATGCCAACTTCAGCTTTGGACTTTCAAATCCCATCTTAAAAGCAAAGTCTTTGATCAAGTGGTACCTTTTAGTTGTTTTGTACTTAAGTTGCTGCTAATTGAATATCTTTTTATTTTTTTTGACTGTCTTTCCCTGCATCAGTTCACTGGCATGCATGTTTTGCGAAGTTTTACTCTTCACCCAACTCCGTGTGAAATAAACTTTACCTCTGATTTAATTTGACAATATTTTGTTGTGCTTATAAAATCAGCGTCCACAAACAGAGAGATTGGGAAAATACTCTCCCACTCTTTAAAAACGGGAAAATTAAATCTCAATCTATTTACAGGCAGGTGGTGAGCATAGGGAGAGAGTATTTTTTTAAACATCTAATCTGTTTGTATTAATTATAGTCAAGAAATTTATGAGATTATGTTTTGTGACTGTCTTTAATTTAAGGTAAAAAGGTCCTGTGAACTGAAGTCAGCCTGGCAGCAAGCCTGGGTAGTTTGATTGTTAGAGATTAAAGGGGACACATCATCTAACAAGAAAGAAAGTGCAAGGTGTTTAGGCTTGGAAGCCGACTGTGTCTAAACAATGGATAGACTGAGTCTCCAAAGTCCTAGAAATTTCAATTTGTTAACAGATATGTTTTACACTGCCCATTTATTTCCAGATTTGATTGTGTTTAAAAAAAAAGCGAATATGCTATTTTGCAGTTTAAATTGTTAGCAAAGACAGTGTTTAGTCAAGAATGCTTTTTAATCTTTTATTGTATTCACAGTCTTAAAAACGGAGATATCTCTGTACCTTTAGAGTTCTATAGACTACAGCTCTACAGACATCATCACATATATTATCAGAAACACGGTATCTTCAAGTGCAAGATGCTGAAAAATTTCTAATGCTGGAACTAAAGATGGGCTACAATCATGATTTGTAACCTAATGTAGCAATGTTGCATTTTCTAATGCAATATTGAAATATTAATATTTTATGAATATTGTATTGAATTTTTGGCACAGATAGGTTTTGACGTATACAATAATCATTAGATAAACCTACTTTGCACAACATTAAGCATAGGAAACAAGCATAGATTGATCAGGGTTTGGGTAAAAAGGTAGAGTATCTTATAATGTGGGGAAGTGTACAGTCATAAACCTAGGCAAGAAAAATGGAGGGCAGAATATTTTCTAAAAGGTGGGAGAATAGTAAGTGTTGGGATTCAGGTGTCCTTGTCTGTCACAGCAAGTTAACATGCAATTACAGCAGTCAACTGATGGAATAGGAATGGGCAATAAATGTTGGCCCACCTGGTGACACTCATATTCTCTGAGTGATTAAAAATAAGAATGTTATGCTTTATTCCATGGGTTCACAGCATAAAGAGAAGATAATCAGAAAGACCAATTCTAAATCCAGCTTTTACTTGCTGCATCTTCCACATGGGGGCGAGCTTGACTTATAAAAATCGAGACAGGAGTAAGCATTCACATTGCTCTTTCCTGAACTGTTTAAGCATAACAGAGGATTAACAGTGATAACAGGCTAGTAGAACGAGAATTGGGATCAAGGCTGAATTTTGTTTGGACTTGATGAGGAAAAGATTGTAAAATTGCCAAATAAGTTCTAATGATAGTACTCTATTTATTTGAATTTATTTCCCCATGAAAGGAAAATTCCTACAACCCTGAAATTATATTTTCTTTTTCAAAAAAGATAAATATATTGATTTAAAGGGAAGGGGAGTCTTTTGTTCACATATAGTTTGTGCCATCGAAGAAACCTCAATAGAGGAATGATGCAGCATGTGAGAAGAATAAAACTGTGATATCGAGTCCAGGGACAGCATGTTGAGGCTCTGGTCAGGAAAAAGAAGAAGGCATAATTGGGTTTAAGCTATCAGGCTCAAGTGAATCCCTAGATGACTATAATAAGTGTAAGAGCACACTTAAGAGGGAAATAAGAAGAGCAAAAAGAAGGTATGAGATGGATCTGGCAGAGATAATCCCAAGAGGTTCTGTAGCCATATTAAGAATAAGAGGGTGGCTAGAGAGAGAATAGATCCTCTTAAAGATCAGCATGGCTGTCTATTTGTGGAACCACAGGAGATGGGTGAGATTTTTAATGAATATTTCTCCTCAGTGTTTACTGCGGAGAGAATCATGGATGCTAAGAAAATAAGGGAAACAAGTGGGGATGTTTTAGACTGCATACATATTACCAGAGAGGAGGTGTTTACAGCCTTAAAATGCATTAATGTGGATAAATTCCCTGGGTCTGATTAAGTCCATCTTTGGACGTTGTGGGAGGTTAGGGAAAAAATTGCAGAGGCCCTTGCAGAGATTTTTGCTTCATCTTTAACCACTGGTGAAGTTCCGGAAGACTGGAGGGTGGCTAATGTTGTTCCACTCTTTAAGAAAGGCAGCAAAGACAAGCCAGAGAACTACAGGCCAGTGAGCCTGACATCAGTGGTTGGCAAGTTATTGGAGAGGATACTGAGGGACAGGATCAACCAACATTTGGATAGGCAAGGTCTGATTGGGGATAGTCAGCATAGATTTGTGCACAGGAAGTCATGTCTGACAAATCTTTTAGAGTTTTTCGAAGAGGTAACCAAGAGGCTAGATGAGGGTAAGGCAGTGAATATTGTCTACATGGAACTTAGTAAGGCCTTTGACAAGGTCCTGCATGGCAGGCTAATCATGAAGGTTAGGTTGCTTGGGATCCAGGGAGATCTAGCTAATTGGATTCAAAATTGGCTCGATGGTAGGAAGCAGAGAGTAATGGTTGAAGGTTATTTCTTGGACTGGAGGCCTGTGACTAATGGTGTACCACAGGGGTTGGTGCTAGGACCTTCGTTATTTGTTATTTACATAAATGATCTGGATGTGAATGTACAAGGCATGATTAGTAAGTTAGCAGATGATACAAAATTAGGAGGTATCATGATAGCGAGGAAGGTTATCAAAAATTACAGAGGGATCCTGATCAGATGGCGAAGTGGGCTGAGGATTAGCAAATGCAATTCATTACAGATAAGTGTGAGGGATTGCACATTGTAAAGTCAAACCAAGTTAGGATTCATACAGTAAATGGTAAGGTCCTGAGGAGTGTTGTGGAACAGAGGGACCTAGGAACACAAATACATAGTTCATTGAAAGCAGCGTCACAGGTGAAGAGGGAGGTGAAGAAGGCATTTAGCATGCTGGCCTTTATCGGTCAAGGCATTGAGTGTAGGAGTTGGGATGTTATGTTACAATTGTATAAGTTGTTGGTGAGGCCACACTTGGAGTATTGTGTATAGTTTTGGTCATCCTGTTATAGGAAAGACATAGTTAAACTGGAAAGTGTGCAAAGAAGATTTACAAGGATGTTGCCGGGACTAGTAGGCCTGAGTTATAGGGAGAGGTTGGCCAGGATAGGACTTTATTCCTTGCAACATAGGAGAATGAGGGGTGACCTTATTGAGGTGTATAAAATGATGAGGAGCATAGATAGGATGAATGCATATAGTTTTTTTCCCAGGGATGGGGAATTGAAAACGAGAGGGCATAGGTTTAAGGTGACTGGGGAAAGGTTTAAGAAGGGCATGAGGAGCAACTTCTTCATTGCAGAGATTAGTGTGTGTATGGAATGGGTTGCCAGAGAAGGTACAATAGCATTTGGATAGGTACATGGATGGGAAGGGTTTAGAGGGATATGGACCAAATGTGGGCAATTGGAACTAGCTGAGTGGGCACATAGTCAGCATGGATCAGTTTGGGCCGAAGGGCCTATTTCCAAGCTGTATTACTCTATGACTCTATAATACAGGTGTTTAAAAATGCAGCTGTCAAACTGTTCCTTCAAGAACTGGGCAAACATTGGATATCTTGTTGGACCAATGGCTGGATATTTTGTACGGGATAGCCATCCGCAAGATCATAAATGCAATGCCAATCATATAAAAAACTAGGAGCAGATGAGGGAAAAGATTGAAAGCATAACAGAACTTAATAAGCTAATACTACCAAGCATTTCTCTAGAGGGTAGAATATGTATCCACACAGCGGGCTGGGTTTTATGGTTTCCAACAGTGTAGGGGAGGCACAACAGGAAGTGTGTTGTCTGCTCACTCCCATCCCTGCTGTTCAAGCACATTGCATTGTGTGTCAACCATTCAATTAGCAGTTGGCCATTGGGAATGCTGTCCAATTAGCATTATGACAGGGGCTTTATACCTAGTCAGGTGTACAGCTGCAGGACATCTGGCAAGGGAGCGGTTAGGCTATGAGCCAAAAGGCAATTCTGACCACCAATTGAAAGGCCTGCCCTTCCCCTGTTCCTCTCTCTCTCTCTCTCTTTCTCTCCCACTCCCTCCCTCCTCCCCTGAATTGCTGTACTGGCCTGTAAAAATTCAACAAATTAAGCCTACTATCCATGAAACATTGTTGCCTTGAGCAGAAAATTCTGTCCTTCTTTCAGTCATGATCCTATCTTTCCAAATTCTAGCTGTTGTGTTGCCCCCCAGCACATGGGATAGGAGTTAATGTACTGGCATGGATTAAGAATTGGCTAGCAAGCAGAGAAGAAAGAGTAGGAATAGGTGGGTCAACCTCACATGGCAGGCTGTGACTAATGGTGGTACTGCAAGGATCAATACTTGGACCCTAGCTGTTCACAATATATATCAATGATTTGCATATATGGCTCAAACGTAATATTTACAAGTATACAAATGATGCAAAGCCAGGTGGGAATGTGTGCTGTGAGGAAGATATAATGTAATTTCAAGAGTATTTGGGCTGACATAGTGAATGGGCAAGACAAAGCAGATGGAACATAATGTGGAAAATGTGAGGTTGTCTACTTTGTAAGAAGAGCAGATATCTTAAATAGTAAGAGGTTATAAAAAGTAGATGCGCAAAGGGATCTGGATATCCATGTCAATAAGTCACTGATAGTTGTAACAGCAACTGTTGCAGACAATTAAAAAGACTAACAAAAGCTAAAAGGTTAGCCCTTATCACCAGTGGATTTGAGTACAGAAGTCTTGCTTCAATTGAATAGAACCTTGGATTAAACAACACCTGGAGTACTGTATGCAGTTTCGGGTCCCATTACCTTAGGCAAGATATTATTACCATAGAGGGAGTGCAATGAACCAGACTCATTCCTGGGATGGCAGGCCAGGGAATAGGCATGCCTGAATAATGGAAACTGGGTCTGTAATCACGAGAGGTTTCAAGAACGAGAGACAATCTCATTGAAACCTACAGGTAGATGCAGATAAAATACTTCCCCTAGTTCGGGAGTCACCATAAACAATTTCAAAATAAAATACTTTCACTCAGAGGGTTGTAAATCTTCAGAATTCTGTATTCCACAGATTATGGAAGTTCAGTCTTTGAAGTAAAAATTGACAGAATGCTAAATACTAATGAAGTAAAGGGATATGGGGATAATGTGGGGAAACAGCAATGAATTGAATGATCAGCCACAATCATATTAAATGTTTAAAAAGGTTCTACATTCTGAACTACTCCTTCTCCTGTGTTCCTCTGACTCATCTTTTGCATGTTCAAATGCATGCAAATATGGCAGAGAAACAAACTTACTAACTTGCACTAAATGATGGAGACATTACCCCGCTTCCATCTACAAATTTGTGTCAATAAAGCAAACCTAAGAGTTAACCTTGACACAGGATTGGAGTATGTAATTTTAGTTGATACTTAAGGAGCACTACATTGTCAGAGGCCTTTACATATGACATCAACCAAGGTTTTGCCTGCAGTCAGGGTGAATATTCAAGATACTCTGGCACTATTTGAAAAAGAGGAGGGATTTTTGAGATTTCAGGCCACCAATGTTAAGAACTGCAAAATTTCTTACTGCAGTAATTATTTTTCAGTTAGTTAATACATAAGTTTTAAAATATTTAATAGGATTCTCAAACTTTACAGTAATGAAGAAGGCCTTTTGACCAATCACACCTATCTGAAAGAGGTTGCACACTTAAAAATATTCCCAACCCCTTTCCCTGTATCTTCTGAAGCATTTATTTTTGAACTACCTTTATTTCTGGGTTGTTATGTAAGGAAACATGTTAACACCAGCAATTAATCAGTTTTCTCTTTGGTGGTTTTGATTGAGAGAGAAATATTGACTGTGGCAGTTAGAGAATGCGTCTGCCTCAACTATTGACATGTGATTTTTCAGAAAAGAGTGCTTTGAAAGTGTCTTTTGCAACCTCATTGTGTTATAAAGCACTTTGCAGCCCTATAAAGTACTTTTGAAATGTCACTGTTGTCATGTAGAAAATACAGCAGCCAATTTGCACGCAGCAAGCTCCCACAAACTGCAACATATTAATGATCAAACAATAGGCTTTTTATGATTTTTATTGAGTGATGAACATTGGCCAGATATTAAGGATAGTTCCCCTGCTCTTCTTTGAGTAGAATCATGGAATCTTTTATATATACCTCAGAAAGAAGGTATAGCATTTCATGTGAAATACAATATCACTTTGTCAGTACTGGACTGCTGTGTCAACCTAGATTTTTGCGCTCAGGTCTCTGGGGTGGAGCTTGAATTCTCAACCTTGTGATTCAAATGTAAGAGTGCTACCATGAGCTATGGCTAACAATATCGACTTTAGCTACTGAAACAAGACAATGACCTTTTAGTTTAAAATTGATCCAAAGGATAGACTCTCATACAATCCAGCATTCCCTCAGGTCATGTAGTCATGTGTTGGCCTGGATTACGAGCTCAAACATTGAAATGGTGATCAAAATAGCAGCATACTAACCCGGAGGCAAAAGAGCTATCCATTGAATCTTCCTTACAAATATGTCCCCGTAAAACATAAGTTTTCAAACTTCTCATCTTGGGAATTCCATGCAAAAAAAATCAATGCAATATTAGGCAATGCAGATCAAATGTGAAACTAATCCTCAAGATCCTGTCCAAGAAGTAATGTTTGTCTAGTGATCCCTGTTCTTCCTGAAGATGATGCCTGTTAAACAAAAAAAAACGTCACTGGTGCACAGTATCAGAAATAATGTGTGAATAATGTTAAATAGTTACAAGTTTAATCATTCACAGCCAAAACACTAAAGTCACAAGCAAAGTTAATTAATTAAAGCATTAATGCTTCAAATGAAATTAAATATATAAAACAAACCAAGCTTGGTTGAAAAAAAGAACAATGTCATTTGAGTTACCATTCCTCAATCTTTCCTTGTCAAATCAAAATACACTGACTTAAATATCTTAGTTATGTACTAGTTTCTTATCAAACGATCCTTCTATGGCACATCCAGCCTAGTAGTGTGTCATAACCATGCCTGGTCTACATATAACTGCACATTTCTGAGCTACAGATGATACATGATATATTTGATGTGAGTGAAGCTAAGTCAGCCTTCAATAATTCTGTTATCTACTGTTCTACAAACGAAAGTAAACAAGCTTTCCTTATTTTGCTTCTTCTTCGGTCTCCAGATATTCTTTTATTAAGTATTAGTGCAATGACCATACATGGACATTTTCCATGGTTCACAGAATGCAAGTGGAATCTGCTTTTTCAAAAAGGTGATAAGTCAGAGAAGTTAATGTTCTGTCTACAGTTATATGTTGCTGCTTTCAAAAACTGGAGTCAGCCTTCTGCATTTTACCTGTGTCTCCAAACAGCAAGTTAACAAGTATAGAAAAAAAATATTATTTTAGATTTTTGAAAAACTGTTATAATGCTGGTCCAAATTTAAACTGCACCTGAAAAGATTCCCTTGTTGATTTGCAAAATCTTAATAATGTGCCTTCATCTGATACTGTAACTGAGATATCTTCTGAAATCTTTTACAGTACAATTAAATGCCTTCCACTTTAGTCACAATCCATAATGAGCTGTGTTTCTATCAGGTTGTCAAAAATTATATTTTGAAGAGTTGCAGCATGTCGCTAAATCACTTTCCAAAATAGACACAAATTAATAAACAGTACATTTCTCACTTCCAACTTAGAGGAAGTCAGGTATAGGAATCTGAATGAAAACATTAAAAGATATATTCAACATTCTTGAATAACTTCTATCCCTTTTTGTACATCCATGGAGGTTTTGTCAGTCTCAATTGTAATCTGTATAGATTTGACTGGTCTTTATCTGCAATACCAATCTAATTTATTGTTTTCTGTTTTATTTTCAATCACAAAACTCAATCAAAAACCAAACATGTAAAAATGTTTCTCAGGGCAATTTCCTCTGCTTCATGAGATAACCAGGAAGTGATCCAAAGAAACTCCAAATGCACTGAGCAACCTTACTTTGCTACACATAAATTGGAAGATGATAGTTTTACCTTAAATGACTCAATATTAGTTGTAGATATGAGTAGCTAAATCTAATGTTGAAGTAACTAGCCCATAATTTTTCAGTTCGTATGTATTTGAGTTCCTGCTTTTGGGTCTCAATTTTTGTACATTCAGGAATCTAATTTTTGGAACCTCATGTTTTGCCTGCTTGGAATGGGTACTTACACTTTTGTCAGAGCATTAGCATTCTTGCACAATTAGATCCTGCCTGTTTAATACGTACAGCTTCATTATGCTGGGCTTGATACAGTGACAAAGTGGTAATGTTAATTGAGGAGTAACCCACAGTCCAGGCTAATGCTCTGGGGATATGAGCTCAAATCCTAACAGAGCAATTCAAATCAATTCAATGAATAAATCCGGAATAGCCTCAGTAATGATGCACACGACAGCTATCATTGATTGTTGTAAAAACCCATCTGGTGCACTAATTTCCTTTAGGGGGAAGGAAATCTGCCATCTTTATTTGGTCTGGCCTACCTGTGACTCCAGACCCACTTAAATGCATTCTGAAATGGCCTAGGAAGTCACTCAGTTCAAGGTTAATTAGGGAGGCAACAAACATTGGCTTTGCCCCAATAGTTATAAAAACAGGTTTGCATTCTCCATATAATAATATTTTTCTTAGCTTGACCACTATATTGGAATTGAAAATAAAATGATGTTGAAAGAAAAATCAGTGCCAGAGGAAAACAAATGTATGGAATATTGCCAAATTTTACGTCGTATGGAACTGATTTCAAAACATTTAATAACCAATGAGCTCCTAAACTCTTGAGTTGCATTAGGAGTTAGACCAAGTATGAGGATAGTCTAAGCAAACCCCAGGCACAGTCACACCAGAAGAGTTAAATGATTTACTGTTCCAAAATATTGATCACAATCATATGCACATTTGTTGTTATTTTGGAGAGCAATATATGATTTTCCCAGTAAACTGTCACTGCTAGTTTTCAACAAAATGTCTACTAAAAAAATTGTTTCATGACATTCTTCCTGTCAAAATTAACTTTTCTGTACCCATCTATGGATTAATTAGCAACAAAGGAATGGTAGCTTCATATTTGCAGCAGTGACTTAGTTGATGCGTTAATTGCTTAAATGAAATTTATTTCCTGTGCTCGAAGTAAATGTTGACATGAAGCAAAACACCCTGTAAGCCTGGCAGGGTGTGGCATCTACTGGGAGTGCCATTTGGAAAAATTACAAGTAGCAGGAAGATAATTGATTGAAATTTATTTTCAGCCAACTAGTTCTGTATTGAATGTGCCAAAGAAAAAGGTTTTGTTATGTGTTGTTTGTTATATGTGATACCCAGATCAAATTGAAATCATGCAATTACAATGTTAATTTTATCTTACATTCACTGCAAGTTATTGTAATATTCTACGACCATGCCTAAGAATGATTTCTTTACAAAATACCATAAGCCAAACCAATTTCACTGACGGTGTTAAGTTGTTGATATTAGGATAAAGGAAGAAAGATCTAATAACTATGGAATATATGTTTTTAGTACTTCAGCAAGAGGCAATCAATCAGCAAAGCATTTGGCAGGGCTCAGTCCATGGCTAGATAAAACTTGTTTGACACACACCTTGTGAGTTTTTCCAGATGAAATCTATGAGCTATTGATCTCTGCCACATTGGTCTGTCAAGTGTCCTCAGTGAAAAAGACATTATAAAACTTGTTATTATGAGTGGGTGAGTTAGCTTTTGAACCTTGACTACTCTTACATTATCATTCAAGCTGAACAAGTTATCAAATACAATAACTGTCAATTATAACAAAAGACAAATGATTATAAATCAGATTGTGATTGACTGGTGCAAAGGCAAAGCTAGCTCCATTAATTCGGATGTTTGCCATATCACAAGCATTTAGGTTAGAGGGAATAACCTAAAAACACTAAAACTGTTCTCATTTGATAGAAAGGTTTCCGTATAAACCATCATTAAGACTCAGAATACAAACTGTGTTTCCAGGGCTAAATATATGAATGATGAAATAACTCAATATAATGGTATATCCACAGAAATAAATTTGTATCTGGTAGTTCCCATCTAAGATTAAAAAAGACAAATGATGCACAAGTAACAAAGAAATTGGTGGGAATAACTCTGTGAGAAACACAGATTGTTAACAGGTTAAGAAAGGTGCGTATAAAAATAGATCATGCTGAAGTAATTTGGAAGCAATTGTCAGAAAGATGAAATAGTTAGAAAAGTTAGAGTTCAAAAAAATAAAATGTTGAATTTGAAAACTGATGAATTATTAATATCTGGAATGCATATTTACTGGAGGTAGCCATCAAGAGGATTATAGTAATTTTCTCAGAGATAGTAGGAACTGCAGATGCTGGAGAATCCGAGACAACAAGGTGCAGGGCTGGATGAACACAGCAGGCCAAGCAGCATCATAGGAGCAGAGAGGCTGACGTTTCGGGCCTAGACCCTTC